>NC_059111.1:15865000-16202500 GCF_020740685.1 Jaculus jaculus
TACCCTATACAAGAGAGATTGACACACAGGGCGTGGTGGTGCATGCCTTTAATCCCAGTCCTCGGGAGGCAGAGGTAGGAGGAGCACTGTAAATTCAAGGCCACCCTGAGACTACATAATGAGTTCCAGGTCAGCCCAGGCTAGAGCAAGACCCTACTTTAAAACAAACAAACAAAAAAAGAGCTGAGTGGACTGATTGAGAGAGGGAGGGGATATGATGGAGAGTGGAGTTTCAAAGGGGAAAGTGGGGGGAGGGAAGTAATTACCATGGGATATTGTTTACAATTATGGAAGTTGTCAATAAAAATATAAATTAAAAAAAAAGAGCTGGGTGTCATAGCACACCCATTTTAATCCCAGCACTTAGAAAGCAGAGGTAGGAGGAGCAATGGGAGTTCAAGGCCAGCCTAAGACTACATAGTGAATTCCAGGTCAGCCTGGCCTAGACCAAGACCCTAGAAAAACTAAAATAAATAAATAAATAAAAAAGAAAAGAACGGGCCGGGCGTGGTGGCGCACGCCTTTAATCCCAGCACTCGGGAGGCAGAGGTAGGAGGATCGCTGTGAGTTCAAGGCCACCCTAAGACTACAGAGTTAATTGCAGGTCAGCCTGGACCAGAGTGAGACCCTACCTTGAAAAAAAAAAAAGAATGAAGGGAGGGAGGAAGCCAGGCATGGTGACTCACGGCTATAATCTTAGCACTTGAGAGGTGGAGGCAGGAGAATCAGGAGTCCAAGGTCATCCTTAGCTACAAAGTAAATTTGATGCCAGCTTGGATTAAAGACTCTAAGGAAAGAAGGAAGGAAATGGCTCTGTGGTTAAAGGCACATTGGTAGATGACAACATAATGTCAGAAGATTGAACACCCTCGGTAGAGATCTGAATCTCAGTTAGAGCTAGAATTCCAACCCAGAACCCATGCTGAGAAGACAGAATGCTGGAGCACAGAGAGCAAACCTCCAACTTCCAGATGAGGACCCCAGAGGCAGTGAGGACTTCTACGTTACATTTTCATTTATTTGCTTATTTATTTTTGGCACAGCTGAGGTAAACCTCAGAGGAAGTGATGCCAGCCTAGATCTGTGGGCTCGCTTGCTAGCCTCTTTTCCAACCTGATTGGGTTCACCTGGCAAAGAATAGTGGTGAGGGTGAGGGAGCTCCAGCATCCTGAGCCGACAGACACAGGACAGGGGACAGGAGCACTCAGTTAATTAAGGAGAGGGGGGAGAGATGGCTCAGTGGTTAAGGCACTTGCCTGCAGGACCTAACAACCTGAGTCTGATTCCCCAGTATGTACATAAAGCCAGATGCACAAGGTGTCACGGGCGTCTGGAGTTCGTTTGCAGCAGCTAGAGGCCCTTGTGTACCCATTCTCTCTCTCTGTCTCCTTCCTCTCTCTCTCTCTCTCTCTCTCTCTCTCTCTCTCTCTCTCTCTCTCTCTCTGCTTCTCTCTCTCTCTGCCTGCAAATAACTAAAAATATTTTTACCAAAAAAGAAAGAAAGAAAGAGTGAGTTAGTGTACCAAGAAATAACCACAATGTAGTCCTCAAAATGGGGATAACGAGGCTGGGGATGTAGTTGGGAGAGGGCTTGCCTAGCATACACAAAGCCCTGGGAGTTCTACCCCCAGCACGGCCTGAACTAGTATGCAGTGGTACATGCCTGCAGTCCCAGCACTGGGAAGGTGGAGGCAGGAAAACGAGGGCAATGATTCCTTCCAATGGATGTCATAGGGAAGATGAAAAGAGTTGCCATGGTGATAGCATCTGATCCCATGTGGAAGTTCACCCCTCCCTCTCTGTTTTGGGCGCTCTGAGCAATGAAGAGGCCCGGCTTCCTGGGCCCCACAGCAACTGTGGTAGTCTCCTTGGCTGTAACAAGTTGTAATCTAGATGGCTTAAAGCAGCAGGAACTTCCTTCACAACTCTAGGGGCCAGGTGTCCCAAAGCAGGGCAGCTGTAGGAGCATCTTGCCTCCCTCCAGACATGCTAGGAGAGAATCTGATCTTTTTGTTATTATTATTATTTAGTTTTAAAAGCTTTTTTAAAAATTTATTTGAGAGAGAAAGAGGCAGAGAGAGAGAGAAAATTGGCTCCCCAGGGCCTTCAGCAGCTGAAAACGAACTCCAGATACCTGTGCCACCGTGTGCCTCTGGCTTACGTGGGTCCTGGGGAATCGAACCTGGGTCCTTTAGCTTTGCAGGCACCCGCCTTAACCCATAAGCCATTTCTCCAGCCCTAGTCTTTGTTTTTGTTGTTCGTTTGCTTTGCTGAGAAAGAGTCTCACTGTGTAGCCCAAGCTGGAGCTCCCTTTGTAACCTCGGCCTTCTGCCTCAGCCTTCCGATCGCTGGATTCCAGGCAAGGTCGTGTCTCGGTCAGCTTCTGGTGGTCACTGGCTTCTGTGGCTTGTAGCAGCACCACTCCAGTCCCCACCTCCATGGTCCCATCGCCTCCTCTGTTGCCTGTATGAGCTCACCTCCTGCTTACAATGTCACTGGCCACGGCATTTAGAGTTTACCTGGATGAGTCACAGCCACTTGTTCATCTCTGGATCCTGAGCCAGATTGTATCTGCAAGGACCATTTGGTTTTTTTCTTTCTAAATAAGGGGGACTGGAGATGTAGCTCCATCGGTAGAGTACTTGCCTAGCATGCCCAGAGAAAACTCTGAGCTGAGTCCCCAGCGCTGCACCAACCAGGTGTGGTGAAACACTCCCGTAACCACAGCTTTTCGAAGGTAAAAGCAAGGGGATCCGAAGTGCAAAAGTCATCCTTGGCTCAGATCAAGTTTCAGGGCTAGCCTGGGGTATATGAGCCAGGTATGGCTGCTCACATCTACCATCCCCGAGTGAGCCTGGGCTAGAGTGAGAGGAGAGAGAGGGGAAAGAGCTAAATAAGGGACCATTCACATGGTCCTAGGCGGGAGTAGGACGTGAATATCTTGAGCCACCTTTCAGTTCAGGTCGCTAGAGAACCCACATGTCAGGGTCCTTTGCTGACCCACGCTCTCTGTCCCCACCAGGAGGCAAACTGCAAAAACCACCGAGTGAACCGGGTGGTGTTCCTGGGCAACATGAAGCGTCTTCTCACGACAGGGGTCTCCAGGTGGAACACCAGGCAGATCGCCCTCTGGGACCAGGTCAGCATGGGGAGGCCGACAGGAGGATGGGGGTGGGGGACAGGCAGTCTAGACCTGAGCACCTGAGGTCTCCGCTTCCCAGACCAGGGCAAGAGCAGAGTCAGGTCTGTGGTCTGGCTTTTACTGGAGCTTCCACTCCAGGAGGAGGCAGAAGGAGAGACCAGAAAAGGAAAGGACTGGAATGAGGTTCATGTGGTGATGGGGGAATGGACCAAGAGGTGATACGTCCAAAAGTCTCCAATCCTTACCCATCCTTTTGTGGAAAATAGACAAGACAGGGCCAATCCCATTGGAATGTATATGCATATATTTAGCTGGGCATGGTGGTGCATGCCTTGAATCCCGGCACTCGGGAGGCTGAGGTAGGAGGATGGCTGTGAGTTTGAGGCCAGCCTGGGACTAATTCCATGGGAGCTGAGGCTAGAGCAAGGTCCTACCTTGAAAAACCAAAATAAGAAAGAGAAAGAGAGGGAGGAAGGGAAGGAGGAAGGAGAAAGAGAGAGAGAAGAAAAAGAAGAAACAGGTATGTGTTTATACACACCAATACCAAGTGTTAGGCACCCACGACCCCCCCCGCCACACACACACACACACACACACACACACACACACACCCTCCCCCGGCAGCTGGGTCAGCACTTTCATGCTGGAAGCAGGTGCTGAGCTTGGCCCCCTGTGCTTGGCACCACCCCCATCAATACCCATGTGCGCCCATGTTCCAGCTGTGGCCTCCAGCTGGGCCTGGCTGGCCTGCTGGTGGGTTTTCCAGGTGGTGGGCACCTATGCGCATCTCCTGTGCTATCCTCTGACCCTGAGTGCCACACAGGCCAGTGGGCAGGCCGCGGAGGTTGGCAGTGGGCACGGGAAGGGTGGAAAGCTGGAGCCTCTGCGACACTTGAGGCCAGGCCTGTTTCCTGGTTCCACCGGGGACAGAAGAGAGGCGTTGCCTAAGGCCATACCGCATACCTGCCGTGTTATGAGGAGAGCTTCAGGTTCTCGGTGGGATGGAAGGGCAGTGGGCACACTGGGTTTGAGTGAAAGGAGGCACCCCAGAAATGCTCTGAGGGTGTCACCAGGGAGCAGCCTTCTGGAGACCTGGGTAGAGGTGGAGCTTGGGACTTTGAGATGCTGCCTGGCCACGCCTTCAAGATGCTAACCTCTGTGAAGGTTGGCCCAGAGCTCCAGAGAGACCCAGAGACTTAATCTGGGGGACACGTAGCAAGCCGTGGGAGGGGACATTGAGAACAAGTCCCCAAACCCTACCTTTCATGGCTGTGCCCTGCCCTGTGGGAAAATCGGTCTCTAAATGGTTCTTGGCTTAACAGGGTCGTAGCTCTGGCCGCCTTGGTGGGATGTGGGCAGGTGATGCAGCTTCCTTCCTGGACACAGGCTGATCTGCCCCGCTCTCCCCGCAGGAGGACCTGTCCATGCCGCTGATTGAGGAGGAGATCGATGGTCTCTCTGGCCTCCTGTTTCCCTTCTATGACGCTGACACCCACATGCTCTACCTGGCTGGAAAGGTAGTGGGGGTGGGACTGGACAGCCAGTGGGAGACTGCATCCCCTATGGGACCCCCACTCCTGCCTTAGCCCCCGAGAGCCAGCCTAACGTCTGGGGCTCTCAAGTCCGCCTCAACGCTTGGCTCTCACCCCTTCCACCTACATCCCAGCACTGTTCCTGAAGTGGCAGGGACTGGGCACTCCTTACAGGCTGAGTTGGACCAGGGTTTTGCATAGGAATAAAGATCCAAGCCTGAAGCCCAGTGACCAATGGCAGAATGTGAAATACCCATCACAGGGGTTGGAGAAGGTGGCTTGATGGTTAAGGCCCTTGCCTGCAAAGCCAAAGGACCCTGGTTCGATATTCCAGTACTCACATAAGCCAGATGCACAAGGAGGCGCATGTGTCTGGAGGCCCTGGCTTGTCCATTCTCCCCCCCCCCCTCTCCCTCTTTCTCTGTCAAATAAACAAATAAATAATATATTAAAAAATACCTATCACGTTGGTGAACATGGCTTTGTTTGTCAGAGAGGCTGTACACATATTCCACCACATACACCATGTATATACACACAGATACACAAAAGCACACACATATGCACCATATCACGCACACACACACACATCACACCACACATCCACACAGGACCCACTACACCCACATACGTATATGTACATATATATCACACATATACACATACCATACCACACACACAGCACAATATCTATTTTAAATTATTTATTTATTTATTTGAGAGCTAGAGAGCGAGCAGGCACTCCAGGGCCACCAGCCACCACAGACAAACTCCAGAAGCATGTGCCACCTTGTACATCTGGCTTACTCGGGTCCTGGGGAATTGAACCCGGTTCCTTAGGCTTTGCAGGCAAGCGCCTTAACCACTAAGCCATCTCTCCAGCCCAGCATCTCAGTTTTATCCCCAGGGTTCTGACCAGCTCTGCACTCCCTTCTGCCCCACGTCCCTTACAGCCTCTCTCCTGTCCCCAGGGGGATGGCAACATCCGCTACTATGAGATCAGCACGGAGAAACCCTACCTGAGTTACCTCATGGAGTTCCGCTCCCCTGCCCCTCAGAAAGGCCTAGGTAAGGAGCCCAGAGGCCACAGAGCTGCTGTACACAGGAGACTGGATGGTTTGGGCTTGTGGATCGACACCCCCACCCCCACCCTGCACCACCTTAAATGGCAGAAGGACCCATGGACAATTGAGAATGGCATCCACAGGTGCTATCCTTGGGCAGGTCAGCTGGCCCTCTGCAGCCGGGCCTGTCCCTCATAGCAGCGGCCCCCCATCTCTGCTCAACAGGATACAGGTTAGGAGTCTTCGGGGCTGACATGGTAGGAAGTGGTTCAGAGGCTAACTTCAAAGCAGGGGCCAGACCAACCCCTGCCTGAGGCTCTGAAAGCAGGATTGCAGCCCTGGCCTTGCCCAACAGAGCAGGAAGAAGTGCCACTCAGAGGAGGAGGCAGAGTATTGTGAGTTCAAAGCCAGCCTGGGTTACATGGTTAGACCGTGTCTCAAACCAGGGTGGGCGGTCGGGATGTGCTTCAGTGGGTACAGGGCTCAGCTAGCATGTACAAAGCCCTGGCTTTAATCCCTAGCGCCACATACACACATACCTGTGCGGTAGGGCAGGCCTGTGATCCTGGCTTTCAGGAGGTAGAGGCAGAGGATTGTGAGTTCAAGGCTAGCCTGGGCTGTATAGATAGTGAAACTGTCATTGCAAAAGAGAAGGAAAAGGGGGTGGTTGGAGGGATTGCTTAGTGGTTAAGGTGATTACCTGCAAAGCCAAAAAACTCAGATTTGATTCCCCAGGACCCACGTTAGCCAGATGCACAAGGGGGCACATGCGTCTGCAGTTCATTTGCAGTGGCTGGAGGCCCTGGTGTGCCCATTCTCTCTCTCCCTCTTTCTCTGTCAAACAAACAAATAAAAACAAAATAAAGGTTTTAAAAAAGAGAACGAGGGCTGGAGAGATGGCTTAGTGGTTAAGCACTTGCCTGTGAGGCCTAAGGACCCCGGTTCGAGGCTTGATTCCCCAGGACCCACGTTAGCCAGATGCACAGGGGGCGCACGCGTCTGGAGTTTGTTTGCTGGAAGCCCTGAAGCGCCCATTCTCTCTCTCTGTGTGTGTCTGTCGCTCTCAAATAAATAAATAAAAATAAACAAAAAAATTTTTAAAAAGAGAGAGAGAACAAGAAAGAGAGAGGGAAAGAGGAGGGGAGGGGGAAGAAGGAGGAGGAAGGGAAGGAGGAGGACAGGAGACTGTGCTGGCTCCTGAGGGGAGAAGTGATCGGGAGGGGCGGGGAGGCAGGAGGGGAGGCCACTTAGGCAAGAGAGGCTTGGATGAGCCGGGAGTGTGAACTGCGCAGTCAGCAGTGGCGGCTAGGATGTCACGTGTGGCAGGTGCAGAGCAGAGCAGAGCAAGAAGCGAGGCGTCAAAGGTGACTGTCACCTCATCATCTTCCTCACCAGCAGCCACGGAGCTCCTGGCTGTGAGCCTTTCCCAAGTTCAGGAAGCTTAAATAGCTGAACTTCAACACACAGTAGAGCTGCAAACATGTCCTCTGGTTCTAGAAATTCTGTTTTCCATTTTACTTATTTATTCATTTGTTTAAAAGAAAGAGGTAGAGAAAGAAGCAGACAGAAGGAAAGAGAACGGACACGCCAGGGCCTCTAGCCACTGCAAAGAAACTCCAGACTCATGCGCCACCTTGTGCATCTGGCGTTACGTGGGTCCCGGGTAATCTAACTGGAGGAGTCCTTAGACTTTGCAGGCAAGTGCCTTAACCACTGAGCTATCTCTCCAGCACCAGGAATGCTTTTGTGTGTGTATGAAGAAGTAGCTTCCCATTACAGAAGGGCATTCCCTAGAGCCCTCCTTACGTTCGGTTGGGGGAAGGACATCGTGGCAGGCTGGCAGTGCTTGGCAAACTGCCAGGCAGGCGTGAGCAGTTTCGCTGTTTGTCTGTCTCCTGACCACCTCAGGTGGGGCCGCTTCTGCCAAAGGAACCGGAAGCTCGGAGTTTCTGATTTGTCCAAAGACTCCTAGCTAGAAAGAGGGACAGCGTTTCAAATCAGACTCAATTTGTGGGACCCAAGAGCTGAGCTCCTCAGCACCATGTTATCCCACCTCCCAGGAGAAGCTGTCCAGGAGACGCAGCAGCTAGGATCATGGAGGCTAGTGAAACCCACAAACGATGCAGGTTCACCCGCGGGCCATCCTAGAATGTTCAACAGTACAGATATCACTTAGGCTACATGGAAACCTCAAGATGAATGGGAAATGGCTTTGCTTTCCTTCTTGTTTTCCCTTTTTTGTTGAATGTTTTCATATATATATATATGGTCTATTTATTTGAGAGAGAGAAAGAGGCAGAGATAGAGAGAGAGGGAAAGAATGGATGTGCCAGGGCCTCCAGCCACTGCAAACAGACTCCAGACGCATGTGCACCCTTGTGCATCTGGCTTGTGTGGGTCCTGAAGAATTGAACCAGGGTCCTTTGGTCTTGCAGACAAACGCCTTAACCACTAAGCCATCTCTCCAGCCCCCTTTTAAATATTATATTCACTTATATATTTATTTATTTAAGAGAAAGAGAGAGACTGACAGAGAGCGAATGGGCGCACCAGGGCCTCTAGCCTCTACAAACAAACTCCAGACGCATGAGCCACCTCGTGCATCTGACTTACATGGGGTACTAGGGAATCGAACCTGGGTCCTTAGGCTTCGCCATCTCTCCAGCCCTCCTTCTTGCTTTCTGAGGACTGAGACACAGAGACTTGGGGAAGGCAGTTCATTCCAGAAAGCACCAGGCTCTGCAGCCCTGCCTTTGTCAGACTGTGACCTTGGATCTTACCCTCTAAGCCTGGAGGAGGGATGTAGATATAACAGGGTTGGACTAAATGCAAATAGTTCCATAGTCCTCCTGGTTCTATCTTGTTTATTCATTCACTTATTTTTGTGGGTGCATGTTTGTTCATGTGGGGCGGGGCGGGAGCAGGCCATGGTCTCCTATTGCTGCCAGATACTTGCTCCACGTTGAGTCTGGTTTTCCATGGATGCTGGGGTATTGATCCACAGCCAGCAGACTTTGTAAAGCCTTTAAAGCTGAGCCATTTAATTCTTTTTTTTTTTTACTTTATTTATTTATTTGAGAGAGAGAAAGAGGGTGGAGAGAGAGAGAATGGGTGCACCAGTGCCTCCAGCCACTGCAACCAGATGCGTGCGCCACCTTGTGCATCTGCTTACGTAGGTCCTGGAGAGTAGATCTGGGATCCTTTGGCTTTGCAGGCAGACGACTTAACCGCTAAGCCATCTCTGCAGCCCCCTCCTGGTTCTTAAAGAGCCCAGTTCTAAAGTGTGTACCATGCACAGGCATATCTGGCCCCTCCGGGGGCACGAGAAGTCACCATTTAGAGTCCAAAGGCTGGCTGGAGACATCGGGGACCCCTCTGTCTTTTGCATGGGGCTCCCAGGCTTCTCTTGAGCAGTGAGTAGGGACGTGGAGAAGATAGTACAGGGACCCCAAGGAGCCATGTGCCTCTCCACAGGGGTCATGCCCAAACACGGGTTGGATGTGTCAGCCTGCGAGGTCTTCCGATTCTACAAGCTGGTGACACTCAAGGGCCTGATTGAGCCCATCTCCATGATTGTACCCCGGAGGGTGAGTGAGGCTGGGCCGGGCTGGGCGGGGCTCTGAGGGCTCCCCCCCCCCACCCCGTGATGAATCCTACCAATCAGAAGTCGGGAGGAGCCCAGGTGAGGTAGATGTTGCGGTTAGGGTCTCCAGACTCAAGCTGGGCAAGAGGGTGATGGACACTTTTTGTGGGGGGGGTGGGTAGGTGGTCCGCTTACTTGTGCAATGGGGAAGGTCCAAGTACGAAGCCCCAGCGAAGGCTTGGGGGTGGGAAAACGAGAGGGATGGCTGTAGGTCAGTGACAAGAACAGTCTGCCGGCCAGGTCTTGCTCAGGAGCGCCCCCCCTCCCCCGCTAGCCCTCCTCTCCCTCTCCCCCACTGCAGTCAGATTCCTACCAGGAGGACATTTACCCCATGACACCAGGCACGGAGCCAGCTCTGACCCCGGATGAGTGGCTGAAAGGCATCAACCGAGGTACAGCAGCGTGGGGGGGGGGGGAGGGCCCAAAAGAGGCCAAGGCTTTGCATACGCCCTGGTTCCCTTGCATGCCCTCCTGCCCGAATGTCCCCTCCCTCCCAGCCAGTCATCTGTCAAAATTGACGCGATGAGACACACTCGCTCAACAGTCTAACTTGTCACGGGACTGTCTGCCTTACCTTCCAGATCCTGTGCTGATGTCTTTGAAGGATGGCTATAAGAAGTCTTCAAAAGTGGTATTTAAAGCCCCCATCAGAGAAAAGAAGAGTGTGGTAGTCAACGGCATAGATTTATTAGAAAACGTCCCACCCAGGACAGAGAACGAGGTAAGAGCCCTGGACGACCGAGAGCTTTCCACTGCAATGATGGACTTTGGGTCTGGAAGCTCGCTAGCTTCAATCTGGGGCGCTTTTCTTTCAGTGACAGACGCCATAAGTAGCCTGCCGTTTGTTGGCGTCCATTGCCTCTGACCCCAATAAATAGAGGCTGGGAAGAGAGGGATATACTCCCCCCCACCCCACCACAACCTCAAATTCATTGAGGCAAAGTTGGGAATCTCTTTTCAAATCCATTTCGGAGTGATACTGTCATGTGATGTTACAGGGATTGTAAATTACCAACAAACAGGGGCGAGCCTGGCCTCCTGCATTCCAACCCTGCCTTTCTGCCTGACAGGCCTGTCACACTTCCTGCCATTGTAGGAAAGACTAGCTATTCATAAAAGGGTTTTTTTTTTGTTTTGTTTTGTTTTGTTTTTAATGGGAACAAACTCTTTCTGAAGCAACTGGAGGTAGGTCTTGTCCATGCCCCCCTCAAGGCATCTCCTGCCAGCCCGTACCCCCAGGACCAGATGCCAACACAGTTCAGCTCAACTGGCAGTCACAGGGCTCTGCCGCTCCTAACCTGAAACTGAGCAGTTCTTGACCTTTCCAGCTCCCTTTATTCATGGAAACTTGGGGACATGAAATACTGTGACATTCAAGCCATGACACATTAAAACAACACAAAACAAAACAAAAAGTCCTTGGGAGGCTGGGGAAATGGCTTAGCGATTAAGGCATTTGCCTGTGAAGCCCAAGGACCCTGGTTCAATTCCCCAGCACCCACAGATGCCCAAGGGGGCGGCGCATACATCTGGAGGTTGTTTGCAGTGGCTGGAGGCCCTGGTGTGCTTATTCTCTCTCTCTCTCTCAAATAGATAAATAAAAATACATGTATATTTTAAAAAGTCAGCGGGGTGTGGTGGGGGGGCTGCTTTAATCTTAGCACATGGGAGGCAGAGGTAGGAGGATCGCCGTGAGTTGGAGGCCATCCTGAGACGACACAGTAAAAAATTCCAGGTTGGCCTGAGCTAGAGCAAAACCCTACCTCAAAAAACCAAAATAAATGAATAAATAAAAGTCCAGCACTCTTCCTGGCTCACACTCAACGAAAGGCCAGCTAGACGAGACGTTTTGCTGCATAACACGTAATCCCAGGGTGAACTGACTTCCGCCCAAGGTTTATCGGCTCACAGTTTCTGGGGTGTCTGTGGCGCGAGTCTCTTGTGAAACTGCAGCTCTGACATAGGCTGGGGGCGCAGTCACATCAGAGGGCTCGACTGAAGGAGGACCCTGGACATTGTTAGACATGCTCGGACATTCACTCACAGGGCTGCTGATAGGACTTTTGTCCTCACAGGCTGTGAGACTGAGGGTCTCAGTTCCCCGTGGCCGGGGGCTTTGTTCAAGTTCTGACTCTGTAACAACTTCACCGTGGGGCAGCTCTTTCCCGGGGCTTCCCTCGGAGCACGGAGCAAGACAGGGTGTCCCAGATGGAAGCTGAGATCTTTTTGTCATCTGATCTGGAAAAGATACTGCATCACTTTTGCCATATTATGGGGTTTTTGTTTGTTTGTTTGTTTTTCGAGGTAGGGTCCCACTCTAGCCCTGGCTGAGTATGGAGTCTCAGGGTGGCCTCGAATATACGGCAATCCTCCTACCTCTGCCTCCTGAGTGCTGGGATTAACGGCGTGTGCCACCACGCCCAGCTACGTTATGGGGTTTTAAGAAAATCTTTTATTTACTTGAGAGAGAGTGAGAGAAAGAGGCAGCGAGTGGGGAAGGAGAGAATGGGCTTGGCAAGGCCTCCAGCCACTGCAAATGAACCAGATGCAAAGCATCTAACTTACACAGGGCTCTGGGGAATCAAACCTGGGTTCTTAGATCTTAAGACTTTGCAGGCAAGTGCCTTAACCGCTAAGCCATCTCTCCAGCCCCTATATTCTATTGCTTGAAGCAAGCCATTAGGTCCAGCCTGCCCTTGAGGGGTGAATAACAGGAAAAGCTTCTGGTCTCATTAACCAGTGTATGCTATTGCCATTATTGTGGGGTTTTTTTGGTTTTTTTTTTTTTTTTTTTTTTTTTTTTTTGGTTTTTCGAGGTAGGGTCTCACTCTAGCTCAGGTTGACCTGGAATTCACCCTGTAATCTCAGGGTGGCCTCGAACTCACGGCGATCCTCCTACCTCTGCCTTCCAAGTGCTGGGATTAAAGGCATGAGCTACCATGCCCGGCTTGCTATTGCCATTATTAATAAAATTTTTTAAAAAATCAGACTAACTGGGAGTGATGGTGCACGCCTATTTAATCCCAGCACTCGAGGGAGGCACAGGCAGGAGGATCACCATGAGTCCAAGGCCACCCTGAGAGTACATAGCGAGTTCCAGGTCAGCCTGGACCATAGTGAGGCCCTACCTCAAAGAAAGAAAGAAAAGAAAGGAAAAGAAAAGAAAAGAAAAGAAAAGAAAAGGAAAGGAAAGGAAAGGAAAGGAAAGGAAAGGAAAGGAAAGGAAAGGAAAGGAAAGGAAAGGAAAGGAAAGGAAAGGAAAGGAAAGGAAAGGAAAGAAAAGGAAAGAAAAGGAAAGAAAAGGCTTTAAGTGCAGATCCACTAAAGGGTAAAGCTTGGGCTATTGGGAAACTCACCCATGGCATTGAGCCTTCCTCGGGCATGTTGCTGGACCCAACTAGCCTTTCCTGGAAAGGGTAGTGAGGTGCTTTGCAAGGACGAGCCTGGAGGCGGGGTCTGAGGATGGGGTGTGCGTGGGCTCCCCCCCCCCAAGCCTGGGGCAGGTTAGGGCAGATCCCCGAGAGCCCCGCTCCGCAGCCGTCCTCACCGCTCCCTCCCGGTCTCCCCTTGCTCGGCGCCAGCTGCTCCGCGTCTTCTTCCGGCAGCAGGACGAGATCCGGCGGCTGAAGGAGGAGCTGGCCCAGAAGGACATCCGCCTGCGGCAGCTGCAGCTGGAACTGAAAAACCTGCGCAACAGCCCCAAGAACTGCTAGCCCCGCCGTGGGGGGCTGTTTTCTACACTGAGCGCTCTGTTCTTTCTACTCGCCCCTTAACTGACCTCCTCCAACCCCCCCCCCCCCCGCCCACCCGCCCACTTTAATCCAGTGAGCCCAGAGACCGAGACTGGAGCTGGGGGCCAGCTGGTGGACCCCACCTACCACCTCAAGAACTGGAAGCTGACCCGTGACCTCACGCTAATACTAGTCCCCAGCCTTTTCTGGACACCCTTGCCCTTTGCTGGCAACCCCTTGCCCCTCCTCCACCCCAGGAGCCAGGCTCCCTGTTGGTTGACTCCCCAGAGGGGCGTCCTCCAGGGAGCAAGGGCGGGGGGGGGGAGGGGGGAGCAGGGTTACAGCTGGACTTAAAACTTGAACTTTTCCCCCACAGAGGAGCTGCCAGGACCCTGGGACGGGGGGCTTAAGCATCACTGCGGAAGTACAGTGAGGAATAGACCGGGGGTAGGGCGGCTCCTCCCCCCTCCCCCTCACTGGGCTGCCCTACAACACCCCAAGTCTCCTGACCCAAGGGTGAGCAGCCAGCAGCCCTCTCCCTTCCGTCTTGTCCCCTCCCCTGCCCCTCTTGTCTTCAGGGAATGAAGAGGATTCTCCAAGGCCATAACGACCCCTTGTCCTCTCCGCCCCCACACACAGTTCTCTTCTAAGCTCTTGCACACTCTTTCCCCAAATTTCTAAGCCAGGCAGGGTAGGGGACTAATGTCCCCCATTTGTCAAGTGACAGAACTGAAGGTTGCAATCAGGAAGCGACTTGCTGAGTAACCCATGGGTCAGCAGTAGATTAAGAACCAGGACCCTGGGCATCTCAGCCCTAAGACCAAGGCCCACCCCACTGGATTGAGATGCCAATCCCACGGTGGGCTTCATCAGAACAGGAACAGGGAGCCACTTCTACTGTCCTGCCCAACATCGGTAGTGCCAATGTGTCCTTCACGCTCCGTGCCCCTGGACCCTCCTGGCCGGTATCCTTGGTTCTCACCCCATGAGGCCTCTCCCTTCAGGAAGCCGAGGTTGAGAAGGGTGGAGCTCAGTCCTGGGACTGGCAGAGCAAGGGTCTGCTGGCCCTGGGGACACGCTGCACGTGTCTCTCCCTGCCCCTATCTCGGCCACTTTCAGCCTTACGTACACAGAATGACCACAGCCACTCCATCCACATAGCACTTTAAACGTTTACACCGTTCTCTGACACATAGGATCTCGTGAACTCTCACGCCGGCTCCATCTTCCAGTGGCGGAAACAGAGAAGTGGCCCGAGCGGACCACGACTCTGACATGCCGCGGTTCCTTTGGTCTTCTGCATGCTTCCCTCCCCTCCCCCACTTCCTCCTTTTCTCATCCCATTTCCCATTAACCATAGAGTCTGAACACACTGCTGTCAGAATAGTCACCTTTTGGGGTGGGGGATATCAGGGGATCAAGAAAAGGAGTGTCCACTCTTCTGTGTCTCTGGACACTCTATGCCTGCCCTTCCTGTAACCACCCTGCAGAACTTCCCATCTACGGAGGCCCTCCGGAGGAGCTGAGAGGGGACAGCCCGCAGCCCCAGGGTCTCTCCTGTGGGACCTTCCTCCCCTCAGCCAGCTGAAGCGGCCATCTCCTCTCCCCACCCCCACGGCTAGACGGCTCTCATCGCCTCCCCCACTCTACTGGGGCTTTTCTTTCTCCCCATCGACCTTTGTGGTCCTCTGTGATTATTTATGCTGCCTCCCAAGGATAGAATTGAAATAAAATGTTTTCATCTTATCAAACCTGGGCATGGCCGTGTGTCCTTTAACCATGGGTAGGCGGTGTTCTTGGTCACCCCGTTGTCTTGATGGTCAAGTCACCCACAGCTCCGCGCGCCTTTCTGGAACAACAGCCACCTCCATCCCTACAGATATCCTGCCGCGCTTTCATTCATTGAGCACTCCTGACATCGTGGGCTGCAGAATGCTTTGCTGTGAGGGCTGAACCCGCCACACACTGGAGAGTTGGCATTATCCCTGGCCCCTCCACTGAGCTACCATGGCAACCCTCACCTAGTTCTGACAAGCAAAAATCTCCCCAGATATTGCCCCCATGCTTCCCAAAGTTATCAAAAATCACCCTCCCTACATCCCCAGCTAACTGTCCTCAGCTAGTCAGAAGATAGCTTTTCATGTTGGTACGTGCTTGTTATCTCAGGGCCAGGGAGGCAGAAACAAGTGGATTCCTGAAGCCAGATGGACAACCAATCTAGCCTAATTGACAAGTTCCAGGCCAGTGAAACAAAAAAAAAAAAAAACAGATCCCATGTAAGCCAGCAGAGCAAAGGTGAGGCAAGTGCATGATCGCATATGCCCACTAGGTGGCACATGTGTCTGGTGTGCAATTACAGTGGCTGAAGGCCTGGAGCTCCAATTCTCTCACTTTGTCTCTCTTGCTCACTCACTCTCTCTAAAAAATAGTTGGCCAAGACCTGAGGAATGACACCCAAGCCTCCAAATGCATGTACACACAACATGTACCTGCACATACATGAACCACATGCACAAAAGATATCTGCTGTGGCCAAGTCTAATGACAAACCCTCATAATTCCAAAGAGGCTGAAACAAGAGGATTGCCATGAGTTCGAGGCCAGCCTGCACTAGGGTGAGGCCCTGCCTCAAAAAAATAAAAATAGCCGGGCCTGGTGGTGCACGCCTTTAATCCCAGCACTCGGGAGGCAGAGGTAGGAGGACTGCCAAGAGTTTGAGGCCAGCCTGAGACTACAGAGTGAATTCCAGATCAGCCTGAGCTAGAGCGAGACCCTACCTCCAAAATCAAAAATAAATAAATAAATAAATGAATAAATAATAGAATAAAAGTAAAGGGATTTGCTCTGTCTTCAGTCTTGTGTCGGGGCCTGAGGAGACTCGGGTC
Organism: Jaculus jaculus; assembly: GCF_020740685.1. Lineage (NCBI taxonomy): Eukaryota > Metazoa > Chordata > Mammalia > Rodentia > Dipodidae > Jaculus > Jaculus jaculus. The sequence goes on from NC_059111.1 coordinate 15,880,998, forward strand.
TTACATTGGAATAGCTTTCCACAGCTCCTAAGGCACCATTCCATGTATTTGACTAATGTCAGAGCTGTTTGGGGGTTCTATTACTATTCCCATGTTCTTTTATTTTTTTCTCTTCTTTTTTTTTAAAATTTTACCTATTTATTTATATTTATTTTTTGGTTTTATGAGGTAGGGTCTTGCTCTAGCCCAGCCCAGCCTGACCTGGGATTCACTCGGTAGTCTCTGGGTGGCCTTGAACTCACGGTGATCCTCCTTACTTCTGCCTCCCAAGTGCTGGGATTAAAGGCGTGCGCCACCAGGCCCGGCACCATTCCCATTTTCAAGAAGAGCAGTCAGGCTGAGGGGTGACGTGCTTAAGGTCACTCAATGTAGAGGGAAAATGTCCCAGGTGACTGGGATGCTCTGGGTCTAGAGCCAGAGAAGCTAGATGGCACGTTCTATGTCTAGGGCCCATCATAAGACCAGGCGGTGGAGACCCATACTCCCTCAAGCCAGAGCCGTCTGGGAGGAGAGTGTTCCACCTACATAGGGGTCACCGCGGTAACTCAGGGGAAACACAAGAATCCACAGAGTAAGCTTAAGGAAGGCTGAGGAAGGCAGGAATAGCGGGGGGCTGTGGGGGAAATACATTCTAGAGCCCATTCACTGTGGGAATTCCTATATGTAAATCACTTTTCCTGTCTGGGCAACATCTCCATCTGTACCATGAGTTCATTTGCAGTGGCTGGAGGCCCTGATGCACCCATTCTCTCTCTCTCTCTTTCTCTATGCCTCTCTCTCTCAAATAAATAAACTAACCTAAATTAAATTAAAAAGAAAAAAGCTAGACGTTGTCTGAGTATCTGCAATCCTAGCAGGCCCATTGCAAGAGGAGGTGGAGACAAGAGGATTCCCCTCAGTGGCCACCTAGCCTAAATAACACAGCAGTGAACAAGAGATAATGTCTTAAATAAAAGTGCGCCAGCTATGGTGGTGCACGCCTTTAATCCCAGCCCTTGGGAGGGAGAGGTGGGAGGATCGACATGAGTTCATAGGCCGCCCTGAGACCCTGCCACAAAAAAAAAAAAAAACAGGGGCTGGAGAGATGGCTTAGCAGTTAAGGCATTTGCCTGCAAAGCCAAATAAATAAATAAAAATAAACAAAAAAAATTTAAAAACAACAACAACCAAAAAAAAAAAAAGTGTAAGGCAAGGACTGACACCTGAAATTGTCTTCTGACCTACACGCACATGCACACGCACAAATGGTAAATTATCTGAGGTTAAGGCCAGGGTCTACCTTGGTCTCCTTCCTCTTTGGCAGCCCATTTCCCCAATTGCATGTGTTGGATGATCAATCATTTTCCCACTAGTTAGCCATATTCTTAAATTCTTCATGTGCCAGGCTGGGCATGCAGTTCAGTTGGAGAATGCCTGCTTAACATGCACGAACCCCCAAGTTTTATCCCCAGCACCACAATAAACTGAGCATGGATGGTGGCTTACAGCTTACACCTGAAAGCTCAGGACTTGGGAGGTGGAGACAGGAACACCAGAAGCTCAAGATCATCTTCAGCTACATAATGAGTCCAAGGCCAGCCTGAACTACATGATGTGCCAAAAAACAAAACAAAACCAAAAAAAAAAAAAAAAAACCCTAGCTGTGCTTGGTGGTGGTGCACGCCTTGAATTCCAGCACTTGGGAGGCAGAGGTAGGAGGATCACCGTGAGTTCAAGAGCACCCTTAGATTATATAGTAAATTCCTGGTCAGCCTGGACTAGAGCAAAACCCTACCTAAAAAAAAAAAAAAAAAAAAAAAACCTCTTCATATGATAAGATATACTGCATGGCTAGTCTATTATCTGAGATCCTCTGCCAATGATGGCCCAGCAAGCCCTTCAAGGCTCTTGGAACCATTTTGACTGCTGGGTGTTAACGCCTCTTTTCCTATAGGTAAAGATATCTTGAGGGCTGGAGAGATGGCTTAGTGGTTAAAGTCTTTTTCTGCAAAGCCAAAGGACCTCGGTTCGATTCCCCAGGACCCACATAAGCCAGATGCACAAGAGGGCGCATATGTCTGGAGTTCGTTTGCAGTGGCTGGAGGCCCTGGCAAGCCGGTTACCTCTCTCCCTCTCTCTGTCTCTTTCTCTCTCTCTCAAATAAATAAATAAATAAATAATTTTTTTTTAAAAGCCGGGTGGGGTGGCACACACTCCTGAGTTTGAGGCCACCCTGAGACTCCATAGTGAGTTCCAGGTCAGCCTGGGCTAGAGTGAGACCCCACCTTGAAAAACAAAGCAAACAAACAAAAAAGGTATCTTGAGATAGACTCCAAGCCCTTCTGTTCTAGTGAAGAGTCCCTACTGGCCTTGCTAAGCAAGGGTGCCTCTCCTAGACGTAATTAGAATGCCTTGTCCAATCCCTGACACCTGATAAAATTTCCAACCAGGTTTCACACATACCAAGCAGCCAAAGTCGTGAATCCTGGGTCTGGAACCCGAGAGGCATCACACTCGGCTGGGTTCAAGGTGGAGTGGCCAGTGGGTCTGGGTGGGGACTGCTGGCTGTCCTAGGCTGTCTTCCAGCCAGCCTTCTGAGATCCCAAGATGGACTCGGGCGATTTTAGCCTCCTGGCTCTGGGCAAGCATCCCAGGCTGCCAGTGGACCATGCAGAACGTGGCTGCCTCTTCACTGTGGGAAGTGATTTCATCCTGCAAACGCACGCCCCGCCCCCACCCCACCCCGGGCTCCCGTCCAGAAGGGCTGCAGCCAAGGCACCCCGTCCACAGGACACGTTACCGGATCCCTCCTGGTCCTTCTGGGCCTGTGATAAAGGGAGGGGAAGAGGATGGCCTCGGGGACTCTCCCCTCCTGGGTATGTCTGTCTGTGGGAAGACCCGGAATTCCAGGTCCATAACAAAACCAAGGACGTGCAGATTACTAAGAGCCCCTCTCCGGCACCTGGCTCAGCACCCTGCCCCGAACCCCCCTTTTTGGATTCAGTTCTTCCCAAGATGAAATCATATACATATCCCTGGGGGTGGGAGGTTGAACAGAATGGAAGAGGCCCAAGTGGGAGGAGGGAAGAGGACAATGAAGGTAAAGATCTTGGATTTCCAGGCTGGAGAGATGGCTCCGCAGTTAAGGCTCTTATCTGCAAAGCCTAATGGCCCAGGTTCGATTCCCCGGGACCCATGTAAAGCCAGATGCACAAAATAGCACATGCATCTGGAGTTCATTTACAGCTGCTAGATGCCCTGGCACACCCATTCATTCCTGTCCTTCCCCCCCCCACACACACACACATACACACACTTGCTCTTGCTCTGTCCCACTTCCTCTCTCTCTCCTTGCAAATAAATAAAAATACTTTTTAAATATTTTATTTTTATTTATTTGAGACAGAGGCAGAGGAGAGAGAGTGAGAGAGAATGGGCATGTCAGGGCCTCCAGCCGCTGCAAATCTGGCTAATGTGGGTCCTGGGGAATTGAACCTAGGTCCTTTGGCTTTGCAGGCCTGCACCTTAACTGCTAAGCCATCCCTTCCGCCCAATACAAGTACTTTTTTAAAAGCCTTGCGAAGCCGGCCGTGGTGGCGCATGCCTTTAATCCCAGTATTCTTGAAGCAGAGGTAGGAGGATCCCAATGAGTTTGAGTCTACCCTGAGATTACATAGTGAATTCCAGGTCAGCCTGGGCTAGAGTGAGACCCTACCTCGGGGGGGAGGGGGAAGCCTGGCGTGATGGTGTACATCTTTGATTCCAGCACTGGGAAGGCAGAGGTAGGAAGATCGCCATGAGTTCTAGGCCAGTCCCTGAGACTACATAGTGAATTCCAGGTCAGTATGGGCTAGAACAAGACCCTACCTCAAAAAAACAAAAAGAACAGAAAAAATAAAAATGAAACGATCTTGGATTTCAAGGTTGTAGTGATCACAGCAAGATCCAAAGAATTTGCTAGAAGCTTGTATCCAGCCAGCAGGTGGCAGATTATGGCCTTACTATCAGGACTGTTTGTTGGGAGCTGAGTTCTTCCGCCACCTCCCACCCCATCTCTGAATTCATGTTCCACCACAGGCACAAGAGCATTGAGGCTAAGCAGTTACGTAGGCCAGCCAGGGGCTCCACCCAGCCAGGTGTGGGTAGAGGGAGCTTCCCAACAGAGCCTCGAGGCTCCTGCTGTCCTGAAGGTCCGCTATCTGAAAAGAGACCAGAGGAGGGCGCTTGCTCTTCCCTCCCAGTGAGACCCCAGACACAGTGGGCTTGCCTGGTGACCTCCGAGCTTGCCCTGGAAGGAGGCTGGCCTCCTATCCCTGACCTGGACTGGAAGGGAGGGGAGGAGAGGAGAGGAGGAAGGAGGAGGAACTGGGTCCTAGGCAGACTCCAGTAGCTCTCCAGCTCCAGCCCCCACATAGTCTCCGGGAAGCTGCTGGGGAGAGAAACAGAAGGAGCTGGTAGCCAGCATGGATAAGGATTAAAGCTCAGAGGAAGGAAATGAAGCCAGCCAGAGAGGAGGAGCCAGGAAGGGCTGGAAGCAGTCTCTCCTGCTGTTTGGTCAGGAGAACACTGGAAGACCGCAGTCTGTAGCCACACCAGGTCCAGTTTAGGTGCTAGTGGCCTGGACAGTGGCCAGTACAGATATGACAGAACTTACTGAGATATAGGGTTGACCTTGGTGTGGGAAAGAGGAAAAGGAGGCAGCAGAGAAGACAGAGGACGGGGCTATGTTAGGAGAAGGTCCAGGAGTGGAACTGCAGCTGTGATGAGAGATGGACCCTACCGTTCCACAGGACACACCACAGGGGGACGGGGGGTGTGGGGGACAGTGTTTCAGATCTCCCTTGCAAATCACCACCAACCGGAGACCCGAACAAACTGTGCTGGCGGCACACTGCTTAGCAAATGTCTTCTTGGCTACCTGAGAAAGGAAGGGCAAGACCAGGAAAACTTGCTGGGGCTGAGGTTGGAGAATCGCCATGAGTTCAAGGCCAGCCTGGACTTCAGAGTGAGTTTCGGGTCACCATGAACTAAAATGAGACCCTGCCTCGAAAGAAAGAAAGAGAGAGAGGAAGGGAGGGAGGGAGAGAGAGAGAGGGAGAGAGGAGTCTGGAGAGATGGCTCAGTGGTTAAATGTACTTGCTTGCAAAGCCTGGCAAACTGGGCTTCAATTCCCCATCACCCACATAAAGCCAAGTTTATGAAGTGGTACATTGCCTCTGGAGTTCCTTTGCAGTGACAAGAGACCCTAGTGCACCCATATTCACTCTCTCATCGCCTCTCAAATAAATATTTTATTTATTATCTATTTATTAATTTTGGTTTTTTGAGGTAGGGTCTCACTGTAGTCCAGGCTGACCTGGAATTCACTGTGTAGTCTCAGGGTGGCCTCGAACTCATGGCACTCTTCCTATCTCTGCCTCCTGAGTGCTGGGATTAAAGGTGTGTGCCACCATGCCTAGCTTATTTTTTGTTTGTTTGTTTGCTTTGTTTTGCTTTGCTTTGTTTTGTTTTGTTTTTTATGAGGTAGGGTCTCACTGTAGTCCAGGCTGAACTGGAATTCACTCTGTAATCTCAGGGTGCTTGAAACTCACTGCAATCCTCCTACCTCTTCCTCCTGAGCACTGGGATTAAAGGCATGCACCCACTGCTCCTAGCAACTGAGAACTTTTGAAATCTGTTTAGAAACCCAAATGTTGGTGATTGAGGAACACACAGCCAAGGCAGATCCTATGCCCACAGCTACCTGGATATGTCACGATTGTCCCCATGGAAGGCATACTCCAGACTGAAATCCTGCTAGAACTGAGCTGATAACCTCCTCCATGGAGATCAGCTGACAGAAAGCTGGAAAAAGCCATTCTGCATGCAGTTCAATGGGAGAGAGAGAAATCACCAGTGGAGATACTCAACAGTAGACACTGCAAGCCTTATATTTGGCCAGTCAGAAATGAGCCAGTGGGTGCAATAGTGGCATGTCTATCCTGGTGGAAACCAACCACCCTCTAATTTGACTGGAGGCCCACTCCATGGGAGGGAATACATCCCTGATACTCAAAGCCTACAACAGGGGTAGTCATGAACCCTAGGGGTGTAACATCTGCTGCTGTCTGGCTAAATGTATATACTATGCTCACCAAACCATCCAGTAAGCATTTCTCTTAATGTTCATACCCTTATATTAATGCTACTCTCGCTTTTGGTTAGAGAAGCTTCTCTTTTCAGATGGCAGTGACCTTGGGATGACTCAGAAGGCACCATGATGCTGAGAAGAAGTGACAGGAGTGCTCAGCACTGAAATACCTCTGTCACACCTTCCAAGGCTCAAGGTCCATTGTGGAAGAGGTGGCAGAAAGAATGTAAGAGCCAAAGGAAGGGTAATATTCCTTATAATGTGCTCCCCCCAGACACAAAAATGGCCTGGATATCCATGATCTCACAGTGCCTAACACTACCTACACAAGACCATCTAATAGGAGGAAAAGATGATGACATCAAAATAAAAGAGAGACTGATTGAGAGGGGGAGGGGCTATGATGGAGAGTGGAGTTTCAAAGGGGAAAGTGGGAGGAGGGAGGGAATTACCATGTTTACAATCATGGAAGTTGTCAATAAAATCTTTTTTTAAAATGGTTAGTGCTAGAGAAATGGCTTGGCAGTTAAGGCACTTACCTGCAAAGCTAAAGGACCCCAGTTTGATTCCCCAGGACATACGTAAGCCAGATAAGCCATAAGGTGGCGCATGCATTTTGAGTTTGTTTGCAGTGGCTGGAGGCCCTCACACACCCATTCTTTCTATCTGCCTCTTCCTCTCTTTCTCTCTCCTTCTCTCTCAAATAAATTTAAAAAAAAATAAAGTAAATAAAATAAAAAGAAAATGTTTAGTTATGCATGGTGGCCCACACCTTTAAATCCCAGCACTCCGGGCCATAGCAATGGCTTAGCAGTTAAGGCACTAGCCTGAGAAGCCTAAGGACCCAGGTTCAATTCCCCAGTATCCACCCATGTAAAACTGATGCACATGGTGGTGCATGCATCTGGAGTTCATTTGCAGTGACTAGAGGCCCTGGTGTGCCCATTCTCTCTCTCTCAAATAAATAAATAAAAATATTTAAATCCCAGTACTGGGGAGGCAGAGGCAGTATTGCTGTGAGTTTGAGGATATCCTGAGACTACATAGTGAATTCCAGGTCAACCTGGGCTAAAGTGCAACTCTACAGAAAGAAAGAAAGAAGGAAAGAAAGAAAGGAAGGAAGATAGAAAGAGAGAGAGAAGGAAGAAGGAAGGAAGGAAGGAAGGAGGGAGGGAAGGAAATGTTTGGAGGCCACAGTATGGGGTATGGTGGCATAGGCCTTTAATCCCAGCACTCAGGAGACAGAGGTAAAAGGATCACTGTGAGTTCAAGGCCAGCCTGGGACTACAGAATGAGTTCCAAATTAGCCTGGGCTAGAGTGAGACTCTATCTTAAAAAAAAAAAAAAATAGGCAGGGCATGGTGGCACACACCTTTAATCCCAGGCCACCCTGAGACTACATAGTGAATTCCAGGTCAGCCTGGGCTATAGCAAGATCCTACTTTGAAATCTGTCCCCACAAAAAGGGAAAAGAAGTGCTGGAGGGATGGTTTAGCGACTAAGGCATTTGCCTGAAAGCCAAAGGACCCTGGCTCAATTCTCCAGAACCCATGTTGGCCAGATGCACAAGGGGTCACATGTGTCTGGAGTTCATGACTGGCATGCCCATCGTCTCTCTCTCTTTCTCTCTCTATCTCCCTCCCTCTTTCTCTGTCAAATAAATAACTAAAAATATTTTTTTGTTGTTTTTTTCAAGGTAGGGTCTCACTCTGACCTGGAATTCACTCTGTAGTCTCAGGGTGGTCTCAAACTCACGGTGATCCTCCTACCTCTGCCTCTCAAGTGCTGGGATTAAAGGTGTGCACCACTGTACTCGGCCATAAAAATATCTTTTAAAAAGGAAAAAGAAAATGGTTGGGAATAGAATGCTCATTGAGGATGTGCACAACTTTAACCTCAGCTATCTCTACTTTGCCTGACCTGGGCAGTACCAGTAGAGCAGGAAGCTGGGTCTGCACCCCAGAGAAGGCGGGTAGGGCTTACCTCTACAGAGAGAGGGTTTGACCTGCTCTGTGATGAAGATGTGGCTGTGACAAAGTAAGAGAGAGAGAAGAAGACCCCAAAGTTGAGTACTGTTCATTTATCGATGACTCTAGCCAGGATCCTCATGTTGAGACGTAGCTCAGTTGGCACTTTCCTAGCACGCAAGTATCCCCAACATGCATAAATTGGGGTATAGCAGTGGATGTCTGTCACCCCAGTATTTGGGCGCTGAAAGCAGCAGGAAGAAGGTGAGAAGTTCAAGGCCGTCCTCAGCCACATAGTTTGAGGCCAGCCTGGGCTACGTGAAATCTGGTCTCAAAAGAAAACACCTGGGCTAGAGCCAGCCTTGACCACAAACAAACAAGCAGCGTTCCAGTCCTTCCTCGGGCAATGTCTTCTGCCAGTTGGGTTGGAAGAGAGGGAGGTATAGGAGGAACTCTAGAACCAACAGTTGTATTATTTCCAAAATCCACCCTCACCACCTCCTCCTGACACACACATGTATAGTTGACCATTACAATGGCCAAAGAGAGACGGGCATGGTGGCACACGTCATTAATCCCAGCACTCGGAAGGCAGAGGTAAGAGGATTGCCATGAGTTCTAGGCCACCCTGAGACTACATAGTGAATTCCAGGTCAACCTGGGCTAGAGTGAGACCCTACCTCAAAAAAACAAACAAACAAACAAAATGGCCAAAGAGGGCTGGAGAGATGGCTTAGTTGTTAAGGCACTTGCCTGCAAAGCCTAAGGACTCAAGTTCAATTCTCTAGCAGCACATGGTGGCACATGTGCCTGGAGTTCTTTTGCAATAGCTAGAGGCCCTGGCATGTCCATTCTCTCTCTCTCTCCATAGATAGATAGATAGATAGATAGATAGATAGATAGATAGATAGATAGATAGATAGATAGATAGATAGAGATAGAGATAGAGATAGAGATAGATATAGATATAGATATCTGCCTCTTTCTCTCTCTCATACTTTCTCAAGTAATAATAAATAAATTTTAAAAAATAGAATGAGCCGGGCGAGGTGGCGCACGCCTTTAATCTCAGCACTCGGGAGGCAGAGGTAGGTGGAGCACCATGAGTTCGAGGCCACCCTGAGACTACATAGTGAATTCCAGGTCAGCCTGGACTAGAGTAAGACCCTACCTCGAAAAACCAAAAAAAAATAAATAAATAAAAATAGAATGGCCAAGGAGCTTTAGACCATATGGAATGGGGAGACTTTAATTAATGATGATAGGAAACCAGAGAACAGTGTTCTTTTGCCAATTTTTAATTAACATCTTCTGGACAATGACACTATGGTTGGTGCCAGTAATAAAATAGACTGAAAATCCAGGCACGGTGGCACCTGCCTGTATCCCAGCACTTGCGGGGTTAGAAACCAAGGGATGTGAAGTTCAAGGTCTTCCTCAAGTACATAGAGTTTAAGGCCAGCCTGAGCTACATGAGATTCCATATCTGGAGTGGGGTTGGGTGAGGGGGAGCTGGACATTGTGGCTTACTCTTATAATCGCAGTGCTCAGAAGAATCACAATGAGTTCAAGGCCAACCTGGGCTACATGTTGAGCTCCAGGTTAGCCTGGGCTAATAGTAAGACCCTGCCTCAAAAGCAACAACAAATCAGATTGAGGAGAGCTAAGGAAATAGCTCAGCTGGCGGGGGTGGGGGTGGGGGTGGGGGGAACCTGAGTTTGGTCCCCAGTATCCATGTAAAAATGCTGGGCCCAGGGGGCTGGAGAGATGGCCCAGTGGTTAAGGCCTGGGGAAGTCCAGTCCAATTCAGTCAGTATGTATCATGGCAGTCCACAGTGCCCAGAGTGGAGGAAGGACCTCTTCATTCTTGGGGTCAATGCAGCTGTCCCCCAAGGAAGAAAGGTCTTGAGGAAACAGCAGTGTGTCCAAAGTCGCCAAGAAGGGCAAGGGCTGGCAAGAAGTGGGGGGAGTGGCTGAAGCCAAGGGAAAGCTGGCAAGGACAGTGCCCACAAAGAGCCTGCCAGGCATGCTGTCCCCTTGGAAAGTGCTCTTCAGGGGAGAAAAGTCTGGGGAGAGAGGTGCTGTCGCATCAGCATGACTGGATGAGCTTGGGAGAGGTTTCTTTTTTTCTTCCTCTTTTTGAAAATATATATTTTATTTATTTGAGAGAAAGAGGGAAAGAGAGAGAGAATGGTGTGCCAGGGCCTCCAGCCACTGAAAACAAACTCCAGACGCATGCGCCCCCTTGTGCATCTGGCTCACGTGGGTCCTGGAGAGTCGAACCAGGATCCTTTGGCTTTGCAGGCAAGTTCCTTAACCGCTAAGCCATCTCTCCATCCCTGGGAGAGGTTTCTCATAGGATGTATGTTCACTTCTGTCTGAGACACACTGAGGTGGGGAGCTAGGCAAAACGCACTTCTGGTTTTTTGTTTGCTTGTTTTGTTTTCGAGGTAGGGTCTCGCTCTAGCCCAGGCTGACCTGAAATTCACTATGTAGCAAGGGACATTTTCCATTTTCCTAAAAACTCTCAAGAAATGACATAAGAGTCAAAATCTGGGTTCAAGTTCTACCTCAGAAATTACTGTTTTATCACCTGGCACCAGAGTTTGGGTCACAAAACCATTTTTTTTTTTTTTTTTTTGAGGTAGAGTCTCACTCTAACCCAGGCTGACCTGGAATTCACTATGTAGTCTCAGGGTGACCTTGAACCTATGGCAGTCCTCCTACCTCTGCCTCCCAAGTGCTGGGATTAAAGGAGTGTGCCACCATGCCCAGCTGTTTTTTTTTTTTTTTTTTTGAGGAAATGTCTTGCTCTAGTCCAGGCTGACCTGGAGTTCACTAAGTTCACTATGTAGTCTCAGGGTGGCCTCGAACTCAAGGCAATACTCCTACCTCTGCCTCCCAAGTGCTGGGATTAAAGGCATACGCCAACATGCCTGACCATTTTTAAAGTATTTATTTTTATTTATTTATTAGAGATAGAGAATCGGCATGCCAGAGTCACCACCCACTGTAAAATAACACTAGACGCATGTGCCACCATGTGCGTCTGGGTTATGTGACTTCTGGGGAGTTGAACCTGGGTCTTTAGGCTTCATAGGCAAGCGCCTTAACTGCTAAGTCATCTCTCCAGCCACAGACTTTTTATTTCTTTTATTTATTTGTTTGAGAGAAAGAAGTACAGAGAGAGAGAGACACATACACAAAGAGAGAATATACACACCAGGGCCTCCAGCCACTGCAAACGATCTCCAGATACATGTATCACCTTGTGCATCTGGCTTATGGGGGTCCTGGGAAATTGAACCTGGGTCCTTTGGCTTTGCAAGCAAGCATCTTAACTTCTAAGCCATCTTTCCAGCCCATAAGCCATTTTTCTTTCTATCTATCTTTCTTTCTTTTTTTTCTTTTTCTTGAGGTAGGGTCTCACTCTAGCTCAGGCTGACCTGGAATTCACTATGTCATTTCAGGATGGCCTTGAACTCACAGTGATCCTCCAACTTCTGCCTCCCGAGTGCTGAGATTAAAGGCGTGTGCCACCACGCCCGGCAGCACAAACCATTTTTCAATCCTACCTTCCTACTTTTTTTTTTTAATTTTTTTTTATTTATTTATTTGAGAGGGACAGACACAGAGAGAAAGACAGATAGAGGGAGAGAGAAAGAGAGAATGGGCACGCCAGGGCTTCCAGCCTCTGCAAACGAACTCCAGACGCGTGTACCCCCTTGTGCATCTGGCTAACGTGGGACCTGGGGAACCGAGCCTCGAACCAGGGTCCTTAGGCTTCACAGGCAAGCGCTTAACCGCTAAGCCATCTCTCCAGCCCTACCTTCCTACTTTTATCCTTCATAAAATGAGTTATTAGCCAGGCACGGTGGCACATGCCTTTAATCCCAGCACTTGGGAGGCAGATGTAAGAGGATTGCAATTAGTTGAAGGCCACCCCGAGACTACACAGTAAATTCCAGGCTAGTTTGGGCTAGAAAAAAAGACCCTACTTCAAAGTTTAAATATTTTTATTTATTTATTTGTTTGTGAGAGAGAGAAAGAGGGAGAACATAGGCAAGCCAGGGCCTCTATCTAGCTGCTGCAAATGAACTCCAGATGCATGTATCACTTTGTGCATCTGGCTTTATGTGAAAACTAGAGAATTGAATTGGCATCAAGCTTTGCAAGCAAGTGCCTTTAGGCATGAAGCCATTTCCCCAACCCCCACAAAGAAATTTTTTTTCAAGGTAGGGTCTCACTCTAGCCCAGGCTGACCTGGAATTCACTCTACAGTCTCAGGCTAACCTTAAGCTCACTTTGATTCTTCTACCTCTGTCTCTGGAGTGCTGGCGTTATAAGCCTGAGCCACCACACCCAGCCACCAAAAAAAAAATTTTTCATTTGGTTTTTCGAGGTAGGGTCTCACTCTAGCCCAACCTGACCTGTAACTCACTATGTAGTCTCAGGGTGGCCTCGAATTCATGGCAATCCTCCTACCTCTGCCTCCCGAGTGCTGGGATTAAAGGCGTGCTCCACCATGCATAGCACAAAAAAAAATGTTTTTAAGATAGGCCCTGTCATCCTAGCGCTCCACAGGTTGAGGTAGAAGGATTACTATGAGATAAAGGCTACATAGCAAGATCCTGTCTCAAAAAAAAAAAAAAAAAAAAAAAAAAAAAAGCCAGATGCAGTGTCTCAGACCTTTAATTCCAACACACCAGAGGCTGAAGTTAAGAGAATTGCCGCGAGTTCAAGACCAGCCTGGGCTACAAAGTGAATTCTATCCAGGTCGGCCTGGGCTACAGTGAGATCCTTTCTCAAGAAAAACCTAGACAGCACGTCTTTAATCCCAGCAGAGGTAGGAGGATTGATGTGAGTTTGAGGCCACCCTGAGACTACATAGTAAATTCCAGGTCAGCCTGAGCTAGTGAGACTCTACCTTGAAAACAAACAAACAAGCAAAAAGAAACCTAGATAATGAAATGGGTTGATTGCAACTATCCAGACTTCCTCCCAAATGCTTCAGATCCAGTGAGACTGTAATTAACTCACCAAAGTCACCAGTACAATCATTATTTTTCCATTGGTCAGAAGGCCCAAGAATGTCAGTTCTTCCAAAACATAAGCCTAACTTGGCAACTTTGACATTGCTGTGGATAAGAGAAGTTATTACTTTATCATCAGGCACCAGAGTTCCTTCTAGGGAAGGAAGTGTCTTTGTTTAGGAAAATGCCTTGATAAGCCCCCTGAGGGTAGAAGGTGAGGCCTCAGATAGAAGTTGAAAGGAAAACACAGATAGCTAACCAGTTCTGCTGAAAGAATGAACAAGAATTTGGAGAGGAAGAACAATCAGGAAAGAGAAAAAGGAAGCTGGGTAATGGATCAGACTGAAGTCTGGAGCTGGAGAGATGGCTCAGAGGCTAGGCAGGCAGAGGGAGGAGGATCGCCATGAGTTCGAGGCCACCCTGAGACTACATAGTGAATTCCAGATCAGCCTGGGCTATAGCGAGACCCTACCTCAAATCAACAACAACAACAACAAAAAGCTAAAGTCCACCTCGGGTGGGCAGGAGGCTCATGCCCGCCATCCTGGCACTGGGGAGGCTGAGGCAGGAGGATAACCAGCTGGAGTCCAGCTTGGACTATACTGTGAGGAGTCCTATCTCAGAAAGTCAAGCTCAGGACTGGAGAGATGGCTCAATGGTTAAAGGTGCCACGTGGTCCCATGCCCAGGATGGGGCATGTGTCTGGAGTGGGGGTCATGGTGCACCCACACCCACTCTCTTTCGGTCTGTCTCTGTGCCTGTCTCTTATTTCTTTCATTTTACTTTTGGTTTTTCGAGGTTTGGTCTCACTCTAGTCCAGGCTGACCTGGAGTTCGCTATGTAGTCTCAGGGTGGCCTCGAACTCATGGCAATCCTCCTACCTCTGCCTCCCGAGTGCTGGCATTAAAGGTGTGTGCCACCATGCCTGGCTTTATTTCTCTGTCTCTTAAATAAACAGTTAAATAATACAATAAGGACTGGAGAGATGATTTAAGGTGCTTGCCTGTAATGCCAAAGGACCCAGGTTCAACTAACTCCTCAAGACCCACGAAAGCCAGATGCACAAGGTGGCACATGCATCTGGAGTTGATTTGCAGCAGCTGGAGGCCCTGGCCTACCCATTCTATCTCTATCTGCCTCTCTCTGTCAAATAAGTAAATAATTTTTTTTTGTTTTTTTTTCTCAATTTTTATTAACATTTTCCATGATTATAAAAAATATCCCATAGTATTACTCTCCCTCCCCCCACTTTCCCCTTTGAAATTCCATTCTCCATCATATCCCCTCCCCATCTCAATCATTTTTTATTAAAAAAATAAAAAGAAAAAAAGAGATCCTGTCTGAGAAAGTGTGGTGGGAGGGAATAAGATACCCAACATTGACTTCTTTGGCCTCTGTACACTCACGTACAAATATGCACATTACACATATAAAAATAGCTGTCAGATATAATCCAGCCCTTCTCGCCACTGCACTCCATCCCCAAATTGCCAATAAATGCGTATTACACCACCTCTGTGCTCAGAAATAAGTGTGAACTCACCACCCAGCCAAGAGGGACAATTAGAGTCAGAAGTGACCCTAAGAATTCTAAACTCAGGGAATTCCTGGAACTTGTGGTGAAGGCCTGGGGTTTCCCCTAGTTTGTCCCTTTAAAAAAAAAAAAAAAAAAAAAAGTTTTTTTTTTTTTTTTAAGTTGGGCGTGGTGATGCACGTCTTTAATCCCAGCGCTCAGGGAGCAGAGGTAGGAGGATCGCCATGAGTTCGAGGACACCCTGAGATGACATAGTGAATTCCAGGTCAGCCTGGACTAGAGTGAAACCCTACCTTGAAAAACAAACAAACAAACAGAAAACAACAACAACAACAAAAAGCTAAAGTCCACCTCAGGGGGCAGGAGGCTCATGCCCATCACCTGTCCTCCTAGCACTGGGGAGGCTGAGGCAGGAGGATCACCAGAGAGAGGGGTAGAGAGAACGGGCCTGCCAGGGCTTCCAGCCACTGCAAACAGACTTCAGACACATGAGCTACCTTATGTATCTGACTTACGTGGGTCCTGGGTCCTTTGGCTTTGCAGGCAAGCACCTTAACCGCTAAGCCATCCCTCCAGCCCCATAGTTTGTCCCTTGTTGACTTGCTTGTGTTAGTATCACCCCAGCAGATGCCTGAAAGGCTTGGGTCTCCTGGGCCCATGCGTTATTTTTCTCTAGGCTGCTCTGTGGCTGTCCATCTACTGTTTGGCTGTTGTTTGTTGAATGTCTGTTCTAACTTTGGAATCAAACAGGTAAGGAAACACCACCTTCTGGCTTCTCTTTTATGACTTCGTCTAAGCCACTCTATGCTCTGGGAAGTGCTATCTGACACAGACAGGTAAGATTTTTAAGATAACAATCTCTTTAAAACCTTTCCACTATCTTATCTCATTGGCTATAAATGAACCAGCAAAGCAGACAAGGCCTGGACATTACTAATGTCAGCAATGAGCTCATCAAAACATTGTATTTGGGGCTGGAGAGATGGCTTAGCGGTTAAGCACTTGCCTGTGAAGCTTAAGGACCCCGATTCGAGGCTCGACTCCCCAGGACTCATGTTAGCCAGATGCACAAGGGGGCGCACGTGTCTGGAATTCGTTTGCAGTGGCTGGAGGCCCTGGCGTGCCCATTCTCTCTCTCTCTATCTGCCTCTTTCTCTCTCAAATAAATAAATAAAAAATATAAATATAAAAAACTTTGTATTTAGCCAGGCATAGTAGCACATGCCTTTTTTTTTTTTTTCTTTTTCAAGGTAGGGTCTCATTTAGCCCAGGCTGTCCTGGAATTCACTATGGAGTCTCAGGGTGGCCTCGAACTCATGACAATCCACCTACCTCTGCCTCCCGAGTGCTGGGATTAAAGGTGTGCGCCACCACACCCGGCTGCACATGCCTTTTTAATCCCAGCACTCAGGAGGCAGAGGTAGGAGGATCACCATGAGTTCAAGGCCATCCTGAGACTCCATAGTGAATTCCAGGTCAGCCTGGGCTAGAGTAAAACCCTACCTTGGAAGAAAAAAAACTTTGTATTTATTTATTTTTACCTTTAAAAATATTTTAATTATTTGAGAGACAGGAGAGAGTGAGAATGGGTATACCAGGGCCTCTAGCCACTGCAAACGAACTCTAGATGCATGCACCACCTTGTGCATCTGGCTTAAGTGGGTCCTGGGAATTGAACCCTTTAGCTTTGTAGGCAAGTGACTTAACTACTAAGCCATCTCTCCAGCCCTTAGAACACTATTTTTTTTCAAGCACTCTTTTTTCACCTTTTTAAAAAAGATTTATTTATTCAGCCAGGCGTGGTGGTGCACTCTTTTCATCCCAGCACTCGAGAGGCAGAGGTAGGAGGATCGCCGTGAGTTCAAGGCCACCCTGAGACTACACAGTGAATTCCAGGTCAGCCTGGGCTAGAGTGAGACCCTACCTCAAATAACCAAAATAATAATAATAAATAAATAAATAAATAAAAATAAACGATTTATTTATTTTATTTATTTATTAGAGACAGAGAGGGGGAAAGACAGAGAATGGGTACGCCAGAGCCTCCAGGCATTTCAGACAAACTCCAGATGCATGGGCCCCCTCTCCAGCCCCAGTCTTGTTTTGGTTTTATATTTTACAGAGAACGATAGAGAGAAGAGAGACAGAGAGAATAGGCATGTCAGGGCATGCAGCTGCTGCAATGGAGCAAACTCCAAATGCATGTGCCACTTTGTGCATCTGGCTTTTCGTGGGAGCTGGGGAATCAGTCGAACTACGGTCATTAAGTACAGTCATTAGGTTTTGAAGGCAAGTGCCTTCACTGCTAAGCCATCTCTCCAGCCATGTTGTATTTTGTTCTGAGGTAGGGTCTCGCTCTAGCCCATGCTGATGTAGAATTCACTATGTAGTCTCAGGCTGACCTTGAACTCACAACGATCTTCCTACCTCTGTCTCCTGAGTGCTGGCTCAAACACTCGGGTCGCATGATTTCCTTGGTTTGAAGCTGCCTTGAAATTTAAAACTTGAGTTCACACAGCTGCAAGGTTTCGGCTCTGTATACCTGGACCCTGAAACACCAAGTCTGGAAGTCCATGCTCCAGGTATCCTAGCAGCCCCCACAATGATTTGTCTACAGAGGTATTCATCATGGTATTGTTTGTAACAGTGACAGACTAGAAAGTAAATGGGGGTCTTGTTAAATAACTCACGGCCCATACACTCGATGCACTGATATATACAAGCACCTCACAGACAGAAAAATCTCTCTGTACCAATGCAGAGCAATAACCAAGATGTATTTTTAAGTGAAAATAAGAGTGGAATAGCTAACACAGCCCACATTTCATCAATTCCAAGACGCGTCCTTTTTCACTCAGCAACATATTTGAAAAGAGGATGGATTATAGTCAAAGGCAGGTCGTAATTTAATTGGCATACTTTCTTTCTTAGTATATAAAATAACGATGTGTTTTACAGTCCATGACATTTTGGATTTGATGAAAGTGTTTACCAAGCACAATGTATGTTCTTAAGTGACGTGTAGACATTTCATATACTTTTTATTTTTTTCATCTTGATCTTACAACACCCTATGAGAGTGGGCACCTTTGTCTGCATTCTACTGGTAAGGAAATGAAATTGACCTCGGACAGCCCTGCTCCAGAGACCATGCTCTTAGGTTAAGGAGACCAAAGCTCTCTCTGATAACAACAGTACTGTACACAGAGGGCTCACTGGACACCAGGTATCCCAGGCTTCCTATATTAACTCATTTAATCTCCAAGCAGCAGCATAATAAGACAGGTGCTATTGTGATCCTCCTAGTATGCAAGGAAACTGAGGCACCAGGAAGTTATGAAACTGGGGATGGGAAAACACACAGCTCAGGAGTGGCAGAACTGGTTTTGAACATGGCCATCACAAGCTTGTCTTCAGAGTCTATACTCTTCTTTTTTTTTTTTTTTGAAAGACAAGATTGTAGAATTTATTGGTTTCTATAAACACATGAACTTTTCCCCATAATAGATTTGTTGCTTTTTTGTGTTTTGTTTTGTTTTTTTTTTTTTTGTTTTTCAAGGTAGGGTCTTGCTCTAGCCGAGGCTGACCTGGAATTCACTGTGTAGTCTCAGGATGACCTCGAACTCACAGCGATCCTTCTACCTCTGCCTCCCAAGTGCTGGGATTAAAGGTGTGCATCACCATGCCCTTCTTTCTTTTTCTTTTCAAATTTTTTTATTAACAATTTCCATGATAATAAACAATATCCCATGGTAATGCCCTCTCTCCACCCACTCTCTCCTTTGAAACTCCACTCTCCATCATATCCCCTCCCCCTCTCAATCAGTCTTTCCCTTATTTTAATGTCATGATCTTTTCCTCCTATTAGATGGTCTTGTGTAAGTAGTATCAAGCACTGTGAGGTCATGGATATCCAGGCCATTTTGTGTCTGGGGCGAGCACGTTGTAAGGAGTCCTACCCTTCCTCTGGCTCTATGTTCTTTCCACCACCTCTTCTGCAATAGGCCATGAGCCTTGAAAGGTGTGATAGACATATTACAGTACTGAGCACTCCAGTCACTTCTTTCCAGCACTATGATACCTTCTGAGTCATCCCAAGGTCACTGCCATTTGAAAAGAGAAGATTCTCTACCTAAAGTAAGAGTAGTGTTAATATAAGGGTATAAATATTAAGAGAAGTGCTTATTGGGCAATTTGATAAGCATAGCATATACATTTATCCAGACATCAGCAGATGTTACACTCCTAGGGCTCATGACTACCCTGTTTTAAGTTTTCAGTATCAGAGATGTGTCCCCTCCCATGGAGAGGGCCTCCAGTCCAATTAGAGGACAGTTGGTTTCCACCCTGACAGTTGTGCCACTATTGCACCTGTTGGCTCATTTGAACTGGTGGCCTAAAAGAAGGCTTGCAGTGTCCACTGTTGAGTATCTTCACTGGTGATTTCTCTCTCTCCCATTGAACTGCATGCAGAATGGCTTCTTCCAGCTTTCTGTCAGCTGGTCTACATGGAGGAGGTTTTCAGCTCAGTTCCAGCAGGATTTCTCAGTGGTCTTGCAGCCCAAGTATGTGGAGTCTTCAGCAGTAGGACCTTACCATCTATTCCTGGTGGGAAACCAAGGGCCTCAGCAATAGCCTATAATGTTTGGGGAGCATTAGGGACCTCCCTGGCCAACAACTCACTGGAAGGTATCCCATCCCTGGCACTAAAAAATTTCTAGCAACAATCTACAGCTCCTGAGTGTTCCATTGTCCAAAAAAAGTAGGTTTCCATATTTTTTATTTATATCCTCTTAGATTTTGATTAGCCCTCCTTCCACCTTTCCTTAACTCAATCTCTTCCCCTGACTTTACTTAGGCCTTTTGACCCCCATTAATCTATTCTTCTATTTCCATATATACAATGCCAACCTATTAAATACACCCCTCCCTTCCTTTCTCTTCCCTTTATATCTCTTTTCTAGCTTACTGGCCTTTGCTACTGAGTTTTCTTCCTACTCATACAGAAATCCAATCATTTGTAGCAAGGATCAACATATAAGAGAGAACATGTGATGCTTGGCTTTCTGGGCCTGGGTTACATCACTTAGTATAATCCTTTCCAGATCCATCCATTTTCCTGCAAATTTCATAACTTCATTTTGCTTTACTGCTGAGTAGAACTCCATTGTATAAATATACCATATCTTTATTATCCACTCATCAGTTGAGGTACATCTAGGCTGGTTCCATTTCCCAGATATTGTGAATTGAGCGGCAATAAATATGGTTGAGCAAGTATGTCTAAGGTAGTGAGACAAGTCCTTAGGATATATGCCTAGGAGTGCTATAGCTGGGTCATATGGTAGATCAGTCTTTAGCTGTTTTAGGAACCTCCACACTGATTTCCGCAATGGCTGGACCAGATTGCATTCCCAACAACAGTGCAGAAGGGTTCCTCTTTTTCCTCATCCTCACCAGCACTTATGGTCATTTGTTTTCATGATGGTAGCCAATCTGACAGGAATGAGATGGAATCTCAATGTACTTTTTAGCTTAATTTTTTTAATTTATTTATTTGAGAGCAACAGACAGAGAAAGAGGCAGAGACAGAGAGAGAGAGAGAGAGAGAGAGAGAGAGAGAGAGAGAGAGAGAGAGAGAGAGAGAGGGAGGGAGGGAGAGAATGGAAGCACCAGGGCTTCCAGTCACTGCAAACGAATTCCAGATGCATGCGCCCCCTTGTGCATCTAGCTAATGTGGGTCCTGGGGAATCGAGCCTGGAACCGAGGTCCTTCGGCTTTACAGGCAAGTGCTTAACCGCTAAGCCATCTCTCCAGCCCTCAATGTAGTTTTAATCTGCATTTCCCTGCTGACTAGGGTTGTAGAACATTTTTTAGATTCTTATATTTCATCCACATTTTTTCTTTTGAGAACTCTCTATTTAGTTCCATAGCCCATTTTTTAATTGGCTTGTTTGATTTCTTATTATTTAATTGTTTGAGTTCTTTGTATATCTTAGATATTAATCCTCTATCAGATGTATAGCTGGCCAATATTTTTTCCCATTCTGTAGGTTGCCTCTTTACTTTATTCACAGTGTCCTTTGCCATACAAAAGCTTTGTAATTTTATGAGGTCCCAGCCTTTAACCTCTGACTTTATTGCCTGAGCAACTACGGTTATATTCAGAAAGTCTTTGCCAAAACCAATATGTTGAAGGGTTTTCCCTACATTTTGCTCTAGTATTTTCAGTTTCAGGTCTGATGTTAAGGTCTTTAGTCCATTGGGACTTAATCCTTGTGCATGGAGAGAAAGAGAGAGAGAGTAGAACCTATTTTCATCCTTCACAGATACATCCAGTTTTCCCAGCACCATTTGCTGAAGAGGCTGTCTTTTCTCCAATGAGTATTTTTGGCATTTATATCGAATATCAGTTTGCTATAGATACTTGGACTTACATCTGGGTCTTCTATTCTGTTCCATTGATCTACATGTCTGCTTTTGTGCCAGTACCATGCTGTTTTTGTTACTATGGCTCTGTAGTATAGGTTAAATCAAGTAGGGTGATACCACCAGCCTTTTTTTTGTTGTTGTTGTTGTTGCTCAGTGTTGTTTTAGATATTTGAGATTTTTTTTGTGATTCCAAATTAATTTTTGGATGTTTTTTCTATTTCTGTGAAGAATAACATTGGAATTTTGATGGGGATTGCATTAAATGTGTAGATTGCTTTTGGTAAGATTGCCATTTTCACAGCATTGGTTCTTCTAATCCAGGAACAAGGGACGTTTTTCCATTTCCTAGTGTCCTCTGCAATTTCTCGCTTGAATGTTTTAAAGTTTTTGTTGTAGAGATCCTTCACTTCCTTGGTTAGTTTTATTCCAAGGTACTTTATTTATTTATTTTTTTTTTTGATGCAATTGTGAATGGGAGTGATTCTCTGATTTCATACTCTATGTGTTTGTTGTTAGCATATAGGAAAACTACTGATTTCTGTGTATTTATTTTGTATCCTGCTACATGGCTGGAGGTTTTTATCAGCTCTAACAGTTTGCTGGTAGAATCTTTAGGGTCCTTTACATATAGAATCATGTCATCTACAAATAATGATAACTTGATCTCTTCCTTTCCAATTTATATCCCTTTTATGTGTGTCTCTTGCCTTATTGCTATGGCTAAGACTTCCTGTACTATAGTACATAAAAGTGGGGACAGTGGACACCCTTGTCTTGTTCCTGATTTTAGTGGAAAAGCTTCCAGTTTTTCCCCATTTAGTAATATGTTGGCTGTAGGCTTGTCATAAATAGCCTTTATTATATTGAGATATGTTCCTTCTATTCCCAGTCTCTGTAGGACTTTTATCATGAAGGGATGTTGGATTTTGTCAAAGGCTTTTTCTGCATCTAATGAGATGATCATGTGATTTTTGTCCTTCAGTCCATTTACATAATGAATTACATTTATCGATTTGCATATGTTGAACCATCCTTGCATCTGAGGATAAAGCCTACTTGGTCGGGGTGAATGATCTTTCTGATATATTCTTGTATTCTGTTTGCCAACATTTTGTTGAGAATTTTTACATCTATGTTCATGTGGGAGATTGGTCTGTAATTTTCTTTTTTTGTTCTATCTTTGCCTGATTTTTGGTATCAGGGTGATGCTGGTTTTGTAGAAGGAGTTTAGTAGACTTCCTTCTTTTTCTATTTTATGAAAAAGCTTAAGAAGCAATGGTGTTAGTTCTTCTCTGAAGGTCTGGCAAAATTCACCAGTGACTCCATCTGGGCCTGGACTTATTTTAGTTGGGAGATTTTTGATAACTACTTGGATCTCCATACTTGTTATATTTAAGTGATTAATCTCATCTTGATTTAATTTAGGTAGGTCATGTAAATCAAGGAAATCATCCATTTCTTTCAGATTTTCATACTTAGTGGAGTATATGTTTTTATAGTAAGTCCCTATGATTTTTTTTAATTTCTCTAGTATCTGTTGTGATGCTGCCTTTTCCATCTCTAATTTTATTAATTTTTGTCTCTTCTGTCTTTCTTTTGGTCAGATTTGCTAAGGATTTATCAATCTTGTTTATCCTTTCAAATAACCAACTGTTTGTTTCATTGATTGTTTGTATTGTTTTTTTAGTTTCTATTTCATTAATTTCTGCCCTAATCTTTATTATTTCTTCCCATCTACTGATTTTCAGTTTGCCCTGTTCTTCTTTTTCCAAGGCTTTAAGGTAAAGCATTAGGTCATTTATTGAGACCTTTCTTTTTGTTTTTGTTTTTTTAGGGTAGGGTCTCATTCTGGTCCAGGCTGACCTAGAATTCACTATGTAGTCTCAGGGTGGCCTCGAACTCACAGCGATCCTCCTACCTCTGTCTCCCAAGTGCTGGGATTAAAGGCGTGCACCACCATGTCCAGTTGTGCTTTCTAATTCCTTAATATAGGCACTCAAAGTTATCAATTTACCTCCTAGGACTGCCTTCATGTGTCCCAAAGGTATGTTGTGTTCTCATTATCATTTGACTCTATGAATTTTTTAATTTTCTTCTTGATTTCTTCTTTGACCCATTCATCATTTAGTAGTGTATTGTTTTGTTTCCATGATTTTGTGTATGCTCTATAGCCTTTCTTGCTATTGATTTGTAGTTTGAATCCATTGTGGTCAGATTGAATGCCAGGAATTATTTCAATTGTCCTGTATTTGTTAAGATTTGCTTTGTCCTAATATATGGTCTATTTTAGAGAATGTTCCATGTGCTGCTGAAAAGAATGTATATTTTGCAGCATTTGGATGAAATGCCTTGTATATATCTGTTAGGTCCATTTCTTCTATGACCTCATTTAATCCAGATGCCTCTCTGTTTATTTTTTTGCTGGGATGGCCTGTCAATTGAAGATAGTGGGGTGTTGAAGTCACCCACTATAGCTGTGTTTGGTGTTATCTGTGACCTTAGTTCTAATAGCATTTGTTTGATGAAGTTGGGAGCCCCCATGTTGGGTGCATATATGTTTAAGATTGTAATGTCCTCCTGTTGGAGTGTGCCTTTAATCAACAACAAAAGCAGGCTAAAGGAATATTTGAAGACAAAGCCAGCTGTACAGAAAATACTTGAAAGAATCCTCCATGCTGAAGAGAAAGAAAAGCACACATAAAAGGAACCAGGAAAAAACAAACAATACTCAAATACTAGTTAACACAAGAGAGCAAAGGTAAAACAAGAGCTTCCTTCTCCTGGTCTCTGGTGCTTGCTAGGGCTGGGAAGGCTGTCGATGGTGGCTCTAGTTCTCCCAATGGTCCACTTGATCCTCTACCTCATGATCTGCTCCTCCATTGTTCACTGTGGTTCTCCCTTCACGTTTCTTGAGTTTGCGAGGAGCTCCGGTGTGAGTGGAAAATCCCCTCACCTGGCTTTTCCTGCGGCTCAAGCCGAGCCTGGCCGCTGTGGCCCCGCGGACCTGGTGCCGCCGCTGCTGGAGCTGCTTCTGCCAGCCTGTGTGGCCTCTGGATGCTCTGGACCTCTCCTACTTCTCTGCTGCCATTGGTAATTTCCTATACACCTGACTGTTTAGTAGAGGAGTATATTTTGCTGTTTTTCTTTTTTCTTTCTGATTTTTCTCTCCTAGGCTGCTTTAACGTGATTCCTACACCTCCATCTTACCTGGAAGTCCCCTATACTCTTTTTGTTTGTTTGCTTGCTTTTTTGTTTGTTTGAGGTAGGGTCTAACTCTAGGCCAGGCTGGCTTGAGATTCACTATGTAACCCCCCCCAAAATGATGAAACATCCCTCAAAACTGTCAGGTGTAAGCTGGGCATGGTGGCACACACTTTTAATCCCAGCACTCAGGCGACAAAGGTAGGAGAATCGTCGTGAGTTCAATGCCACCCTGAGACTACATAGTGAATTCCAGGTCAGCCTGGGCTAGAGCGAGCCTACCTCAAAAAAACCAAAACAGGGCTGGAGAGATGGCTTAGCAGTCAAGGCACTTGCCTACAAAGCCTAAGGACCCCAGTTCAATTGCCCAGAACCCATATAAGCCAGATTCACACAGTGGTACATGCATCTAGAGTTCATTTGCATTGGCTAGAGGGCCCAGCATTCTCTCTCCCTCCCTCTAATAAATACATTTAAAAAAAAGCCAGGCATGGTGGTGTATGCCATTAATCCCAGCACTTGGGAGACACAGGTAGGAGGATCCCTATGAGTTTGATGCCAGCCTGGGAGTGAGTGCCAGGTCAGCCTGGACTAGGACAAGACCCTACCTCAAAAAAAAAAAAAATTGCCATCTTAAAGGGCTAGATTTTATTTCTATTTAATATAGAGTTTTGGCATCATCAGCTTTTAAGTGAATGAATGTTTTTTAATTTAAATTTTTATTTTTTTATTTTATTTTATTTTTTTCGAGGTAGGGTCTCACACTGGCTCAGGCTGACCTGGAATTCACTATGTAGTCTCAGGGTGGCCTCGAACTTTCGGTAATCCTCCTACCTCTGCCTCCCGAGTGCTGGGATTAAAGGCGTGCGCCACCACGCCCGGCCCTAAATTTTTATTTTTTATTAATTATTATTATTATTATTTTGGTTTTCCAAGGTAGGGTCTCATGCTAGCTCAGGCTGACTTGGAATTCACAATGTAGTCTCAGGGTGGCCTTGAACTCTCAGTGGTCATCCTACCTCTTTCCCCCAAGTGCTGGGATCAAAGGAGTGTGCCACCACGCCTGGCTAATTTTTTTTATTTTTTATTATTGACAACTTCCATAATTATAGACAATAAACCATGATAATTCCCCCTACACACACACACACATCCTTTCCCCTTCACAGCTCCACTCTCCATCATATCCCCTCCCCCTCTCAATCAGTCTCTTTTATTTTGATGTCATGATCTTTTCCTTCTATTATGATGGTCTTGTGTAGGTAGTGTCAGGCACTACAAGATCATGGATATCCCGGCCATTTGGGGTCTGGAATTGTGCATTGTAAAGAGTCCTGCCCTTCCTTTGGCTCTTACATTCTTTCGGCCACCTCTTCCACAATAGGCCCTGAGCCTTAGAAGGTGTGATAGAGATGTTTCAGTGCTGAGCTCTCCTGTCACTTCTTGTCAGCACTGGGATGCCTTTTGAGTCATCCCAGAGGTCACCACCATCTGAAAGGAGAAGCTTCTCTAACCAAAAGTGAGAGTAGCATTAATATGAAGGCCGGAACATTGCGAAAAGAGCTTACAGGGCAGTTTGGTGAGCATAACATATGCAGTCGGTCAGACACCAGCAGGTGTTACACCCTAGGACTCATGACTTCCCCCATCACAGGTCTTCAGTATTAGGCATGTATTCCCCCATAACACACGTGCCATTATGGCACCCACTGGCTCATCTGGGCTGGCTGACCAAACCTAATGTTTGCAGTGTCCACTGTTGTTTATCTCCATTGATGACTTCTTTCTCTCCCATGGAGCTGCACACAGTGTAGCTTTTTCCAGCTTTCTGTCAGCTGGTCTACATGGAGGAGGTTTTCAGCTCAGCTCCAGCTTGATTTCTCAGTGATCTTGCAGCCCAAGCATATGGAGTCTTCAGCAATATGGTCTTATCATCTATTCCTGGAGGGAAACCAAGAGCCTTAGCAATGGTCTGTAATGTTTTGGGGGTGTCAGGACCTCCCTGGTCAACAACTCACTGGAAAGTATCCCATCGCTGGTACTGAAAATGTTCTAGTAACAATCTATGGCTTCTGGGTGCATCATTGTCTAAAACAGTAACTTATTCATACCCTCTTAGATTTTGATTGGCCATCCCCTCCCCTTTCCTTTACTCAGTCTCTTCCTGTGACCTCACTTAGGCCTTTCCACCCCCAAGTAATCTGTTCTTCTCCTTACATATATACAATACCATCCCCTTAAGTTCTCCCCTCTCCTCCCTCCCTTATAGCCCTTTTCTAGCTTACTGGCCTCTGCTACTGAGTTTTATTCCAACTCACATATAACTCCAAACATCTGTAGCTAGGGTCCACATACAAGAGAGAACATGCAGTGCTTGGCTTTATGGGCCTGGGTTACTTCACAAAGTGTAATCCTTTCCAGATTCATCCATTTTCCTGCAAACTTCAGAATTTCACTTTGCTTTACTGCTGAATGGAACTCTATTGTGTAAATGTGCCACAGCTTCATTATCCACTCATCAGTTCAGGGACATCCTGACTGGTTCCATTTCCCAGCTATTGTGAATAGAGTGGCAATAAACATGGTTGAGCAAGTATCTCTAAGGCAGTGAGATGAGACCCTAGGATATATATGCCTAGGAGTGGTGTAGCTGGGTCATGTGGCAGATCTATTTTTAGCTGTCTCAGGAACCTCCACACTGATTTCCCCAATGGCTGGACCAGACCACATTCCCACCAACAGAGTCTGTCAAAGGGTTCCTCTTTTCCTGCATCCTCGCCAGCATTTATTGTAATTTGAAAATAGCTGTTCTGACAGGGGTGAGTTGGAATCTGAAATTAGTTTTAATTTGCATTTCCCTGATAATTAAGGATGTAGAACATTTTTTAGATGTTTATATGCCATCTGTATTTCTTCTTCTGAGAACTCTCTAGTTCCATAGCTCCTTTATTAATTGGGTTGTTGGATTTCTTATTACTTAATTTTTTGAATTCTTTGTATATCCTAGATAGTAATCCTTTATCAGATGTATAGCTGGCAAAGATTTTCTCCCATTCTTTTTGTTTGTTTGCTTGTTTGTTTTGTTCTGTTTTTTCAAGGCAGGGTCTCACCCTAGCTCAGGCTGACCTGGAATTCCTTATGTAGTCTCAGGTGGCCCGTTCTGTAGGTTGCCTCTTTGCTCTATTCAGAGTGTCCTTTTCCGCCCAAAATCTTCGTAATTTCATGAGGTTCCAAGTGGTTGATTAGTAGTTTCATTTTGTGAATGAATGTCAAAGCTCCTTCAGTTGCCAAAGAAAATTATCCAATGCTGGCTTTTAATTTATATTTTATCTTGTAAGGGCTCCCTTGTTCCCATTTGCCCAAAGAACATGATGGAATGTCCTCCAGTTTTATTCAAAGGTGCAGGAGTTAGGGGATCAGTATCCTGGCTTGAAAATTCATAGAAGTGGGAGACACCCCCACCCTTCTAATGAAAATGCTCCCAGGAAGCTGCTTTCACACAAGGACAGATGCCTGGAGTCTGTCCTCACCAAAGAAGAGGCAGCAGATCTTTAAATCCTATAGGAACGGGTGTCAGCCAGCTTAAACCAGGCATATCAAAATTACTAAGAAGGTTCTGTATTTTTAATTTTTATGTTTTTCTTATTTATTTATTTATTTATTTATTTATTTATTTATTTATTTATTTTTGTTTTTAGAGGTAGGGTCTCACTCTAGCCCAGGCTGACCTGGAATTCACTATGTAGTCTCAGGGTGGCCTCAAACTCATGGCGATCCTCCTACCTCTGCTTCCCAAGTGCTGGGATTAGCTGCCCAGCTATATTTTTATTTTTATGTTTTTTAATACATTTTATTCATCTAGATATATTAAGAGAGAGAGGCAGATAGAGAGAGAGAGAGAGAGAGAGAGAGAGAGAGAGAGAGAGAGAGAGAGAGAAAGAATGGGCACACAATGGCCTCCAGCAACTCCAGATGCATGTGCTACCTTATGCATCTGGCTTTATGTAGGTACTAAGAAATTGAACCTGGGTCCTTAGGCAAGTGCCTTAATCACTCAACAATCTCTCCAGCCCATTTTTTTTTATGTTTTCAATTTTATTTTATTTATTTTTTTTTTATTTTATTTATTTGTTTTTTGTTGTTGTTATTGTTTTTTGAAGTAGGGCCTTGCTCTAGCCCAGGCTGACCTGGAATTCACTATGTATTCTCAGAGTGATCTCAAACTCACAGCAATTCGACTTCTGTCTCCCAAGTGCTGAGATTAAAGGCATGCACCACTACACCCAGCCTTTAAATATTTATTTGCTTGTTTATTTATTTATTTATTTGCCAGAGAGAGATTATGGTCATGCCAGGGACTCTTACTGCTGCAAACAAACCCCAGATGCATGTGGTGTTTAAATATTTTTAGTAAATTTTGAATCAGGTTCTCAGTAGGTAGCCCTGGCTAATGTGAAATTTGCTAGGTAGGCCAGACTGGCTTCAAGTTGTGGTAATCATCTTGCCTCAGCCCCCCAAGTGCTGGGATTACAGGAATGTTTCAGCACATCTTGCTTTAAACCTCAACTAGGGCTGGAGAGCTGGCTTAGCAGTTAAGCGCTTGCCTGTGAAGCCTAAGGACCCCGGTTCGAGGCTCGGTTCCCCAGGTCCCACGTTAGCCAGATGCACAAGGGGGCGCACGCGTCTGGAGTTCGTTTGCAGAGGCTGGAAGCCCTGGCGTGCCCACTCTGCTCTCTCTCTCTCTCTCTCTCTCTCTCTCTCTCTCTCTCTGCCTCTCTCTCTGTCTGTTGCTCTCAAATATAAAAATAAATAAAAATTAAACCTCAACTAACGTAAAACTTAAGTCTGGCACTGTGTAGTTCAGTGAGAGAAGGCTTACCTAGCAGGTGCAAGCCCTGGGTTCCGTTCCCAGTGCCTAAGGAAGGAAGAGAAGAGGGAAGGGTGTGAGAATGAGAAAGGCGTGGAAGGAGGACAGGGTAGATGGGATAAAAAAGAATTAAAATCATAGCTACTTTTTAAAAAAAAATGTCATAGCTATATCAATAACCAGGTTTACCTTAGCAGTCATGTGTTAAGCTTGTCTTCTTTAATCTCAACTAACTCAATACAGTTTTCTTCACGGTTCATACCAAACAGCGCTTCCGTGTGCAGAGCTGCCTCACAGAAAACACAGGTCACACGGGGACAGACGCAGGACTGAACACCCACACACCACATCTCAAA
This sequence comes from Jaculus jaculus, assembly GCF_020740685.1. NCBI lineage: Eukaryota > Metazoa > Chordata > Mammalia > Rodentia > Dipodidae > Jaculus > Jaculus jaculus. Next base: position 15,910,497 of record NC_059111.1, read on the forward strand.
CGGGGTTACAAGGAATGACTGCCCAATCCAGCCCACCACTGCATCGGAGCTCATGCTGGGGTTGCCTGGGGGACGCCCTTGGAAGGCCTGTGGCAGCCATTTGACCAACATGGAGTCAGAGCTAAAATCCAGGCCATGGGAGAAGGGATTGGCTCTCTGGGAAATCATGCATAGCTATCTTTAAAAAAATTTTTAAATTTATTGGTGATGAGAGAGAGAGAGAGGTGGAGAATGCACAGCAGGGGCTCCTGCCACTACCAAAAATAAAAAAACAACCCTCTAGATGCATGTGCTACTGTGTGCATTTGGCTTATGTGGGTCCTGGGGAATTGAACCTAGGTCCTTTGGCTTTGCAGGCAAGTGCCTTAACTGCTAAGCCATTTCTTCAGCCCCCTCCCCAGTTTATCTTTTTTTAAAATTTTTTTTTCTGTTTTATTTATTTGAGAAGGACAGACAGAGAGAATGAGGCTGATAGGGAGAGAAAGAGAGAGAGAGAATGGGCGCACCAGGGCCTCCAGCCACTGCAAACGAACTCTAGACGCGTGCACCCCCTTGTGCATCTGGCTAACGTGGGTCCTGGGGAATTGAGCCTTGAACTGGGGTCCTTAGGCTTCAAGGCAAGTGCTTAACCGCTAAGCCATCTCTCCAGCCCTCAGCTTATCTTTTTAACTAACAGATAACCACATTTTCAAACAACTGAAAGCAACACACGACTAAGTAATTCATGGGTCAAAGACGATGCCTCAAGAGAAATTTTAAAAGAATACATTGAAGTCCGGTGTGGTGGTTTACACCCTGTAATCCCGGAAGAATGGGGAAGGATGATTGCAGAGGTTCCAGGCCAACCTGGGCTGTAGGATGAGGCTGTGTCAAAAATAAAAACACGAGCTGGGTGTGGTAGCACTTGTCTTTAAGCCCAGCACCTGGGAGGCAGAGGTAGGAGGATCCTGTGAGTTCCCGGCCACCCGGAGACGACATAGTGAATTCCAGGGTAGTCTGAGCTAAAGTGAGACCCTACCTCAAAAACCCAAATAAATAAAATTAAAATACGGAAAACAAAAGAGAATTCAACGGGCTGGAAATGTAGCTCCGGGTCTGGAGAGATGGCTTAGCGGTTAAGCGCTTGCCTGTGAAGCCTAAGGACCCCGGTTCGAGGCTCGGTTCCCCAGGTCCCACGTTAGCCAGATGCACAAGGGGGCGCACGCGTCTGGAGTTCGTTTGCAGAGGCTGGAAGCCCTGGCGCGCCCATTCTCTCTCTCTCCCTCTATCTGTCTTTCTCTCTGTGTCTGTTGCTCTCAAATAAATAAATTAAAAAAAAAAAAAAAGAAATGTAGCTGCGTTGGTGGAGTGCTTGCCTACCATGAAGGAGGCCCTGGTTTCATTCCCCAGCACGGGCATCCTGGGCTACAATAGAGGGTTCCAAGCCAGCCTGGGCTACATGAAACTGTCTCAAAAAAGAAAAAAAAAAAGGCTGGTGAGATGGCTCAGTGGTTAAGGCACTTGCCTGAAAAGCTTGACGACCTGGGTTCAACTCCCCAGTTCCCACATAAAGCCAGATGCCCAAAGCAGCACATGTATCTGGAGTTTGTTTGCAATGGTTGCAAACCCTAGCATGCCAATTCTCTGTCTGTCTGTTTGTCTCTCTCTCTCTAGCTCTCTCAGCTTGCAAATAATTAAATTTTGAAAAAGACAGAGAGAATTTGTTGAACTGAATTCAAATGAAAATGAAGCAATATGAGAATGTGTGAATTATAATTAAAGTGGTGCCAAAGAAGGAAATTGTAGCCCTAACTGCATACATTAGAAAAGAAAGAAAGTCCCAAATCAGTTGTCTAAGCTGTCACCTTAAGAACTTAGAAAAGAAGCAAATTACACTCAACGCAAAAGGAAGGAAATAATAAAAGCCAGAGAAATTAATGAAATTAAAAACAGAAAATAAAGATAAATCAATGAAACAAAAACCAGGCTCTTTGAGGAGATCAATAAGATTGAGAGGCCGCCAAGGGCCTGGTGTGGTGATGCACTTGGGAGGCAGTAGAAGGATCACTGTGAGTTCAAGATCATCCTGACACTGCATAGTGAATTCTAGATCAGCCTAGGCTAGACTGAGACCCTACCTCAACAAACAAACAGAAGATACCCACAGATGACCAAATTGCAGAAAAACAAACACTCTCTTTCATTATATCGGATATATTATTTCTATAAATTTATATAACCTTTCTGGAGAATAATTTGCTAGTGGTATTAAATATTTCCTTTAAAGCTTTCTGATCTAGTTATCAGGAAGTCCACACTAAAGAAAATAAAACTATGACCAAAGATGCATAGAAATGTCACTCCGAGCCAGGTGTGGTGGCACACGCCTTTAATCCCAGCACTCAGGAGGCCACCCAGAGATGATTACATAGTGAATTCCAGGTCAGCTAGGACTAGAGTGAAACCCTATCTTAAAAATGAGAAAAACCAAACCAAAAAAAAAAAAAAAAAAAAAAAAAAAGTGACATCAGTCTTATTTGAGATAGAAAAACTTAAAGAGAAGCCAACACCTCACAATAAAAAGTGATTAAACAATTTATATATAGAACATACATACAATGGGATCTACTGCTATCTAAAAATTGCAGCTCTGAAGACTAATGAGGTGGATACATTCTTTTTTCTTTTTTTTTTTTTTTCTTTTTTCAAGGTAGGGTCTCACTCTAGCCCAGGTTGACCTAGAACTCACTCTGTAGTCTCAGGCTGGCCTCAAACTCACAGTGAGTGATCCTTCTATCTCTGCCTCCCAGGGGCTGAGATTTAAGGTGTGTGCCACCACACCTGACAGGGGATGTGTTCTTAAGTGGAAAAAAAAGAACATCAATATATTCTGAAGTGATTTTTTTGTTGTTTGTTTCACTTAAGAGATTATATACCTAGTGAATTCCAGGTCAGCCTAGGCTAGAGTGAGACTCTACCTCGAAAAACCAAAAGAAAAGAAAAAAAAATCGGGCTGAAGAGATGGCTTAGTGGTTAAGCATTTGCCTGTGAAGCCTAAGGACCCCAGTTCGAGGCTCGGTTCCCCAGGACCCAAGTAAGCCAGATGCACAAGGGGGCGGACGCGTCTAGAGTTCGTTTGCAGTGGCTGGAGGCCCTGGTGCGCCCATTCTCTCTCTGTATATATCTATCTGCCTTTCTCGCTCTGTCTGTCGCTCTCAAATAAATAAATAAATAATTAACAAAAAAAGTTAAAAAAGAAAAAAATCATAATTCTTAAGACAAAAACAATAAGAACCCTTGCATCTTCTCACCAGCAGATTTGATGCTTTTGTAACCCACAGCCATTCTCTCCCTCTCTCCTGCTGCAAAGGATGAGGCACCCTGTGTCCATCAAAGGCCAAACTCAAAAAAAAAAAAAAAAAGGCCAAAGTCATATTTAGGTACTAGACACCATACCTTCCTGTCTCTCTCCATCCAGAGCTCTCTTCCTCATTGTCCATGCCCAGCAGCACACACTCTGACCCCCCAAAACTCCTGGGAGGTGCTTGTCGAGAGGTGGCTTGTCAGAGTCACGCAGGTCTCCTAGGGTGGTCCCACCACTGGGCTGCCTCCTCCGGCTTTGTTGCTGTTGCTGCCAAGTAATCACTATGTAGTCTCAGGCTGGCCTCAAACTCACAGTGATCCTCCTGCCTCTGCCTCCCCAGTGCTGGGATTAAATAAAGGTGTGCGCCATTGCGCTGCCTCTGACTTTTTTTTTTTAATTATTTATTTATTTATTTGAGAGCGACAGACACAGAGAGAAAGAAAGATAGAGGGAGAGAGAGAGAGAATGGGTGCGCCCCCTTGTGCATCTGGCTAACGTCGGTCCTGGGGAACCGAGCCTCGAACCGGGGTCCTTAGGCTTCACAGGCAAGCGCTTAACCGCTAAGCCATCTCTCCAGCCCTGCCTATGACTTTTTAAGCCATAAGAGGAATTCCTTTATCTCCTTGAAAACATCCAGTGCCTCCTCTCCAGCAGTAGAGAGCCCTTCTCCTTGTTCCTAAGGTTCGGATCACTTCTGCTGTGAGACATCTGTTCCCGGGGACTCTGGGCAGACTAGCTTTGTCGCCCGCGTGGAAGCCGGGAGAGCTGCAGAGACAAGTGGGAGAACCGTGCTGAGCCCGAGAGCCAGAATCCTGAGGAAAGGTGTGAAATGAGTCAAGCCAAGATCTGGGTGAGATGAATCTTGATGCGCTTAGCTGTGAGCTGCCCAGGCCCTGAGAACACCTCCGTATTTCAGAGCAAAAGCCCACAGGTTCTGATGCCACCACACGTCCTCCTGGCTATGACCTTGAACAAGGTGAGTCACATCCCGGAGCCCCCATTCCTTCACTTGGAAGGTAATGGCGATGGTGACTTCGAAGCGTCCTGGGCTGGGGCTATAGCGCGGTTGGTGGAGAGCTTTTCTAGCATGCATAAACCGGAGGTTGGTGGTCACACCTGTCAGTCCACTCCAGAAGTAGAGGCAAGAGAATCGCGAGTTCAAGATCATCCTTGTCTTCACAGGCTGAGGAGATGGCTTAGCAGTGAAAGCCCTTGCCTGCCAAGCCAAAGGACCCAGGTTACGTTCCCCAGGATCCAGGTAAGCACAGTTCGTTTGCTGTGGCTGGAAGCCCTGGTGTGCCCACTCTCTCTCTCTCATAAATAAATAAAAACAAAATATTTTTAAAAAGAGAGAGAATGGTGTACCAGGGTCTCCAGACACTGCAAATGGACTCCAGATACTTTGTGTGTCTGGATTTACATGGGCACTGGAGAATCAAACTCGGGTTGTTAGACTCTGCAGGCAAGTGCTTCAACCACTGAACCATCTTTCCAGCCCCAAAAGTATTTCTAAAAAACACAGAGGGACTTTTTTTTTTTTTTTGCTTGTCTAGTTTTTCAAGGTAGGGTCTCATTCTAGCCCAGGCTGACCTGGAATTCACTATGTATTCTCAGGGTGGCCTTGAACTCATGGCGATCCTCCTACCTCTGCCTCAGGAGTGCTGGGATTAAAGGCATGCACCACCATGGCTGGCTTGAGGGACACTTTTTTATTTTATTTTATTAATTTGTAAGCAGAGAGAGAAAGAGAGAGAGAGAGAATAGGCATGCCAAGGCCTTTAGCCCCTGCAAACAAACACCAGATGCATGCACCATCTTGTTCATCTGGCTTATGTGAGTCCTGGAAAACTGAACCTGGGTCCTTTGGGTTTGTAGGCAAATGCCGTAACCATTATGCCATCCCTCCAGCCCCTAGGGACACTTTTGATTACAGAAACTTCTCTTTTCAGATGGCTGTAACCGCTGGGGTGACTCAAAACTGACCAAAGTGCTGATAGAAGTGACAGTGGAGTGCTCAGTACTGAGACATCTGTTTCACACCCTTCAAGGCTCAGGGTCCATTGTGGAAGAGGTGGCAGAAAGGATGTAAGAGCCAAAGGAAGGGGAGGAGCGCTTACAATGCTTCCAGGCACAAAGTGGCCTTGATTATTCATGACCTCACAGTGGCTGACACTACCTACACAAGACCTGCCTAATGGGAGGGGGAAAAAACCTAATGACATCAAAATAGAAGACAGACTAGTAGGAAAGAAGGATTCAGTGGAGGGGGGATTTGGGAGGAGGAAATGGGAGTGGTGGGAGGGGATTATAATCATGCTATGTTGTTTCCAGTAAAAAGTTACTTTTAAAAAATAGGGCTGCAGTAAGCGCTTCTCATAATGTTCATACCCATACATTAATGCTACTCTCACTTTTGGTAGAGAACCTCCTCTTTTCAGATAGCAGTGACCTTGGGATGACTCAGAAGGCATCACGGTGCTGGGAAGAAGTGACAGGAGTGCTCAGCACTGCAATATCTCTATTACACCTTCCAAGGCTCAGGGTCCATTGCGGAAGAGGTGGCGGGAAGAATGTAAGAGCCTGAGGAAGGGTAGGTCTCCTTACAACGTGCTCCTCCAGACACAAAATGGCCTGGATATCCATGACCTCACAGTGCCTGACACTACCTACACAAGACCATCATAGTAGGAGGAAAAGATCATGTCATCAAAATAATAGAGAGACTGATTGAGACAGAGAGAGGATATGATGGAGAGTGGAGTTTAAGAGGGGAATGTCGGGGGAGGGAGGGCATTACCATGGGATATTGTTTACAATCATGGAAGTTGTTAATAAAAATAAATTAATTTAAAAAAATATACAGGGCTGGTAAACCAGACATGGTGGCTCACGCCTTTAATCCCAGCACTTGGGAGACAGAGGTAGGAGGATTGTCATGAGTTTGAGTCCACCCTGAGACTACATAGTGAATTCCAGATCAGTCTGGACTAGAGTGAGAAATCCCCTATCTTGAAAAAAAAAAAAAAAGGTTGAAGAGATAGCTCAGCTGTTAAGACATTTGCCTGAAAAGCCTAATAACCAGGATTTAATTTCCCCAGTACCCATGTAAGGCCAGATGCACAGTGATGCATGTATGTGGAGTTCATTTACAATGGGTACAGGTTCTTGCCCACCCGTTTTCTTTCTCTCTCTCCTTTCTTTTCTTTTCTTTTTTTTTTAAATTATTTTTATTTGTTATTTTATTTTTATTTACTTATTAGAGAGAGAAGGAGGAGGGGGGTCGAGAATGGGCGCACCAGGGCCTCTGGCCACTGCAAACGAACTCCAGATGTGCATCTGGCTTATGTGGGATCTGGAGAATAGAACCTGGATCCTTAGGCTTCACAGACAAGCACCTTAACCGCTAAGACATCCCTCCAACCCTCTCTCTCCTCTTTCTCTCCCTCTGCTTGCAAATAAATAAAAATAAAATGGAAGGGAAGGGGAGCTTGAAAGTGGCTCAGCAGGCTTGTTAAGTCTGCAAAGCTTAACGATCCAGGTTCGATTCCCCAGTGCCCCCATAAAGCAGATGCACAAAGTGGTGCACACATCTGGAGTTTGTAGTGGCTGGAAGCCGTGGCACATCATTATTTCTGTCTGCCTTTTCTCTCTCTCTCTCTGCTTGCAAACAAATAAATAAAAATACTTTTAAAAAAACCTTCCACGTTGATTATCTGATTTTTGTTTGTTTGTTTTTGGAAGTGTTGGATATATCATGTCAAACCCAGGGCCTTTCACATGAGCCCCACCCTCACCCCCTTTACTTTTATGAGTCATGGGGGCTGAGGGCTCAGTATGTAGTCTGGGCTGGCCTTGAACTCACAATCCTCTGTCTGTTTCGGAAGTAGCTGGGATTACAAATGGACAATGCCATGCCCAGTTTAGGTTATTTGAATTACCAAGCAACACTTAGAACTTTGTTTTCTTCTTATCATAGAAATACTTGGGACTAGACCTCCTTTAATTATTATTATTATTATTTGGTTTCTCCCAGTCGGGTCTCACTCTAGCTCAGGCTGGCCTGGAATTCACTCTGTAGTCTCAGGGTGGCCTTGAACTCACGGTGATCCTCCTACCTCTGCCTCCCGAGGGCTGGGATTAAAGGCATGTGCTACCATGCCTGGCCCTTTAATTTATTTTATGCATGTATCTGCAGTGTCCAGACATGTCATAGTATATAGGCAAAGGTGCATGTGTCTGTGAGCCTGCAAAGGACAAGGCTGGCTTTGAGTGCTCTTCAGTGACTCTGCCTTTTTTTTTTTTTCTTGCTTGTTTGTTTTGGACATAGGGTCTTGTTCTAGCCCAGGCTGACCTGGAATTCACTAATGTAGTCTCAGGGTGGCCTTGAATTCATAGTGATCCTCTTACCTCCCTTTAATCCTAGCCTCTAGAGTGTTATTTGCAAGAAAGAGGGAGAGAGAGAGAAAAAAAAAAGGAGAAAGAGAGAGAGAATGGGCACATTAGGGCCCCGAGCCACTGCAAACAAACTCCAAATGCATGTGCCATCGGCTTTACATGGGTACTGGAGAATTGAACCTAGGTTGTTAGGTCTTGCAGGCAAGTGCCTTAACCACTGTGCACCCTCCCCAGCCCCAGCTCTTTATTATTATTATTATTATTATTATTATTATTATTATTAATTATTATTATTGAGGTAGGGTCTCACTCTAGCTCAGGCTGACCTGGAATTCACTATAGAGTCTCAGGGTGGCCTCAAACTCTCGGCGATCCTCCTACCTCCGCCTCCCTAGTGCTGGGATTAAAGGCGTGCGCCACCATGCATGGCTATTATTATTATCTTTCATCATGGGTGTGGGGGGTCTAAACTCAGGCTCTCGTGCTTATGCAGCAAGTATTTCACCCACTGAGCCACTGAGCTTGGGGTTCTTGTCCACCCAATCATCATCTTGTTAGTGGTGTTGGGGATGGAACCCAGAGCCTTCCGCATTCTAGGCAGGCACTCTACAACTGAGCTCTACCTCCACAGCCAGCCATCATTTACTTTTTTTTTTTTCCGAGGTAGGGTCACACTCTGGTCCAGGCTGACGTGGAATTCACTATGTAGCCTCAGGGTGGCCTTAGTGCTGGGATTAAAGGCGTGCGCCCCCACACCTGGCCTATCATTTACTTTTAAGTGGTTTTCGTTCTCCATCTCCCCTGCTCTTTCCCACCAGCTCACAAACTGTGAGGCATTCGGGGAGTTGTGATCACCTCCTTTCTACAAGCAGGGTGCAGAGATCATGGAGTCTCAGATTACAATCTCAGTCTCCAAACCAGGTGTGGTGGCGCACACCATTAGTCCCAGCACTCAGGAGGCAGAGGTAGGAGGAGCACTGTGAGTTCCAGGCCACCCTGAGATGACACAGTGAATTCCAGGTCAGCCTGGGCTAGAGCAAGACCCTATCTCAAAAAACAGAAAAAGAATCCCAGGCTCCAGGCTGGAGCAAGGGAGGCTATCCCTGGAGTTAAAACTTCCACAACCCCGGGTTCAGTCATCCTTGCAAGACAGGAAGAGTCACATTTCCTCCCTCCCTCCTTCCCTCCCTCCTTCCCTCCCTCCTTTCCTCCCTTCCTTTCTTTGCCCCTCCCCCACCTATCTATCCATTTTTCCTTCCTTTTCTGCACGTGTACCTGTGTGCGCTTGTGTGTGGGCATGCATGTGGGATCAACATCAGTGTCTCCTGTTGTGCGCCATTTCATTTACTGAGACAGGATCCCTCAGGGAGCCCGGTGCTCATAGGTTCAGTGAGTCTAGCTGGCCAGCTTCTGGGTGGGGGGGACCGTCTCTGCTTCCCAAGAGCCACACTCTTGGCATTTATGTGGGTGCTGGGATACAAACTCAGGCTGTCATGCCTGTGTGGCACCCACTGAGCCATCTCTCCAACCCCCTCTTATTTCTGTCTCTCAAAAGGATCTTATAGGATCTTAGCTGGTCTTGAGCTTGCTACATAGCAGATGATCTTGAACCTCTGAGCCTTCTGCCTCTATCTCCTGAGTTTCAGAATTACAAGCATATGCCACCATGTCTAGTTTAGGTGGTGCCAGGGATAGAACCTAGAGATCATGCCAAGTCCTTTACCAACTGCTCACCCTCAGTCCAAGATTCCCATTTTCTTTTTTGTTTTTATTTATGTATTTGATAGTGACAGACAGAGAAAGAGAAAGACGGGGGGAGAGAAAGAGAAATGGGCATGCCAGGGCTTCTAGCCACTGCAAACGAACTCCAGATGTGTGCGCCCCCTTGTGCATCTGCTAATGTGGGTCCTGGGGAATCAAGCCTCCAACCAGGGTCCTTAGGCTTCACAGGTGCTTAACTGCTAAGCCATCTCTCCAGCCCAAGATTCCCATTTTCAAAAATAAAAATTAATTAAAAAAAAAAGATTCCCATTTTCACCAGGCTGGGTGGTGCATGCCTTTAATACCAGTACTAGGGAGGCAGAGGTTGGAGGATTGCCATGAGTTCGAGGCCACCCTGAGACTATATAGCCCAGGTCAGCCTGGGTTAAAGTAAAAACCTACCTTGAAAAACAAACAAACAACCCCCCCCCCCCAAGATTCCCATTTTCCAAATCCTAGGAGGCATAACCCCTTTGCCCATCTTCTTTTTTTTTTTTTTTTTTTTTTTTTTTTGTTTTTGTTTTTTTGAGGTAGGGTCTCACTCTGGTCCAGGCTGACCTGGAATTAACTCTGTCATCTCAGGGTGGCCTTGAACTCACGGCAATCCTCCTACCTCTGCCTCCTGAGTGCTGGGATTAAAGGCTTGTGCCACCACGCCTGGCTTTCTTTTGTTTTTTGAGGCAGGGTCTCACTCTAGCCCAGGCTGACCTGGAATTCACTATGTAGTCTCAGGGTGGCCTCGAACTCTCGGCAATTCTCCTACCTCTGCCCCCCGAGTGCTGGGATTAAAAGCTTGTGCCACCATGGCCGGCTCCACTTGCCCATCTTGGACTTCAAGTCCTTCCAGTGGACAGAGTCCCTTGCTGGCACCTGGTGGGAGGGGCAAGGCACCACCTCTCTGAACTTTAGGGGTGAAGAGTGGCTCACATGCATGTGAGTCCTTCCGGTGGCCCTCCACCAAGAAAACCTGGCATCTGGTGGCCCACTGCATCCATGTCACCACGACGGATGTCCCACTGAGCCAGGCTTCCTGCAGTGTCCACCCTGCTGGCTTTCGAGGATCTGTCACATGCTTCATCCTCAGGCCTGTCCCCACCTCTCGCCCTCTCCGTGGCCTGCTCACTCCTGTGCCCTGCCTACTTTGGGGGCTGTCCACCGTGTGGTCAAGTGACAAAAGCTGCTTACTAGGGACCCAGTGTGGTGTGGGACTCCTTCCAAACATGAACAATGGATTTCTGACCCAGGATAAAAATAACCTTAGCAAGTCAGCAAGTGAGGCAGCCTCAATTTCTCTCACCCCTTTGCCCCATCCGCCAGCTCTTCTAACATGAGACCAAAGCAGAATTTCTGGGAGTTTTGTGCGGTGTGGTGCATTCAGGCACATGTATATGTGCAGGCGCACACTGCGCATGACTGGAGCCTGGGTGGTCCTCCTCTATTGTCACGTTGTTTTCTTGAAACGGTCTCTCTCAACCTAGAGTTGTGTTCTATCTAAACTTATTTGTTTGCAAACAGAGAGAGATAGGAGAGACAGAGAGAATGGGCGCGTGAGGGCCTCCAGCCACTGCAAATGAACTCCAGACCCACGTGCCACTTTGTGCATCTGGTTTTACGTGGGTACTGGGGAATTCATTATGTAGTCTCAAGGTGGCCTTGAACTCATGGTCATCCTCCTACCTCTGCCTCCCAAGTGCTGGGATTAAAGGCGTGCGCCACCACGCCCATGAAATTTCATTTATTTATTTATTAAGAGTGAGAGAGAGAGAACGAGGCAGAGACAGAGAATGAGGCAGAGAGAGAGAGAGAACGAGAAAGAAAATGGGCACACCAGGGCCTCTAGCCACTACAAATGAACTCCAGATGCATGCATGCGTCCCCTTGCGCATCTGCCTTTTCCTGGGTCCTTAGGCTTTGCCTAAGTGCCTTAACTGCTGAGCCATCTCTCCAGCCTGAGCTGTGGTTTTCATGAGCTCCAGCCATTCTCCAATCTCTGCCCACAAGACTGCGGCTACAAGCACATGTGGCCCCACCTAAGCTGTTCACATGGGTGCTGTGGAATTGAACTCAGAGGGTCTCAGTCCCTCTCGTTTGTGCCGTTAGAGCACTGAGCCATCTCGAAGCCTGACATTCACAAGCAAGATGGTGGCTCACTTCTGAGCCTCCACGTCCTCTTTTGTGCAATCCAGGGGACTGAAGGAGGTTCCCCCCCACCACCCCAGCATCACTACGGTGGTGGTTTGAGTCAGGTGCCCTTCCTCCCATAAATTGATGTGCTCTCAATGCTTGATCCCCAGCCAATGGCAATTTGGGAGGTGGAGGCTTGTTGGAGGAGGGGTGTTCCTGGGGGTGGACCTTGATGGCTTATTAACCCTAGCTTGCCAGTGTTAGTCCAGCTTTGCTCATGCCATGCTTTCCTGTCATCACGGAACTTCCCCTCAGGCTACAAGCCAAACCAAACACCTTTCCTCAGCTGGAGAGATGGCTCAGCAGTTAAGGCATTTGCCTGCAAAGCCTGAGGGCCCGGGACCCACGTAAGCCAGATGTACCAGATGGCGCATGTGCCTGGAGTTCATTTGCAGTGGCTGGAGGCCCTGGTGTGCCCATTCTCTCTGTCTCTTTCTCTCTAATAAATAAAAAGGTGCTGATTGTGCCAGGAGACACAGGCTTCATCTGATGACCAGTCAGGTGGCACCAGGAAACACCCTGGGAGCATGAACACAAGATGGGTCCCAATGCCACATGAAACACGTGAATGGTGGTCCATTTTTTCTGTTCTTCCTGAATGACACGCAATGGGCCGGGTGTGGTGGCGCATGCCTTTAATCCCAGGACTAGGGAGGAAGAGGGTAGGAGGATCACCATAAATTCAAGGCTACCCTGAGACTGCATAGTGAATTCCAGGTCACCCAGGACTAGAGTAAAACCCTACCTTAAAAAAAAAAAAAAAAAAAAGGTGCCTGTGTATGTTGTACCTGGAGAGATGGCTTAGCGGTTAAGGCATTTGCCTGCAAAGCCAAAGGACCCAGGTTCGATTCCTCAGGACCCACGTTAGCCAGATGCACAAGGGGGCGCATGCGCCTGGAGTTCGTTAGCAGTGGCTGGAGGGCCTGGCGTGCCCATTCTCTCACTCTCTGTCAAATAAATAAATGAATAAAACAGACACGCACTGGGCTGCATCTTTCATTCTCACCACAGCAGGTCTGTCCTCAATAACACCATCAAAAGAGCACCCTGGGCTTCATCCGATAATGGGTGCCTTCCAGTGGCTCTTCCCCCTTAGGACTCAGCCTGTAGCAGTTGCTAGCGCACTGGCAAGGCTCCCTCTCCTGAGAGCCATGATGGCGGGGGTTGAGGAACTAATCCAGCTGCTCATCGGCGAGGCCAGCAGGGGCCTCGGGGAACTGAAGGCTTTTTCCTAGCTGTGTGGCCTTGGTGGAGTCACTTTCCCAGCCAGAGTAATAGTGCCTAGAGGCGCTGAGATGACTGGGTACAGTGAAGAGAGGACCAGGCCAGGCACGGGATGCTCAGCCAAAATCCCTTTCTCCTCCCCTCTTCCTCCTCCGTCCACCATCACAACCAAATTCTATGAAATGGACACTGACGTGACTGCATGCCATCGATGTATGCCTTAACCAACTACTTCCATGTTCTTTTATTCTTTTTATTATCTTTATTTTCTTTCTTTATTTATGAGGGAGAATGAGCAGGCCAGGGCCTCTAGCCACTGGAAGAGAATTCTAGAAGCATACACCACCATATGCATCTGGCTTATATGGGTTCTGAGGAATTGAACCTGGGTCCTTAGGCTTTGCAGGCAAGCACCTTAACCACTAAGCCATCTTTCCAGCTCCACTTCCATGTTCTTATCAGCTGAGAAAGGCCAGCCTGGTCCCCCCTCATGACTCTAGGGCTTAGTAGCGCCCCAGCTCATCAGAGGCCTCCTCCTCACTCCTCTGCCTGGAGTCAAAGGGCAGGGGCCAAGCTGCTAAGTCCAGTGGGCCTAGCGTCTCCCAGAAGCACTTAGAACCACTGTGCAATCACACCAGGACTGTAATACATGGTAAAACTGGGGCTGGCTGTGTGGTTCCAGGTTGTAAAGCTATGGTGAGTGTGTGTATACATGCATACATGTGACCAATGCATCTAAATTGGAAAACAAAAAATAAACCTTACAGATGATCCTTAGAAATGGCAGATGGGGGCTGGAGAGATGGCTTAGTGGTTAAGCGCTTGCCTGTGAAGCCTAAGGACCCAGGCTCGAGGCTCGATTCCCCAGGTCCCACGTTAGCCAGATGCACAAGGTGGCGCATGCGTCTGGAGTTTGTTTGCAGGGGCCGGAAGCCCTGGCACGCCCATTCTCTCTCTGTCTGCCTCTCTCTCTGTCACTCTCAAATAAACAAATGAACAAAAAAATTTAAAAAAAAAAAAAGTAACGTCAGATGGGGGCTGAAGAGATGGCTTAGCAGTTAAGGCGCTTGCCTGCGAAGCCTAAGGACCCATGTGTGATCTCCCTCCAGATCCCACATAAGCCAGACCCACACAGGTGAGGCAAGTGCAAGTTCACGTATGCCTAGTAGATGGCAAAAGCATCTGGAGTTCCACTGCAATGGCTGAGGCCCTGGTGCGCCAATTCTCTCTCTCCTCTTTCTCTCTATATCTCTCTAAATAAATAAATTAAATTTAAAAAATTTTAAATGAAATGTCAGATGACTTTGTCTCCAGGACTACCTTGTCTAAGAGCTCCATAGAAGAGAGGGCAGGAACAAACTGGATAGATCACCCTAACACCTACACATTAGAGACAGTCAGAACACAGCAGCTGGATCACCTACGAGCCACTAACGACGAGACTTGATTTGGGAAACTATTTTCCCAGTACAAAGAAAAGGGAGTGATAGTGTCAAGTCAAAAAGTAACACAATAAAACACCACCTGTAACTCTCCGGGTTTGTGAAATAATGTTTTATACATTCCTGAGTTTTCAAGCATACATTCTTTTTACATTATGAAAAGTGAAACCACGAAAAGATATTCAAAAACAAGGTTCTAAGTTAGCCTTCCTTTTTAGTGCCTTTTTTTTTTTGAGTAAATCTTAACTTTTTTTTTTTAATTGAAGACATCCCATTGAGTCTTGCTTTGTGACCAAAAGTATCCAACCTTGGTCTCAGGTTATTTATAATCTCTAAGAAAAGCCATTTTCATCAGGTGACAAAAACGAAATTCTCCGGCTAGCGGTGGTTGCATCGTATAAAGATCAATGGCCTGTTGGACTCAAAAGAAGCCATCCCCCAAAAAAATTGTATAAAAAGATTTATTGAAATTTACCAACGACAAACAGACATAAAACTCAAAGTTTGGCTCTTCTTAGGGGCAGGGTAGAGAAACTGGTGCAGATGTTCCTTTGTACAGATGAAACACAAGTCGGGAAGTCACACGTCGCTCTAAAGCAATCTGGAAGAGGGACGCCGAAAGCAAACCTGCACATTCATTAGGAATTTGCAATGACTTCAGATTTCCACTAGGTAAGAAAATACAATTTTGCATTAGTTTTCCGTGCTCCGGTGTATGAAAACGAAAACCAAGCCCAGCCGACATGCAGCGACGTCACTCTTCGGTGCTCAGATTTGAAAGGAAAAAACAAAAATCTAAGCGCCAAAGCACACAGGGACGAATCGTTCTGCTGTCACTTTTGTAAAACAAAGCAGTGTTCTAATATTTTACAGAACAAGATAGGACAGGCTTTTTTTTTTTTTTCTTTCTTTCTTTCAAGAGATTGAAGTTTGAGAATTACCTTTTTCTCTTTTAATGAGAATCATCAAACCCATTTTTACATGGATTTCCTGAGCCTGCCCATTTTGGCTCTGGGCTCACAGCTTCCCAGAGTTGCAACTCTCTTGAAAAGCGCAGCCCGCCACTATCTGCAGGGGTGAGGGTGGTGGGGGAAGGGGATGAGAGACAGAGAAGGTCCCCAGACCAGTGACAAAATATGCCTTTAGGTGGATATTTACACATCAGGGGGCGCTGGGTGCCTACAGCAGGCCAGAGAAATGCAGTCATGGCAGGAACCAGAGCAAGGTTAAAAGGAGGGGCTGGGCCTCAACTCTTCCTGGCCTTGGAGACACCTGATGGCCTCCCAACTAGCCCTGGGGATGTGGGACATCCCAGAACATGAAGAGAACTCCAAGCCATCCTCTCAGTGAGAACAAACGCTCACTTGGTGGGTACTCATCTATTAGGGTAATGGGGACAAAACCAGACACAAAGAAAAAGGAGGGGAAAAAAAAAATAAAGAGTGGCAGTAAAAATAGTATTTTATTCCACCCCCTCCCGCCCTCCCCTCCCCATAACCCCCAGTACACTTTTCCCCTCTCGTTCCCACAGCAACATTACAATCAGAAAAAAATAAGTTTCGGGGGGCAGGATTTGGAGGGGGTAGGGGAACACGGGTAAAAACAGTCAAATCACAATAGGAATTTTCCAAATTATTCCTCTTAGTCGTCTTCTTCCCCCTCGTCCTCAGCTTCTCGTTTTCGCTTCTGACCCCTTTCTTCTTCTGGAAGAACAAGGAAGAGGCACGTACGTTACCGAGTCATTCCCGCTCTCCCTCACCCCCCGCTGCCCCCAAGAGTGCATAGCCATGTGTCCAGGAGGCCTGGCGGCTTCAGAAACCAGGCCCCGAGGCGGCTGTTCTCTCAGATGGGTGACCCCGGCCCACTGCCAGGCCCTCAGAGCCCCGGGGAGCAAATGCCAGGGTGAAGGGGCCAGGCTGCTCCCAGCTGAAAGCAAAAAGGCCGTCATACCACCACTCAGATCTTCCTCGTCTTCCTCATCATCCACTTCTCCATCATTATACCCTTCCTCGTCCTCCTAGGAGAAAGAGGGACAGAAGGATGTCAGAAGTGCCCTTGCTGGGACCGGGGAGACGGCTTAGTGCATAAAGTGCTTGTCATGGAAGAGCAAGAACCTGAGTTCACGTCTGTAGCTCCCACATAAAGAAAAGCCATGGGGGCCGGAGGGATGGCTTAGTGGTTACGGTGTTTGCCTACAAAGCCTAAGGACCCATGTTCTACTCTCCAGATCTCACACTAGCCACACACACAAAGGTGAGGCAAGCGCATGGTCACACATGCCCACTAAGGTATCGCAAGCGTCTGGAGTTTACAGTGGCTGAGGCCCTGGTGCACCAATTCTCTCTCTAAAAATTAAAAAAGAAAAGCCATGGTATGGGCAAGGTGGTACATGCCTTTAATTCCAGCACTTGGGAGGCAGAGGTAGGAGGATCACTGTGAGATCTAGGCCACCCTGAGATTACATAGTGAATTCCAGGTCAGCATGGGCTAGAGCGAAACTCAGCCTTGGAAAACCAAAAAGAAAAGCCAGCCATGGTGGTGTGTGGCTGGCCTTATAATCTCAATGCTGGGGTGGTGTAGACAAGAGGAACCCAAACACTTTCTGGGTAGTGAGTCTGGCTAAGTGGGTGAGCTCTGGGTTCAATGCAAGACCTTGTCTCAAAAATCAGGCAGACATCCAGTGTTGCCCTCTGGCCTCTGCACAATGCACATCTGTACCTGCACACAGGAACACTCACACAGACAAAAAGAAATTCCCAGGCTGGAGAGATGGCTTAATGGTTATGGCACATCATGGCAAAGCCTAAGGACCTAGGTTCAATTCCCCAGGACCCAAATAAGCCAGATGCACAAGATGGTGCATGCATCTGAAGCCCACTTGCTAGAAGCCCTGGTGCACCCATTCTCTCTCTCAATCTCTCTCTCTCTCTCTCTCTCTGCCCTTTTCTCTGTCAAATAACAAATAAATTTTTTAAAAAAGAAATTTTCTTGAGCTGGAGAGACAGCTTAGCAGTTAAGCACTTGCCTGTGAAGCCTAAGGATCCCGGTTCAAGGCTTGATTCCCCAGGACCCATGTTAGCCAGATGCACAAGGGGGTGCACGCGTCTGGAGTTTGTTTGCAGTGGCTGGAGACCCTGGTACGCTCATTCTCTCTATCTGCCCTTTTCTCTGTTTGTCACTCTCAAATAAATAAAAATACCAAAAGAAAGCACCCCCAGCCTCACACTGAGGCCTACTAGCTTGGATGAGCACATGTCAGTGGTAATCTGTTTTATACCAAAGACCCATCTGAGAATCTGTAGAAAGCTTTGAGCCCCTTTCCCAGTCACATCCAATGTTGGCAAACAATCTTGTTGGGAAGAGGGAGTGGATGGGACCCTTCTAAGTTAAGAACTTGAGGTGAGGGCTAGAGAGATGGCTTAGTGGTTAAGGCACTTGCCTGCCATGCCAAAGAACCCAGGTTCAATTCCCCATACCCACATAAGCCAGATGCACAAGATGGTGCATGTGTCTGGAGTTCACTTGCAGTAGCTGGAGACCCTGGCGTGCCTATTCTCTCTCAAATAAATAAAATTAAAAAAAAAAAAAAAAAAGAGCTTGATGTCAAGGCTCTGAGGAAAACAGGCTCCCCAGGCAGATTTCTTGCCATGTAAAGTAGGGCACCCTTTCTTGCATTTGCCCTCAATCGAGTTTTGGCTTCAAGAGAAGACCCCACTTTCAGCAAATTCAGAATTGTGTGGGCAAGTCCAACTCCACCCTTCCCGACCTGCAAACCTGAGCCACTGGGAAGGGGAAAAGGGAAAGATAAATGCTAGACCCCCACAGGACATCGCCTCCAACTCGCTTGGGATCCAGCCAGACCTATGAGTATGTTTCTGTGCCACCCCAAGTTCCATGCAATGGCCTCTTGGAACCCGAGGCCCTGTTCCTAAGGTACATGGCCGCCCACTGTTACAAACAAATGTTCTGCGAAGGGAAATTTGCTTGGATAATGTCATCAAGCAATTCCCTCTTTGGTCTGTTTGCTACGATTCATATTTTGTGTAACTGGAAATATGCAGATGGTCAATGAGATTATGAAAACAAAACAAAAGTAAACTCTCGCGAGTTATTCTTCACACAGGAAAGGCAAGTTAACAACCTATCAGCCAATACAGCCCACTGCCCTGTCCTCAGGGACCTGTTCTGCAGAGGTAGGAGGATCACTGTGAGTTCGAGGCCAGCCAGGAACTATGTAGTGAATTCCAAGTCAGTATGGTCAAGAGTGACAACCTACCTCACAAAACCAAATAACAAAGCAAAACAAAAAAACTTGGGGCTGGAGAAAAGGCTTAGCGGTTAAGGCACTTGCCGGCAAAGCCTAAGGACTGGAGTTTGATTCCCTAGAACCCATGTAAAGCCAGATGCACAACGTGGCACATGCATTTTCGTTTGCAGTGGCTGGAGGCCCTGGCACCCCCATTCCCTCTTTCCCTCAAATAAATACGTAAAGTATTTTAAAAAATATATTCATGTCTGGCATGGTGGCAAATGCCTTTAGTCCCAGCACTTGGGAGGCAGGGGTAGGAGGATTGCTGTGAGTTCAAGGCTACACAAGACCCTACCTAAAAAAAAAAAAAAAAAAAAAAAAAGCTTAGACACTGAGCACTTAATGTGCATGCGATGTACCAAGCCACCTTGTGCATCCGGCTTTACATGGGCACTGGGGAAATCAAACCTGGGGTCCTTAGGCTTTGCTGGCAAGTGCCTTAACTGCTAAGCCATCTCTCCAGTCCTTAGTATCTAGTTTTTGTTTGTCTTATTATTGTCGAGGCATGCTGGCCTCAAACATGGTGTTCAGCTGAGGATGACCTTAAACTTGAGTCTCTGGCCTCCAGACCTCCCAAGTGTTGTGATTATAGGCATGTGTCAACATATCTAGATTTTTTTAAAAGCTAATTTTCACCCATCATCCAGGGACAGATTTCCCGCCCCTGCATGAGACAGCAGGAGAGTCCCCTGGCTCTAGAATCCTCTGTCCCACTCCTAAACCAGCTTCCCCGGAACTTGCTGCATCTTGTCTCCCAAAGTCAGTTAAATACAAAGCTGGGAAAGGGACACAGGGCCCTGCCTGCGGGGACGGCCCCTGGATACGAGCTGGCAGATGCCCGCCAGGACTCAGAGGCAGCAAGCCGGGAGGATGTGGGAGCTGGCGCGCATGCCCAGAGCCACCTTCTTACCTCCTCTTCTCCACTCACGTCCTCCTCTTCCCCTTCTTCCTCCTCATCCTCGTCCTCTTCATCCTCCACTAACTGGGCGTATTCATCATACTCCTCCTCTGCAGTCAGAATGGGGAACAAGAACCGGGGCTGAGCTGGCTGCCAGGGTCTTCAGTGCAGAGCCATGACCCTCCCGTCCCCTACCAAAGCTCAGGGCCTCAGGGCCCTAACTCACAGGAGCAGGTCTGACCTGAAATTCACTCTGTAGTCTCAGGGTGGCCTCGAACTCACGGTGATCCCCCTATCTCTACCTCCCGAGCACTGGGATGAAAGGTGTGTGCCACCATGCCAGCCTCCGGTTTTCTTTTTGTGTGTGGCACACGTATGTGTTTCTGTATGCGTGGGCACGGGGGTGTGTGTGTGAGACTGCATATATGCGTGCGTGTGTGGAGACCAGAAACCAGTGTCAGGTGCTATCTGCCTTATGTTTTTGGGGCAGGGTCTAAAAGACACTTAACCTAGAACTCACTGATTGGACCAGACTGCCCTAGGAGCCTTCCGACTTTCCAGCGCTGGGATTACAGGTGGGTGCACCATGCTGCAGCAAGCACTCTGGCCCCCGAGCCATCCCCCTGAGCCCTCCTCCACATTTTCATTGTGTGAGATCCTCTGCACGGTTACAGAACCACAGCAAACTCCTGCGGAAAGAATGCCTAGGCCAAAGTCCTCCCTCTAGAGAGAGAAATTACTTGTTCAAGGTCACACATGCCTGTTGTGGTAGAACAACAAACTGGGTAGGGGCCTGGAGACCTGGCCTTGGGGTTACGGAACTCTGCTGTACCCTAAGACCTCCACCATACACCAGAGCCACACTGTGCCCCCAACAGAGGGACACTGCCCAGCATCTGCGCAAACACCTCCACACCGGGCATGGTGGCGGACGTCTTTAATCTCGGCATTTGGGAGGCAGAGGTAGGAGGATCGCCATGAGTTCAAGGCCAGCCTGAGACTACAGAGTATATTCCAGGTCAGCCTGGGTAGAGCCAGACCCTAACTAACAACTAATAAAATACCCTAGCCTAGTCTAATAGAGAAAACCAAAATCCTGTGCCTATACTGGCTGGGCACTGTCTTCCTCTGGTCATGGAGACCTGCAGTGAGGTCAGAGTGCCAAGTGCAGGGGGCAGTGGGTGAGAACAGAAGGGGGCACTCCCTGCCTCTTCCTCCCTCCCAAGGGCTCCGCCACTGCCTGTAACCCTGAATTTCCCAATCTGGGGCCCCTCAGCAGCCCAGTACTGGCCCCCAGTTCTATAACCACCAGGGGGCCCCACAGCCTCTCCAGCTAAAGACCTGGTCTCCACAGGGGACACCCAAATGGAGAAAGAGATCCTAAGGGCACGTCCCACCCGTGACCTCTCGCTGCGTGCCTCTATGGTCTGGCATGGACCAGACAGAGTTGCAGAGTCTCATTTCCTGAGGGACTCTGCAAAAGGGACCAGATAAAGGGACTGATTCTTAGACGGTTCATGCAGCTGGCACATCTCAGGCTGTTTCTGAGGTGCATGCCCTGGTTCTTGTAAGAGAAATGACCAGAAGACCCGGCTGGGGACTAGGGAGACAGGGCAGCCAGACCCACGCCCCTCCGCAGCTTTGGAAAGAGGCGGCAGGTGGGAGGTCTGCCCAAGCGGGGGGACTGCTCACATGGACCCGGCTCAGGCGGAGCCCCTACAGCCCCGGGCCCTGCGGCCACTCACCGTCCTCATCCTCCTCGTCGTCGTCCAGGCCCTCCACATCCGAGTCGGAGGCCTCCTTGTTGTCCCGGTCATAGCCGTCCAGGTACGTGACCTGCGGGAGGAGCTTGAACACGTTTTCTCGGTAGTCGTTCAGGTTGGTTACCTCACAGTTGAACAGGTCTAGGCTCTTGAGGTTCTCTAACTTTTTCTGCAAATGGGAAGAGCGAAGTCAACCGTGAGAGCATGCCGGGCGGGGTGGCGCACGCCTTTGATCCCGGCGCTCGGGAGGCAGAGGTAGGAGGATCGCTGTGAGTTCGAGGCCACCGAGACTCCATAGTGAATTCCGGGTCGGCCTGGGCTAGAGTGAGACCCTACCTCGAAAAACAAAACAAAACAAAGAGCGAGAACAATTTGTAGAAGGTGAGTACCAAGGAAAGTCCCCCGGGAAAAAGCAAGGTGCCACACACCAGTGTGGACGGCCCAGGGATTGTGGGCGATGGGGGAAACCAGGCTGGCTCTTCTTGGCTCCATGTCTGCCTAGGCCTTGTTGTGCTCATGTAGAAAATGCGCTGGCCTCAAAGGTCTGCAAGGCCTTGTCCACAGTTAACACGTTTAATCTGCAATTTCAGCCTGCATCTTAATGGCGACTGGCTTGAGATTCACTTAGAGCCCTCTGGATGCAAGACCCTGCCCCCACAACCCGTGACAATAAAAAGAGAGCATGACTAACTTGCATCTTCACAGCGACAGGTGACACAGCACGCCAAGGCAATCACTCTTTAAGCCCTACGAGGCAGATTGGGTGTTTTGCAGCTGAGCCCGAGACCTGTGTTCGTAAGTCTATGAAACAGGCTTGTCAGAGCAGACGAGAGAACCCAGAGGACCCAGATTCAGCCCATGGGATAGAACAGATGTGCCGTGCCACAGTTTTGTGCCAGCTCCGGGCTGCCCCCGTTAACCTTGTTGGATGGCTGGGGAAGCCAAGGTCCAGGAACCAAGGAGGCGCACAGCTAAGCGAGTGAGCTACATCTCGTCCTGACTTTCCCCCTCGGCTGTGAAGACGCCAGAGCCCATCTCAAGCTGGGCCCCAGTTGCCACCTACCCGGCCTAACTGCGAATAAAGCCGCTGCCCTCAGGGTGAACGCTGGTTCCAACACTTTGATTTTGGATACAGGTCATTCTCGACAGAGGGGCCAAAGGCAGAAAGGATGTCTGGGGGTCTGGTCTGTGTGGGTGGACCCAACACTCCCCAACCCAAAGCAGGCTGCCGCCCAGGGAGGTGAATACACACATACCACGATGATAACCAGGGCTGGAAGCTGCTGACAAATGTGTGATCTGGGCACAGGGAAGCACACGTGCATGGGTGTCTGATTTCTAGTGATGACTATCACATAGATAGGTTCATGAGGAGTATACAGACTGGGTCCACCTATGCACAGCCAGATTAAAAGCGATTAAAAGCCTTCTCCTAGGGCTGGAGAGATGGCTTAGTGGTTAAGGCACATGTCTGCAAAGCCTACGGACCCAGGTTCAGTTCTCCAGGTCCCATGTAAGCCAGATGCACAAGGTGGCGCATGCGTCTGCAGTTTGTTTGCAGTGGCTAGAGGCCCTGGTGCACCTATTCTCCATCTCTCTCTCTCTCTCTTTCCACTGCTAATAAATAAATAAAAAGGAAATCTTGAAAAAAATTAAAGATGTTTAAAAAGCCCTTTCCCAGATCAGTGGAAGACCCAAGAGTTTTCTGCGGTGTGCGTGTTATCAGCTAACCCTGAGACATAGACAGGCTTGGTCTGAGCTTGGAGAAGCAATGCTCGCTTCTCATTACATCCTCCTGCCCATCAACAGGACCCCGAAGGGTCGAGGGTGAGGAGGGCTTTGTGGGCAAGAACCTGCAAACACAAACGCAGAGGGAGGACCACCCAACCTCTACACTGTACAGCCCTTGGCAAAGCACCCCAGGCCTTCCTTGCTTCCACAGCACCACGCTCACAAAGAGTCTCCTATACATTTATGTACATCTCCTGTGTACATTTATGATTGGAAAGCTTGCTCAATCGGATGGTATTTCTCTCCAAAGGGCTGTTATTTAATCAACGATCCATCTGAACAGTTGATTTCCTTAAAAGTCAACGGAATAGGAGTACTTTGGATCTTGGTAACAGGGATTCTCATTCTGACCATGAATCCCGTTTCCAGCCACTTAGTGTAGTGAGGGAAGTGAGCCGAGCCAGAACTGCCACCCGGTTCTCTGAGGCTCTGGTCATCATCCAGCCAGGGCACTCTTCACATATGCAGACAAAGGCCTTCCCAATGCTCAACTCTCATCCCGGAGTTCTGTGTTGGTGCTGACCCTGTCCCACTAGCCTTGGCCAGAAACCCCTGGAACAAACAGGGGTTTCTGCCCCAGAGTCAGCTTAAACCTTGGTCTACTCCTCCCTCCTCTGAGTGGTGGGGGGTGGGGTGGGGTACACGTGTGGAGCCAGCCAGGTTGTGAGGCCAGACAAATGACAAAGCCAAGCTAAACCTGAGGGATGAGGCCCCGGACAAGGGACCACCGCCCTGGGCCCTGCTTTGCACTGGATGCCCACTCGGGCTGGGTGATCTTCGTCAAGCTATGAACTTCTTTGGGCCTCAAGTTTCTTGAAGGACTGAGCAGCTCCCATTCCAGCTAACAGCACCATGAGGAGAGTTGAAGAAATGTAAGGTAAGAGGGAAAACAAGGCTAAAATACAAACGTACAAGTGGTACCCCACCGCCTCTCACCACCCACACGGAGAGGGGAGGACCCAGTGTGACTCACCAGTGGCTCTATCGTGCTGAGGTCTTTAATTTTGTTGCCGCTTAAATTTAGATGCGTAAGGTTCGGACACTTTTCTGCCAATACTTCCAGGCCCCCTGAGATTTTGTTATCGCTTAGTTCAAGCTAAACAAGACAGAGAGAGGCAGCAGGAACGGTTTTTAACAAGAAGGCTCTGGGCCCAGGGACCACCCCTCCAGCCAGCAGGGAAGGGAATGCCCTCAGGGAACGGCCCAGCGTGCGTGGGCACGCACCTCACCTTGCCCTCAAATTAAGCCCCCCACACATGAGGTACCCCACCCCGCCGAGCCTCCCAGCACCCAGGCGCTAGGCCGTGTACCTTCTTAAGTTTGTTTAACTTTGGTAAGTTCGAGATGGAGGTGAGGCCTACGTTGATTGTACTTAAGAATTCCAGTTCTTCAAACTCATCTGTGAGGCCTTTGATTTTGCCTTCGATCGACCGACAGTTGTCCAGGACAAGTTCTTTCACCTGGGAAGGGAAGGAGCGTGTGAGGGGCAGTGGGGAAGAGCCAGGGGGGCCTTGCAGGGGGACAGGAGATGGGCCCACAACGCCACTGCTTCCAAGGGTTCCAGCACTCCGCGAACGGGTTGTGTCCACCTGGTCTTTCTGCCATTAGCAGGGCTGGGGCCGGGGAGTGCTGGGTTCCTATAGGACCAGGAGGCCACCCCAAAAGACAGCTAGCAGGCTCTGCTGCCACTGAGGCTGAGGGGCTCTAGTTTGGAACAACAACAACAACAAAAAACAACACACAGACTCCCTACTTCCCACTGACACTGGCTGCAGTGCTGGCCCCTCTGCCTGCCTACAGATGTCCCAGCCAGGCCACCCTCTGGTGGCTCGGTCCCCACCTTTCCCTCCCTCCACCTGCCTGGCCCCCCTGCGTACTGGTTTCTGAGAAGCATGCACGCACGCACGCACACACGCGCGCACACACACACACACACACTCAGTCTCACCCACTCCTTTAGCCACGGCTTGCCCCCTGCCCCTAGGTAGGGAACAGCAGACTAGGGGCCCCCTGAACTCTCCAGCCTCACACAGCGCCACACAGCAGAAGTTTCCATGATGATGGACGTGGTCTGTGGTGGTGTCCAGGAGTGGAGCCATGAGTCACATGTGGCCATGAGCCCTCGTGACAAGGTCAGGAAGCTGAGCCTTTGTTGTTATTTAGTCTTTTTGTTTGTTTGGGTTTTTTTTTTTGTTTTGTTTTTTGAAGTAGAGTCTCACTGTAGCCCAGGCTGACCTGGGATTTACTCTATAGTCTCAGGGTGGCCTTGAACTCACGGCGACCATCCGACCGCCTCTGCCTCCGAGTGCTGGGATGAAAGGCGTGCGCCACCATGCCCGGCCTTGTTATTTAGTCTATTAAGTGCCCAGTAAGGCAAGGCAGCCTCCCTGGACCACACTCAGGCCCAGCAAGTGGGCGACGCGGAAGGAGAGGTGACACACACTCCTATACAACTCCCGGCCAGGGGCCAGCAAGGTCTCAGGGGCAACTCTGGAGGCACCTCTGTGACCCTGCCCGCCCCCACCTACTCCTGCTCAGTTACGGGTCCAAAACCTTTTCCCTTGTAGTGGGTTCACAGGCTAACCCTGCTGCAGGGAACCTGCAGACTCTGGTGAACATGTCAAATGACAGGCCGGTGGCTCTCAGGCTCGGGACAGTCCAGGAGCAGGGTGACCCCAGGGTGACCTCAGTGCGCCTAGGTGGCCAGGCACTTGAGCAACCTGCCTCCTCCGGACTGAAAGAAACCTGTACTGAGGCACCGAGGGCGGAACCCAGGTCCGCACACACGCCAGGCAGGCACTGTCACACCCAGCCCTTTTTATTCTGTGACAGGGTGTCACCGAGTTGTCCAGACTGGCCTTGAGTTCACTCTGTAGCCTAGGCAGAACTTGAAACTGCAATCCTCCTGCCTCAGCCTTCAGACTAGCTACGATTACCATCCTATGTCACCAGGCCTGGCTGGAAGTAACCTTAAAGGCGACCCCTCTTGGCACAGGGCTCCCAACCCTCCTGGAGGAGTTACTGGAAGTTAATGGTTGCCGGGGGGGGGGGGGGGGGGGGGGGGGGGGGGGGGGCAGGAGACATTACCAGAAGTGATGTAGCCACTGTAAATTGTGTGTGCTCTGAGAATAATGCCCACTTGTGCTCATGTAGGCTACTATGATTAAACACACACACACACACACACACACACACACACACACACACACACACGCAATGCAGAAAAGGGATCCTTTGGTAAGAAGGGATTTAATGCAAGTGTGACGGGGGGGGGGAGGTCAAAGCAGTGGGAAGGGTTATGATCAAATTATATTACACGTAAGAACTGTCGATAAAAAATTGGTGACAAAGCCGGGCATGGTGGTGCACGCCTTTCATCCCAGCACTCGGGAGGCAGAGGTAGGAGGATCGCCATGAGTTCGAGGCCACCTGAGACTACAGAGTGAATTCTAGGTCAGCCTGGGCTACAGACCCTAGTTCGAAAACAAAACAAACAAAAAAATCAGTGGCGAGGAAGGAGACCATTCTTAGTTACACCTAGCGCTTCAGTGGGGTCCCTGCAGCCCAGGACCCCCAGGACACAGCATCCCTGATGCCGAGTGGATGTGCACACAGGCCAGACCTGCACTGCTCACAGGGCCACCTGTTCTTCTGCGCAGGCCACCTTATCTGGCTTTCTTCCTTCTGGGGGAACGGTTCTGCTAGGTCCTCCATGCCCGTCCCCGAATCAGCCATCTCTAGCGCGTACAGGAGAGTTTTTGGCAAAGTACCGGTGGGCAGGGCTGTGCGAGGGTTCAGCGGGCAAGAGCGCAGACTGCGTAAGCACGAAGGCCTGGGAGAGGCCAGAGAGTCATTCCCAGCACCTCCTTCCCACCTTCGCAACCTGGGTTCTACAGGAGGCAGAAGAGACAGGAGAGCTGCCGGGGCTCTCTGCCGACCAGTCTGCATGGCTGGCCCAGTGCGACTCCACCTCAAGGAAACAATGTGTAACACCCAAAATTCTCTGTGGCCTCTGCATATGCAGGCATAGGGGGCGCACATCTGTGCACACGTGTGCATATCACACCACCCATAACACACATGAAAGGAAAAAGAAAAGGTGGGCCAGAGGGCAGAACAGGGACCATGGGGATGTGTGGGGCTGTGAATTTTACTCTTCCCTGGTGGACAGAGCACAGGGCTATGGGCAGGAGAGTGACTTCCAGGTCGAACCCACGGGAAGGAGAGCCAGAGAACAGATCCTTCCCACAATTCCCAAGCTCCAAGCCTGTGCACTGACCAAGTTCCTCCTACCCAGACGGATCTGGCAGACGAGCAAGCGCGGCACCAGAGGCCAGAGAGCCTGCTCAAGCCACCTTCTCAAGGTCACTGGTAAAAGAGCACGTAGCAGTAAGTCCTGGGGACCCTCTGCTGGAGTGCAGTGCAGACAAAGTCCACAGCCAGAAGCCAGGCTCCGGGCAAGCAGATGGAGGACGAGCACCTCTCGGCCAAGGGGACCCAGCTCCTCTGTGTGTGCGAAGTGCTGCGCTCACGACGCCCGGTCCACCATAAGGAAAGCCCAGTGTACCCTCAAAGGTTACAGGCATATGGGTTTTCTAGGCTATTCCAGGGCTTCTCTTCTTACTGCTATGAGCCAAGGAGGAGGGCCTCAGTGGTGGGGAGGTAGTCAGGAAGTCACCTCTTTCCTGGAAAGGCACAGGGCACTGTCCCTCCCTGCTGCCAGGGCAGGCTCCTTAGCATTCTCACAGACAGCCAAGCCACCAGGCCACTTTCCAGCACCACACCCACACTGGGTACCACTCCTTTCAGGGACACTAAACAAGTTACCACAATTAATGCTTTCATTAAAAGCAACTGGCAAGGGCTGGAGAGACAGGTTGGCTTAGCAGTTAAGGCGCTTGCCTGCAAAGCCTAAGGTCCCAGGTTCAATTCTCCAGGACCCACATAAGCCAGATGTACAAGGTGGCGCATGCACCTAGAGAATTCATTTGCAACAGCTGGAGGCCCTGGCATACCCATCCTCTATCTTCCTCTTCTCTCTGCTTCTTTCTCTCTCAAGTAAATAAATAAAATAATTTTTTTTAATGGGCTGGAGAAATGGCTTAGCAGTTAAGGCGTTTGCCTGTGAAGCCAAAGGACCCAGGTTGGTTCCCCAGGACCCACATAAGCCAGATGCACAAGGGGCACATGCATCTGGAGTTCATTTGCAGTGGGTAGAGGCCCTGGCATGTCCATTCTCTGTCAATCTTCTATTTCTCTCTCTCTCTCTCTCTCTGCTTGCAAATAAAGAAATAAGATGTGTGTGGTGTGTGTGTGTGTGTGTGTGTGTGTAACAGTAGTGAAAGTCTGTAATCCCAGGCTGAAGAGACAAGACAAGGGATCTGGATGATTTGCTGGCTAGCCAGTTAAACTGAATTGGTAAATTTTCAGGTTCAGTGAAAGACATATCTTGAAAAAATAAGGTGGAAGTCCAGACATGGTGGCTCACACCTTTAATCCCCACACCTGGGAGGCTGAGGTCGGATTACCAGGAATTTGAGGCTAGCGTGGGCTACAGAGTGAGTTCCGTATTAGCCTGGACTAGAGTGAGACCCTGCCTCAAAAAAGCAAATAAATGCCAGGCGTGGTGGTACATGCCTTTAATCCCAGCACTCAGGAGGCAGAGGTAGGAGGATCGCTGTGAGTTTGAGGCCACCCCGAGACTACAGAGTGAATTAGTGAATTCCAGGTCAACCTGGGCTAGACCTACTTTGCCCTTACCTTGAAAAACCTTAAAACAAACAAACAAAAAAAGCAAGTGGAGAGCAATGGAGGAAGACATCTGCGGATGCTGACCTTGGGCCTCCACACACACATGTGTATGCACACACAGAGACACACAAGCACTCATGAACAACAGCAACAACGAAAGATCTTCAATCCAAGACAGCAAGCAGAGGTCTCCTGGAAGCATTGCTAACATTCCCAAGTGTGGGCCACACCTCCTCCCAGGTACTCAATTCTGCAGGCTGCCTGGCCGGAGCACTTCCTCTAGGCCCCTCCTGGAACTGCTCCAGCAGTGGGGAGGACACTACTCCCCACCCTGGTGACACGGCCTCAGTAAGCAGGCGCAGGGCCCAATCGACCTCAGAGGGACCAGTATCCCTGCCCTAGCGAGGCGGAGCCCCCAAGCAGCGGAAGTTGCTTCCAGGGCCTCTAGGAAACTCTCTTGGGGGTTCTCTGGAATCCCCTCTGTTTTGGTGTCTCCTTCCTGGTGGGGACTGGAAGGTGTTGGGCACAGGTTGGGAGAGAAAAAGTTGGGAGGGGACAGGGCCTGTGAGGTTATGGTTATTACCAAAATGTCAAACCTTGAGGGTTACAAAGGGGTGGAGGCAGGAGAGCTGCCCGTGAAGTGTCTGAAATGGGATAAACAGGACAGAACAAAACCTTCAGCCTTCGAAGCCTTCATGATCCCACCAAGGGCAGCCACGGGGAAACTGGAGCAGGGGCAAGGGGGTAAAAGTATATATATCTTTATCATGCATATATTAATATAGATTACACATATATATACATACACATCTATGTAATATATACATACAATTTTAAAACTTTAACATATATTTATTAATATATTTAATCATTAAGTTTAATAAGATACATTAAATTAAAAAAAAAACTTCAGGCCAGGCGTGGTGGTGCACACCTTTAATCCCAACACTCGGGAGGCAGAGGTAGTAGGATCACCAAGAGTTTGAGGCCACTCTGAGACTACATAGTGAATTCCAGGTCAGCCTGAGCTAGAGTGAGACCCTACCTCGAAAAGAAACAAAAAACAAACAAACAAAAAACTTCAGGGCTGGAGAGATGGCTTAGTAGTTAAGGCACTTGCCTGTGAAGCCTAAGGACTCAGGTTCGATTCCCCAGTGCCCACGTAAAACCAGATGCACAGGGTGGCACATGCATCTGGCATTTGTTTGCAGTGGCTAAGGCCCTGGTGCATCCATATTCTCAATCTCTCTCAAATAAAAAAATAAAATATTTGGGAAGGAAAAAAAAAACCTTCAGCCCCACATTGTGTGGTGGCTGTCCCTCACGCCTGCCTCCAGCGGGTCTTGCTTTCTTGGAATGAGTTACAGGCCTGGGGACCCACCCTTCAACTGCTATCATTCCAAGCCATTTCCTCTGTACTTGGGGCTTTGGCTCTAACCCTTGCATGTTAGGAGAACATCCCTTTTGCATGCAGGGTGTGCTCTGCTTTAAAAAGGAAAAGGAAAAAAAAAAAAAAAAAAAAAAACGAAAGAAAGAAAGAAAGCCCATTTCCCCTGCCAAGTCCTGGGTGTGAGCGAAGTGCAAAGTTAAAATTAAACTGAAAATTTGTACTTTGGGTTTAGTCAGTCGCTCTCCCCGTTCCACTGGCCATTTAAAAATATCTAAACGCAGTTACTCTGTGCAGCCCAGCAACCAGGATGGCTGCTCGCTCACACGGGAGGCTGCCAGTCCCATTCTGCCCCCAAGCAGACATCAGTGGGAAGGTTTACAAGAAGCCAGACTGCTCCAGCTCCCCCATTACAAAAAAAAAAAAGAAAGAAAGAAAAATGTTGTCCCCAAAGCTTGGGTTTGCCAGTCATTTCTCACCAGTGGGAGCTGAAACTTCCAACGGTAAACATGAGAATATTATTACTCTCCCGAGTGACTTGTTTCAAAACCATCTTTACAAATTTCTCAAATGTGACCTTTCCTCTGCATTTCCAACATCGCAATCCTGGCCACTGTCACCTCAAGTTACTTCAAGCTTGCTACTGCCTCCAAAATGAGGTCTGCGTGACCTCGGGGAAGGAAGATGTGGTTAGCCTGGACTACTGGTCACAGGCCTCAGCCCAGAGGCTGATGATGCCCACCAACTGTGAGCTGACTGACCTCACCTCTGTCCCTTAGGCCCCAGGCTTCTCCCTCTGTAGGAAGGGGACGGTGACATCTGTTTAATCTGTAAAGTGCAAATTCTAACCTTGAAAACATGCGCAGTTCTTGAGCATCTGGGAAAACGTTCAAGTTCTTAGACATGACCTACAGGCCCCTCTCCCTTCCTCTGGTATCCACACGGCCCTACCCCCTACCCTCGCGCTACAAATCTAGTTCAAGCCTCCCTCCCAGTAAGCTGTCCTTGCAGCCGGCACAGAGCATCCAGGCTGGGCTGAGGGCAGCAGCTGCATGAATCATTTAATCGTGTATTAAGCATCTGATCCTCCTGGAGGTCAGTGACTGCCCTTCTCTGTAATCAGCCTAGCGGGGAGCGCATGCCAGAGCAGCGCTTAGTAAATGTCCTGTTTATTGTGTCCGGCACAATGTTAGGTACCAAACGGCCCTGACACTCACAGTCTAGCTGGTGGAGTCACTGTCGTGTGAGCACTGCCTCTGGTAAACAACAGCACCTGACTGCTTCCCCACGGCAGATCTGCAGCCTTGCTACTGGCCTGACCCGCTGCACAGCACACAGGGTTCAGCTCTCTCCACGCAAGGCACTCTCACCCATTGTTGGCTGAGGGGACACAGAAGCTGTGGTGAACCAAGATGGGCGAGGAGGCGGGGTCCTTGTTAAGGACAGGGTTGGTGACTTGCTTGGAGATGACCCCTGGCCGGTAGACTGCAGGATGAGGTGGGGACAAAAAAAGCATTCTTTCAAATGCCCCCTGTATATAAGAGGGTGGAAAGGGGGCTCCCAGCACTCTGATAAGGAGATACTGTACTGTCTCTATCTGCGCAACATGAAGGCCCGGTACAAAATAAAAATGTGAGTATCAAGCCGGGTGTGGTGGCACACGCCTTTAATCCCAGCACTCGGGAGGCAGAGGTAGGAGGATCGCCCTGAGTTCGAGGCCACCCTGAGCCTACATAGTGCATTCCAGGTCAGCCTGGGCTATAGCAGGACCCTGCATTGAAAAACAAACAAACAAAAAGTGGATATCCTAGCTGGGCATAACGGCGCATGCCTTTACTCCTAGCACCTACGAGGCAAAGGTAGGAAGATCACTGTGAGCTCGAGGCCAGCCTGAGACTATACAGTAGATTCCAGGTCAGCCTGGACTACAGTGAAACCCTACCTCGAAAGACAAAAAAAAATAAAAATAAAAATAAAAAGGTGTATATCCTGCTCAAAATTTATGTAGAATTCTACGACGGTGCCAGCCATGCGTGTGCGCGGGTCACATGACCATGAAGCTGGCCCTGATTAGAATGGACAGCTTGGGCCTAAAATAGCCCTCTAAAGAACACAAGCACCGGGAAGGCTCGGAGTAAAATAAAATCAAACGAACCATTCTTTACTTTTCTAGTGCTTCCTGTGGTAAACGAGGCATTGGACTCGACAGAGGGCAGACCATGGAGTTAGGACAGGCCCGGCTCCAGTTTTGAGTTTCTGCTTCTAGCCTATCTCTGCCTCCCGGGGCTTCCAGTTTCCTCTACTCACTGTAATGCTCAACCACCTAGGGCTGCATTAAAGGAAATGATGTGGTCAGCTGAGAGCATCCCCGGCATGGAAAAGGCCACTCACCTTCCCTGTACCACCAGCTGGCCCTAGCGCTGTGTCCACCAGCATGGGAACAAGGGAAATTGGGGATCACAGTCGCCAAGCTGCCAGCGAGGCTCCTAGAATGCTCGGGGCCTCCCAGTCTGTTGGAGCGTCATGGTGTTAGGCTCACACCATACCCTTTTGCTCTGAACTCGTAAACCCTGTTCTATCTGCTTTTCTAAATCAACATTCAGCCTTGACTTTCTTTTCCTTCTCGGAGCAAGAATTCAGTGAATATGCTTGTAGCTTTGGTTTCAACCTTGTCAGTCCCTGACCAATTTAGTTTTCAGGTTCCAGCCTTGGCACAGAAGAGAAGACTCAAATCAAATTGACCCTGTGTGTTTTTGGTGCTATGGGTTTTAAATAGGTCAGCTTTTAAATGGGCCATCCCCTTGTTGCAGATCCCATTTCTAGCTAGAAGGCCAAATTGCTTGAGACACCAAGGTTTTAGAGATAATGGGCACGTGCTTGTGATTTTTGTTGTTTAAACCATAAAAAAAAAACAAAACCCACATACTTTTGTTTGCCAGTGGGTATGGCAAAAACCTACAAAACTCAGCCAGGCTGCAAGGGCCCGAGCTTTGTGAGAAAAGTTAAAGCCATTTTGGCTACAAGATCTCAGGGATCTGAGGCCAGTGGCTTTCTGACCACAACCTGCAGGGGCATTTTACAACATGTTACACTCCATGCACATGTTTTTTGTGTGTGTGTATAAGCACACAAGGGAAACACGGCAACTTACTTTTATCTAGCTCAGTCTCCCCCGACCCCAAGCCCCACCAGAGGAAGAAACAGATTCCAGAGTCCAGGAACTTCTGGGATGGGTGATTTTAAAAACCAAACACAACGGCCGGCTGGATGAGAATCACGGTCCTGCGTGGGAAGCCGTGGAGTCCACGGCCCACCCTCCAAGCCCTGAGGCGGCCTGGGCTCGGCTGCATCTCCATACCACGCAGGACCCAGGAGATTCTTCGCTCCCCGGGGGGCGGGATCCTAAGTAAAGTGGTCCACCTTCCCCCTTGGTTCGGCCAGCGCACCGGCTGTCAGCGGATCCCGGGGATCCGAACTCAGGTACTCACGCGGGCACGACCAGCACGGTACCTACACCGAGCCCTCCCTGCGTGGGGAGCCGCTCGTACAATGGGGCTCGCGCACGTGGCCCGGGCGGCGGTGACGCCATCGCCGTCCTTATTATTTTCGGAGCAGGAAGGCGGGCCGAGGAGCGCGCGGCGGGGAGGCGGCCCGCGGCCCCGCGCGCTCATTGGCTCCGCGCCGGCGGGGGCGGGACCAAGGAAACACCAGCCCGGAGACACGCTTTGCGGCTCCCCCGGGCCCCTCCCCGCTTCTCCCGCTGAAGACAGCTCCGCAGTACCTGGAGACCCTGAACCTTGCAGAGCCATCTTTCCCCAGCCCCAATTCCGGGCTTTAGCTGCCGCGCCCTAAGAAGTTCCTCTCTCCTCCAGTTTGATGTATGTCCCACCTCCTGCAGGAAGCCTTCCCTGACTGCACAGCCACTCCCCTCCTCCTTCCTGATTTCAAGGAAAATTCTCAGGCTGGCAGGAATTACGACTTTGGGAGGGAGGTATCTACAACAGTGAGAGGGAGATGGGGGTTCTGGAAGTAGCAGACGACCGGACCCAAGGAAATACCTATCCCAGCAGGTTCCACTTGCAAAATGAGGCTTCCTTCCTGCCTTCTGGAAGACCCCAAGAGACAAGCAACTGAAGCCAAGTCCCATGAAAGTACTAGCCCATGTGGGACGACATGGAAGGCATGGACGGGGTGTCACATAAATGATGACTGGACTTCCACCCCTGCGGTCACTGAACTCTGGGCTCTGAGAGAAGTCCCTAGCTCATCTGGGCCGCGGTCTGTTTTCCACTGGGCACTGGGGCTTGAGTACACAGATGCGGTCCTTCCTTCTGGCCCCAACATTCTATTCTGTGAGTCCACTCGAACTGGAGTGTCCAGGAAGAGGATGGAGAGATAGCTTAGCGGTTAAGGCGCTTGCCTGCGAAGCCTGAGGACCCAGGTTCGACTTTCCAGTACCCACAAAGTGGCACAAGTGTCTGGAGTTCATTTGCCATAGCTGGAAGCTCTGGTACTCCTAATCTCTCTCCCTCTCTCTCATCAGTAAATAAATAAACAAAATATTTTAAACTCAGGAAGGACTCCTCCAAAAGATACAGGTTATGGACCTCGTGATCCAGAATTTACCATGGAGGGTGTCAGAATGGAAATCCGATGTGGGGCAATTATCCCAGGTAATAACTAACATGGGAAAATCAGTCAGTGAGTCCCTTGAACACATCAGGATCACAAAAACAGTCTCCAGAGGCCAGAGGGTCTGGACAGTTCGAAAGGTCTGCCACCGTCTAACTGATCCTTGTCAAAGCCAACTGGAGGCCAGGCCCCTGTAGGCGCACGCCTTTAATCCCAGCACTTGGGAGGCAGGGATAGGAGGATCACTATGAGTTTGAGGCCAGCCTGGGACTAGAGTGAATTCCAGGTCAGCCTGAGCTTAGAATGAGAACCTACCTCAAAAACAAACAAAAGAACAAAAAAAGCCAACTGGAAATGGAGCAGATGTCCCACCTGGAGTTTCCTCAGGGGGTAGGGAAGAGTGGCCAGGTCCCATCACCACTCCTAAACCTCCATGTCCAACCCACCAATACCATGATTCATGACAAAGGCCACAGCTGTCTAGATGATCTTATTAAAGAGCCACAACACTGTCCCATGCAAGGGCGGGGTGAATGCTAGAGTGGAGGGGACCACACATCACATTGTGCCTCACTGCTCCATGTCCAGAGCATTGAAGGAACAGAGATCAAGGGCAAATCCACAGCAGGGCTCCCAGAAATGCTCGCTCACTGCCCCACTCCTCCTCCCCACAGTCTGCCCGCTGTCTCACGCGGCTGCTAACCTCCCTCATCCACAGCAAAAAAGCCATGAGGCCAGCTGGCATTGCGCGTGCTGTAGGAATCCTACCTCGCCTGCTCCTCCAAGGAACCAGTTCCCGCACACCAGGGCTGACAGCCGCAGCATGGAGTCTTTCTCCCCCCAGGGACCCCGCTTCGAGAGGCTGGGCCTCACCCAGCACATGCCTGCCCAGTGGCCACACTGGACAGCCCTTCAGGGCTAGCTTGAGGTGTC
Organism: Jaculus jaculus; assembly: GCF_020740685.1. Classification (NCBI taxonomy): domain Eukaryota; kingdom Metazoa; phylum Chordata; class Mammalia; order Rodentia; family Dipodidae; genus Jaculus; species Jaculus jaculus. The sequence goes on from NC_059111.1 coordinate 15,946,310, forward strand.
GTAAAAAACGGCTCTGTAGAAGTGGTCAGCGTCTCTAGAAGGCACCGCCTCCCCACTTTGAGAGGAAGCAGCACCCCACTAGAACCGCTCTCAGGCAAATCAACTGGACCAGCTGAGGAATGCCATTGACTCAGGCTGCTAAACTCAGAAGGGAGGCTTGAACACTTGTAGACTCGGGTATTGGCTAAGAAAAATCCCATTAGGGTCTTTTGCGCATCCCAGCTCACGCCCCCCTCCCTTGGGTGACCCATCTACTCAGGAACCAAGGCATTTAGACTCAGAGGCCAGGACACTGTACCCTTGTTGTGGGCTGTCACCTTAAGAGAGAGAGAGAGAGAGAGAGAGAGAGAGAGAGAGAGAGGGCGGGCGGGCTGGAGAGATGGCTTAGTGGTTAGGTGTTTGCCTGCAAAGCCAAAGAATCCTGGTTCAATTCTTCAGGATTCTCTGGATGTACAAGGGGGCGCATGCGTCTGGAATTCGTTTGCAGTGGTTGGAGGCCCTGGCACACCCATTCTCTCTCCCTTTCTCTGTCTGCCTCTTTTTCTCTCAAATAAATAAATATATTTTAAAGAGACACAGAGACAGACAGACAGACAGACAGACGGGTGTGGTAGTGCACACCTTTAATCCCAGCACTCAGGAGGCAGAGGTAGGAGGATCCATGAGTTCGAGGCCACCCTGAGACTACATAGTGAATTTCAGGTCAGCCTGGGTTAGAGTGAGACCCTGCCTGGGGGGTGGGGGGATGATTCACAGAACTAGAGTATCCGTACTACAATGCTACCTCTAGGAACTGTGGTGTCCGGCTCAACTCCCTGTCCACCTGAATGAAGGTCCAGCCAGCCTAGGCCCCCACCTCACAGACATGGGCCTCGCCACGTCCAGGGCGACCTCCTTGAAGCAAGAGGAAACATTCAGCAGGGGCTGTCAGGGGAAGAGCCGAGGCCTGAGCTGGTCTTGGCCTCACACACCCTGGCGGGATCCCTGCAGGACCGGAAGTACATGAGAGGCAGGGAAGAGCAGATGGCCTCAGAGGGAGAAGAAACCTCGACCTTGGCCTCTTGCCCACTGCCTCTACCCAAACTGACATGACAGAAGGGGAGCCTGCGCTGCTGCCGGGGTGCCAAGAGCCTGATGTCCAGTCCCCAGTGGGGAACTGCGCATTTGGGCAGAACCATGAACCAGTCACACAGAACAGCCTCACAAACTCCCCAGGGGCGGGCTCTCTCTCTCTCCAACAGAAGTGAGCAGCTCTTTCTCCCTTAAGGCAAAGGTGAAATACAAGAAAATACAAGAAGTAAATAGGAGTTGCAGAGTTCTGACTGGAAGAGTCTGATAAGCAAGAACAATGGAATGAGGAAGGGCCTGGAAGAGGCACTGGGTGAGGGGGACTGAGGCAGTCAGAAAATCCCAGCACTGGGGAGGCAGAAGTAGGGGGATCGCTGTGAGTTCAAAGCCACCCTGAAACTACATAGTGAATTCCAGGTCAGCCTGGGCTACAGTGAAACCTTACCTCGAAAACAAACAAACAAACAAACAAAAAAACCAAACCAAAGGCATGGTGGCACATGCCTTTAATCCCATCAGAGGTAGGAGGATGCCCAAGGGCCTCTAGCCACTGAAAACCCCAGACACACACAGCACCTTGTGCACATACATGACCTCCTTGTGCTTCTGCCTTACGTGGAGTTGAGGGAGTCGAACCTGGGTCCTATTTTTATTGATTTTTATTTTATTGATCGGTTTTACTAGAACACAGGCTGAGTTCATTGTTGTTCAGACCTGTAGCTGTTTTGATATCAAAATGTTTAAAAACAAAATATAGGGGCTAAGTGTGGTGGCACACACCTTTAATCCCTGCACTTGGGGCAGAGATGGAAGGACCACTGAGTTCAAGGCCACCCTGAGACTACAAAGTGAATGCCAGGTCAACCTGAGCTAGAGTGAGACCCTTCCTTGGAGTGATGGCTTAGCAGTTAAGGTGCTTGCCTATGAAGCCTAAGGACCCAGGTTTGATTCCCTAGTACCCACAGAAATCTAATCCCAGCAGTCAGGAGGCAGAGGTAAGAGGATGGCTGTGAGTTCAAGGTCACCCTGGATGCCCAGGGTGGCACATGCATCTGGAGTTTGTTGCAGGGGCTAGAGGCCCTGGTCCATTCATTCTCAATCTCTCTCTAATAAATAAGTACAATATTTTTAATTTAAAAATAAACAAAATATACAGCCCAAACCCTTTAGGACTTGTGAAACATCAGAAGGGCTAGGAGACTGGATAAGACCCTCCATCTGTCCCCTGTCACATGTCCACACAGACGGAGCCGTGTGCGTTGTGCTGACGGAAATAAGTGGGAAAGGGACGGAGTGAGCTCTAGGGTAGATCGCTTGCCTGGTGCAGATGAACACACAAGGCTCAACACTCCACCCCCAGTACTGCAAGGGGAGAGAAAGATTGCGGGGGGGGGGGGGGAGAAAAAAAACAAAGTTCCTTGATGTCAAGGTTCCAAACCACAATGGCACTTGACAAGACACAACCTTAAATCCTGAACTCCAAAAGGGGTGGGAGGCACTGAAAACTGGCACACTAGACAATTGAAGGAACCAGGGATGTTTAGGTTGGAAGGGGGGAGACCCGTGATAATCAGGGGCTGCTAAGCAACCATCTGCAAAGACCTTTCTACGTAAACAGCGTAGGACAATTACTGAATTCATAATACTCTATCTTTTCACCTTGAAAACCCCTGTTTTGATTTTCTCCTGTGGAGGAAACATTGGCTCAGACCACAGGCCCTACTAGCCATTCAACAGTCAACTAGGTGCCTACCCTTCTCTGGGCTTTTGTTTTCTTTTTTCAAGGTAGGGTCTCACTCTAGCCCAGGTTGACCTGGAATTCACTATGGAGTCTCAGAGTGGCCTCAAACTCTCGGTGATCCTCTTACTTCTGCCTCCCAAGTGCTAAGATTAAAGGAGTGTGCCACCATGCCCAGCTCCTATGGTTCTGCCCTCTGGGGGGGGAGGGGCTTGGAGGGGAGTGGATAATAAAACTAACTGTAAATACCTGAATAAGATGAGTATTTGTGGGGGTGAGGGAGAGAAAAGCAGTAGTGGCAAGAGACAATGATGAAAGTGGCCAGAGAGAGCTGTCCAAGGTGAGTTTTCTGAAGACTTGAATCCCAGTGAGGGTCTGAGCAGAGCCCTTCCAACAGAAGGAAAAGCCAGGGTCGAGAGCCTGAGGGAGAAGAAGCATGCTTGGTCCTAGTGGAGATGGTGTTGACAGCTAGGAAGCTGTAAAAGAATTTGTGGAAGGAGCCGGGCGTGGTGGCGCACACCTCTACTCCCAGCAGTCAGGAGGCAGAGGTAAGAGGATGGCTGTGAGTTCAAGGTCAGCCTGAGACTACAGAGTGAGTTCCAAGTCAGCCTGGACTACAGAGACCCTACCTTGGGATGGTGTGTGTGTGTGGGGGGAATTTGTGAAAAGAAAGGAAAAAAGGTGGGAAGCATGAGACTGTGGTGTGGAGAGGGCTGGTGTCTCACACACACTGACACGCCTATGGGTCATTCTGCACTGAAGGTAGGTGGCGTCACAGTGGAAGATGTATTTGGGTTCCAGCCAAAGAAATAACCCAAGACCTGGGTCAAGCCTTCAATTACCCTTGCCTGAAAGTGAAACTAAAACAGTGAGAGACAGAGAGAGAGTAAAAGAGGCAGGCTGTAACTGAGAACAGTGAGTGAGTGCCTGAAGTAGACGCTAGTGTACACTGCTGCTGGGTGGGACATATCCTCATGACTGGGCACAGGAGAAGCACTCAGAAAGTCTGATGCGGGGCTGGAGAGATGGCTTAGCAGTTAAGGCGTTTGCCTGTGACGTCTAAGGACCCAGCTTTGATTCCCCGGTATCCATGTAAGCCAGGTGCATGTAACTCCAGGTATCTGGAGTTCATCTGCAGTGGCTAGAGGTGTGCCCATTCTGCCTCTGTCTCAAATAAATAAAAAATTAAGTAAAAAAGAAAGTCTGGTTTGGTTCTAGACATTGCTATGTAGAATGGCTGTTTTTGTTGTTGGTTTGAGACAGTCTCCTGTAGCTCAGGCTGGCCTCAAACTCACTGCAGTTTGAGCTGGAGATGACCTTGACAGTACAGCTGGGTATTAAACACAGGGTTTTGTGCACGCAAGCCAAGCACCGTACCAACCAGGCTACACCTCCATCCTGGGGAACTGGAACACTGCGAAGTAGGAAGAATCCATACCAAACCCACAGGTCTCCACAAGATAGGTGAGCTATGAAGTACTGGGGTACCTGGGAAGCCGGCTGTCCATGATGTAATTTCACAAGCATGTTTCTTACTAAGAATGTGCACCCCAGAGCCATGCAACTATGAGTCCCTCACACTGCTTTTTATTTAACATTTTTTTTTAATTATTTATTTATTTATTTGAGAGTGACAGGCACAGAGAGAAAGACAGATAGAGGGAGAGAGAGAGAATGGGCGCGCCAGGGCTTCCAGCCTCTGCAAACGAACTCCAGACGTGTGCGCCCCCTCGTGCATCTGGCTAATGTGGGACCTGGGGAACCGAGCCTTGAACCGGGGTCCTTAGGCTTCACAGGCAAGCGCTTAACTGCTAAACCATCTCTCCAGCCCCCTCACACTGCTTTTAATAAATGTTTGCTGCACAGAAAAGCAGTAAAAAAAAAAAAAATAAATAAACAAACAAACAAATAAACTGAGGGCTGGCAAGTTGCATCAGCAGTTTTGGCCCTTGCCTGAGAAACCCGAGGACACAGGATGGGATCCCAGAGGATCCATGTAACCCAGATGCACAATGTGGCATATGCATCTGGAGTTTGTTTGCAGTGGCTAGAGGTCCTGGTGCACCCATTCTGCCTCTCTGTCTCTCAAATAAATATTTTAAAAATTTTATTTATTTGAGAAAAAGAGGCAGAGAGAGGGAAAGAAAGAGTAGGCACACCAGGGCATCCAGCCACTGCAAACGAACTTCAGACATATGCTCCCCCTTATGCATTTGGCTTATGTGGTTCCTGGGGAATGAACCTGGGTCCTTTGGCTTTGCAGGCAAAGTGCCTTAACCACTAAGCCATCTCTCCAGCCCTAAATATTTTCAAAAAAACAACCTGAGGGCTGGAGAGATGGCTTAGTGGTTAAGCGCTTGCCTGTGAAGCCGAAGGACCCCAGTTTGAGGCTTGATTCTCCAGGACCCACATAAGCCAGATGTACATGTGGTACATGCATCTAGAGATCATTTGCAGGCATGCCCATTCTCTCTCTAGCTATCTGCCTCTTTGTCTGTCACTCTCAAGTAAATAAATAAAAATAAAGAAGATTAAAAAAAAAAAACCTGAGAAAATGTTCTGCCATTTTTTCCTCCCACTAAACAGCAGCTAGAATATTTCAGAAGTTTCTGCTGAATCCTTCACTTTGGGAGAAAAACCAACTGAGTCACACCTAACCAGCACATGGAATAGGCCAGAAACCTGGGGGGAGGGTCCTTGTTCTGTCCCTACCACAGGCTTCCCCAAAGGACAAAGATCATACAAGGACAGGCCTGGAGAGCCAGAGACACATGTGGGGCACACAGTATTCCAATTCCAGATTCAGAAACCTTGATCTAGTCCAAAGCCCAGAGAAGCAGAACAGACTCTTGTGCGGGTTTCTTTCTTTCTTTTTTGTCAAAGGAGCACAATTCATTTCCATGGTTTCAAAATCAGAAAGTGTAAGAAAATATACAGTAAGTTCTCCCTTCCATCCCATCCTGTTGACCCCTTAACTATTCCACCCAAGTATCTCTCCACTTTGTTTAGACTCAACAAGCAAATTTAGAATCTTATATTTCTTCCTTTTCCTCCCAAGCAAGCAGATTCCACTGATGTTTGTCTTGCCTTTCCTCACGGAGTTCATATGCGAGGGTACCTCCTTCCCCGCATGGAGGTACCCAGTGTGCATCACTCTTTCCAGGAATTTCTCAGTGGGTATTTAGGTTGATGCCAATCTTTTGCTGAAAAGTTAATAATGTAATAGATAGTAGACAAGCTAGCGTGTATCATTTTTGCAACCTCCTGGCTCTACTGACAAGTGCTTAAAAAGACCCCACTTCTGATCACAGGGTCTTGGGGTCCTAACAAATCTCGCGGGTTCGTCACTGCCCTGTGTGGACAAGTTACTTAACAGCCTCCCTCCATTCCACACAAATGCCCCTTAGAACCTACCAATACCAGATACTATAGCCAGTACTGGGCATGGGAAGACGATGTCCCCTACCTAGTCTTCCCCCACACACTCATTGTCCAGGCTAGGAGGGGCAGGCACAAAGGGACTGACATGGTTCCACACGCCTGGAAAGCCAACTGACCTCCCAGAGCCAGTCCTCCGGTCTCAAGAGGGATGGCCACACCTATACCTCACAGGGTGTGCTAATGAATCCAAAGGTAATGGTTGTAAGTACTTGGTAAACAAGTATAGCAAAAATCTCATCACAGGTGCTCCATAGAGGGCACGTGAGCCTTCTTTTGCCCCAGAAGTCTTCCCATGGCAAGGCAGGGGAGTGCAAGGCCTGGCACTATTATGCCCACTCCACAAGGGGCATCCCACATCTGCAGAAGGCTGCAATGCTGCATCTAAGCCCCTAATTATGTCTTAGCTTACTTCTACTGTAAATGTTGTTACTCTTCCCCCACCCTGGTTAGTAACCCCTGGGTTATTTCTCCTCTGTGGGCACAAGCGTGTTAAGTGTGCCACCATGACAAGGGGAAACCCAGACTTCCCTAAGACCCTGGCACAGCCTGGTGCATGCCTGTAATCCCAGCATGGGGAGGCTAAGGATGGAGCACTCCACGAGAACCTAGGAAACAGGGAAATGAAAGAAAAGGAGGAGGGGTAGAAAGAGGGAGAAAAAGGCTGAAGAGATGGCTTCGCAGTTAAGGTGCTTGCCTACTAAGTCTAGCCACAAAGGCTGGATTTCACAGTACCCATGTTAAGGCTGGTTGCACATAGTGGCGCATGCATCTGGAGTTTTTTTACAGTACCTAGAAACCCTTGGCCTGTCCAGTCTCTCCAACCCCTCTCCCCTGTTGCAAATACACACACACACACACACAGACACACACACATGCATTTTTTCCTTTGGTTTTTTGAGGCAGGGTCTCACTCTAGCTCAGGCTGACCTGGAATTCACTATGGTAGTCTCAGGGTGGCCTCGAACTCACAACAATCCTCCTACCTCTGCCTCCTGAGTGCTGAAATTAAAGGTGTGCGCCACCACACCCAGCCAAAAATATTTTTAAGAAAAAAGAAAAAGGATAGATGGGGAAAGGGAGAGAAGAGGAGGGGAGGGGAGGGGTGGGGAGGGATAGAACCAAAAGTCTAGAGTGTTTCTGTTATCACCTAGGTGGCTGGGAGCAAGTAGAAGGTTAAAGCCAAGATTCCAGGCTGCGTACAAAGCTCTAAAGCTGGGCTGAGAGATAGCTTAGTCATTAAGGTGCATGCCCAGGAAGCCTAAGGACCCAGGTTCAATCCTAGGAACCCACAGAAGCCAAATGCATAAGGTTGCGCATGTGTCTGGAGTGAGTTTGCAGTGGCTGGAGGCCCTGGCATGCCCATTCTCTCTCTCTCTCCTTGTACATATAAGTTTAAATTTTTTCAAGTTTTTTTTTTTCAAAGTCTCATTTAGTAAAAAGATGGAAGTCTGGGGCTATCGTTTTAGAACTTCAGAGGAGAATGTGCTATCCTGGACCCACAGTACAAGGAAGTTGTTTTCCTTAAAGGCAGATCACTAAGTGTCGCTGTGGCCTGAAGACTCCCAGGGGAAGCCTCCCTCTAGATGAGGCTCAGCAACCCACCATGGCTCATCCTGGTCCTTGGGACAGTTGGGTCAGCAGCTGTTACTTGGGACCTCTGCTTAAACAGTGACTTTTCTACCCGTGATACCAGTTGGGGTGGGCTGGGGTTGATCCTGCCTCACCATGTGCTACCAAAGACAACAGGAAGGAGGGTGTCTCTAGCCTGCCCCGAAGCACGTGGACCTCCAAGCTGGGTGACAGGGCAGCAAAGGTCCAGGCAGAACCCAGAAAGCAGCAACGGGGTCTTCCAAGCCCCACTGTGACTTCAGAAAGACCAGAGGAGGCCACTGTTAGTGAACGTCAACGGTGACCACAACCATTGTAGCATCTCTGCCTGGACAGGAAAAGACCAACTCCAGGTGGTCAGGCTGGGTGGAGGATACAAATGTGTTTACAGTGTCCACGCCCGCCAATGGGAAGATAAGCGTATTACTGTTAATAAATGCAGTTTTAAAAGTTCAGGTTAGAGCTAAGAGACAGCTTAGCAGTAAAGGCACTTGCCTGCAAAGCCCAAGGGCCCAGGTTCAATTCTCTAGTACCCATGTAAGCCAGATGCATAAGGTGGTGCATGCGTTTGGAATTCATTTGCAGTGGCTGAAGGCCCCGGAGCACACATTCTCGCTCTCTCTCAAATAAAAAGTTCAGGTTGTTCAATTCTTCCCCCATTCATCTTGATCAGGCTGTTGTTAGTGCTGCTTCCTCCTGAAGGAGCATCTGTCCTTCTGGAAGGCTCGCTTTTCCTCCTGCAGGCCAGCAGAGGACAGTGGAGCAGCCAACATACAAAACTACCATTTGTGCATGGCTAAAGACCATGGTGCTTTTATAGCGTCCTGGGTACTCTGCGTCCATGAAATAGAAATCGGGCTCCGCACCAGGCTCTTGTGTTTCCTCCTCTCCTTTTCTGGACAGGAACCAAGGGGAGCCTTAGCGGGAGGTGTGTTCTCATAGGGAGGTCATCACCGCCAGAAAGGGCCTTAAAAGTCTAATGAGAACGAAAGACACTGTGGAGTGACAAGGGTTCCCTGGCCAGCTGAAATATTGAAATCTCTTCTCCCGTTTTTGTTATCATTTCAGTTTACCTGCTGATAACATACATCAACTCTTCTGGGGGAAACAGAATTGGGGCTTTAACCTAGGGCTTTTGCATATCCTAAGCAAGTGTTCTACCACTAGTGAGCCACAACCCCCCTCACCCCTCCCCCCGGCCCTTTTCTTTTCGGTGTTTTGAGGTAGGGTGTCTAGTCTAGGTTGACCTGGAATTCACTATGTATGTACTCTCAGAGTGGCCTTGAACTCACTATGATCTTCCTACCTCTGTCATCCAAGTGCTGCTGGGATTAAAGGCATGCGCCACCATGCCCACCTTCTTTTTGCTTTCTTGAAACAGAGTCTCACTAAGTTGTACAGACCAGCCTTGAACTCACTCTGTATCCTATGCAGATCTTGAACTTGGGAAGCCTCCTGCCTCAGTCTCCTGAGCAGCTGGGATTACAGCCTTCAACAGCAGGCCCGGCTCAGTTCACATCTGAGCCTCTCTGGACCTCAGCGTGCACCTTGGGAAAATGGCAGCGTACTTGCTTGTTTAACACTTGTATCTACAAAGTTTACACCTGAATACAGTACACAGCAACCATTCGAGCACCGTGTGGGGTGGGCATGGATGACAGCAGCCAAGGCTGGAGGTTGGTCAGCCAGTATAACAGAACTTCAATCCTGTGCCACATCTGCCACCTGGGTTAGCCCCTGTGCAGTATTTTCTATCTGCAGAAAATCCCCCGATAAAATTGGTTAACATTCAGCTGCAGAGATGGCTCATTAAGACACCTGCAAAGCCTAAAGATGTACACTTGATTCCCCAGTACCCACGTAAGCCAGATGTACCTGGTGGCATATGTATCTGGAGCTCGTTTGCAGTGGCTAGAGGCCCTAGTGTCCTCTCTCTCTTTATATAATATATATATATATCTTATATATATAATAGATAAATAAAATATTAAAAGATAAAATAAAATTGGTTCACATTAACAGGAGCTGCTCAGCACTGAGACTTCCATGCCAATAACGAGCCTCCTGGGGCTAATGTGGATTCCAGGGAATACAGGTCTGCCTTTTGGGGTGATGGGCACCTGAGCTCTAGATCCCACCTTGCTAGAGTCAAACTTGGGGGCACCTGCAGTCCCATCGTGCCCCCTCCCATACACACACTAGCCCATGGAACTGACGGAAGCCCCTTGAGTCACCACAGGGGCCTAACAGCTGGCCAGAAACAAGGACTTCCATAGCTTAAGCCAACGGCCCAGTTCGGTTCCTGCCACCCCACCCCACAAACAGCCTGGAGGTTCTCCTCTGAAAGCCACCCCACACTCCCAAACCCGCCCCAAGCCAACACCCCGGCACTCACCCAAGACACACGCGGGCATGTCTGCAAGAGAGCTGCAAACTCGCTGGAGCCCAGAGGAGCAGAACCGCTCATTATGGCTGCGGGCCAACCTCTGCGGAGGCTCACCAGGCTCCCAGAGCCAGCTGCAGAGCCAGCACCAGCGCACATGCCACCCACTCCCCTAGGCGACATCCAGGACACACCCTATCTCCTCAGTGAAGGGGAGAGATGCAACGGAGGAGAGGGACACCTGGGAGGCCAGGGGAGCCAGTCCAATCCTGCCTGATCATAGGCCCTTCCTCCCAACGCAGCCAAGTGGGAGGCCTAGAGGCGCATCTGCTGTCATCACAGGGCCCTCCTGTGTCCTTAGCTGCAGGGCTCAGCACACCTCCAATGTGCCCTTTAGCAGGGGTGCAAACAGATACCGACCAGACCAACCAACACGAGAGAGAGGCACCAACACACACCCAAGGGAGATGCTGTGGGAATCAGCTAAGGAAATGGCGCTACAGAACCTGGGCACGTACAGCAGGCTCCCTTCGTCCAGTGAGGCCAGGAGGGCTTTGTGGGGAAGGGCCCTCGGCTGTTTGAGAGAGAAGGATAGAGAGTGACTCTATATAGAAACGGAGGCCACAGGACAGCTGCTATAGCAAAGACAAGTCAGGCGGAGCCCAGCCCAGGGGAGACCCACAGTTTCCCTGATGCCTCTCCAGCGCCACCGTGACTCAAAACTGGGGGTCCTTGTCCTCTGCAGGGGCCTCTCACCTGCTTCTGCAGCTCCCTCCTGGGCAGCAGAGGCGTCCCCACCACATGGCAGATACCCAGCGCAGACGGAGGGTCCAGCCCCCCGTTCACACACCACTCCTCAGCTTGCCTGTTAGGAGCCTTAGCCCCCAGCATCTAACTAGCACACCTGGCACAACCGTGTTCCTTTCCGTCCTGACAACAGCTCCTGGGGCAAAGGGGGGACCGTTATTTACCACTTCATAGAGGAGGCAGCTGAGGCCCAGGGAGGACCTGCCCGCTGCACCTGATCCCTGGCTCCTGGAGTCTGCTTTCTTAGTGGCTCCCTCTCTCCCCTAGAGCCCGAGGATGAATCATGTCTTCTTCATCGCACCCCCAGAGGCAGCCTCGTGGGACTGGGTGCAGATGTGTGGTGCAGGGGACAGGCTTAGAAGCAGATTCCTGCACTCGGGCACATGGAAGCCAGAGCCAGCCCCCTTCTTTCTCACTTCCCTTTTTCTGGTTTCATGTTCCTCCTCTTCCACATCCTCCTGGCTTGCTTCTTTCTTTCTACCTGCTGCTCAGTTCTGTGCCATGGCTCCATGTGGTGGTGCCCAGTCGTGTATTCACGTCGTCCCTAGAGCTTTCCAAAAAACACACGCACAGGGGTCCCACCCGGAGACTGATTCAGCAGCTGGGGGAGGGAGAGCCTGGGGATTTCTTCAGGCTCCCCTGGTGGCTGTGATGCGCAGCTGGGGCCGACATCTGCTTTACTAACCACATAATTTCTTCCCTCCAGTCCATCACCCCAACTCCCCCACAGAAGCCAGCACCACCACCCACCCTCCGCAGCTCCATCCTCTCATGCCGCTCCTCTTGTGCGGGACCCAGGACTTGGCAATGGCTGTCGAGCAGGCCATGTGACATGCTCCAGTTACATTACGCTGGCCTCCACTGAGGCCAAGGTGAAGGGGCAAGCTGGTGACATCAGGTGGGACTGAGTCGTCCTCCCCCAGATGACGGATGATCCTTCTACCACAGGTCCTTGTCTCCACCCTGCCAACACACACACACACACACACACACACACACACACACACACTTCCCACGCCTGCTGCAGGAAGGTAGTGAACTAGAGAAATCCAGACCTGGGCCCTGCTGCTGGCTGCACAAGGCTCACTCTGCCCATGCTCTCCACTCCTCCAGTCTGCAGCAGGTCCTGCCTGGGCACTACACCCAGAAGCGGGAGAACACCCAGGTACCACGAGTCTGTGGTTGATGAATGCAGGGTCCTCTCACGGTGCCATCTTACCAACCTCTCGGGCCACCTACATGGAGAACTCAGGCTCTGTCTGCCGTCAGGATCATCAGAAGGGACTTGCGTGGACCTGCACACACACACACACACACACACACACACACACACACACACACACACACACAGACTGCCTGACCAAGCTAGCACATAGCAGCAGCCCTTGGTGGACCAGGGTCTTCAGGCAGGCTGTGAATGTCCCCTCTTTAGCCCAAACCAGGGTTAAGCACAGTCTGCACACTGCTTTTACAACATGAACTTTCCTAACTAAATTACAAATAAATAACAACAACAAATAAAACAACAGCTTTGGCTTCCCAAGTAGACTGTGGGACAAAATACCACTGTTACTGTTTTTCATAAATGTATTTTTAAAATGTTTTTATTTATTTATTTGCAAGCAGAGATAGACAGGAGAGAGACAGAGAGAGAATGGGTGCACCAGAGCCGCCAGCTGCTAGAGCTGCTGCAAACAGACTCCAGATGCATGTGCCACTTTGTGCATGTGGTTTATATGGGTATGAAGGACTTGAACTCAGGTCATTCAGGCTTTGCAGGCATGTGCCTTAATTGCTGAGCCATCTCCCCAGCCCCTATTTTTGTTTATTTTGGTTTTGACTTTTTTTTCAAGACAGGGTCTCACTATCCCAGACTGACCCTGAGGTCACTCTGTAGTCCCACGCAGACCTTAAACTCACAACAGTCCTCCTACTTCTGCTTCCTGAGTGTCACCACGGTGCTTGGCTACTATCAACATCTTATTTATTTATTTTATTATGCTTCTGAGGCGGATAGAGAGAATGGGCATGCCAGGACCTCTACCTACTACAAAGAACTCTGAATACACGCACCACCTTATACATCTGGCTTACATGGGTGCTAGGAAATCAAACCTGGGTTCTTAGGCTTTGCAGGCAAGTGCCTTAACCGCTAAGCCATCTCTACAGCTCCCCCTCTATATATATGCATATATATATATATATATATATATGTATATGTATATATAATTTCTTATTTTGATTTATTTATTTGAGAACGACAGAGAGAGAGAAAGAGGCAGAGAAAGAGAGAGAAATTGGGTGCACCAGGGCCTCCAGCCACTGCAAACGAACTCCAGATGGCGTGCACCCATCTGGCTAACATGGGTCCTGGGGAATCGAGCCTCGAACCGGGGTCCTTAGGTGTCACAGGCAAGTGCTTAACCACTAAGCCATCTCTCCAGCCTCTATCAATGTATTCTTTCACTTACATGTTCTCGTGTTATATTCTACAGTGCATATATCTGGATATAGTATATGTGAATAATCCAGAAAATAAAAGATTGACAAACAGGTGCAGTGGAATATACCTAATGCCCCCAGCTACTTGAGAGGCTAAGGTGGGAAGGTGATTTGAGCCTATGGGTTCAAGGCCATGTGAGGCAGCACTGCAGTATCACCTTGCCTCAGAAAAACAAGAGGGCATGGTGGCACACACTGTACTCACAGCATTCTAGAACCTGAGACAAGGGCATCAGAAGTTGGGGGCCACCCTGGAATACTACAGTGAGCCTTTACCTGAAAACAAAACAAAAATAATCACTGGCGGGGGCGCGGGTAGGGGGGGAGGCTGGAGGGATGGCTTAGCAGTTAAGGTGTCTGCCTGCAAAGCCAAAGGACCCAGGTTCAATTCCTTAGTTCCCAGGTAAAGACAGATACGTAAGCTGGCACATGCGTCTGCAGTTCATTTGCAGCAGCTAGAGGCCCTGGTGCACCCCTTCTCTCGGTCTCTCTCCCTCTTTCAAATAAATAATTATTTAAAAAAAAAAGAAGAACAGAGGGCTGGAGAGATGGCTTAGTGTTTAAGGCACTTGCCTGCAAAGCCTAGGGATCCCAGGTTCAAGTCTCTAGGCCCCACATTAACCAGATGCACATCATGGCACATGCATCTGGAGTTTGTTTGCAGTGGCTAGAGGCCCTGGGGTGCCCATTCTCTCTCCTTCTGTTTCTAATAAATAAACATATAAATACAATGATTAAAAAGTAAAAACAAAAAAAAAAGGGCTGGAGAGATGGTCTAGTGGTTAAGCGCTTGCCTGTGAAGCCTAAGGACCCCAGTTCAAGCCTTGATTCCCCGGGACCCACATTAGCCAGATGCACAAGGGGGGCACACGCGTCTGGAGTTTGTTTGCAGTGGCTGGAGGCCCTGGCACACCCATTCTCTCCATATATGTATCTGCCTCTTTCTCTCTGTCTGTCCCTCTCAAATAAATAAATAAATAAATAAATAAAAACAAATTTAAAAAAATAAATAAATAGAACAGAATGTGTCGGGTGTGGTGGCGCACGCCTTTAATCCCAGCACTCGGGAGGCCTAAGGATCACTGTTGAGTTCGAGGCCAGCCTGAGACTACATAGTGAATTCCAGGTCAGCCTGGGCTAGAGTGAGACCCTACCTTGAAAAACCAAAGAAAGAAAGAACAACAGAATGCTCCCTGCACTGCCCTCCTTCTCTGGCTTAGGAGCCTGGGGGCCAGGGATTTCACCTGCCCACACTCCAGGGAAGAAGAAAGACTCCCAACCCACAGACTATATGTGAGAAATAAACAACAGCAAAACAAATGAGAGGGAGAGACACTGAGGCTTGGGCTCCTGATTTTTTGCTGATAAGAAACGCCCAAATCAGGAGGATTTGAAAACCACTGAGCTGAGAAAATAACTGTGTATTGGGGCTGGGAAGATGGCCCAGTGGTTAAAGGTGCTGGTCTGGGCTCAATTCCCCAGTGCCCATGGACAGCTAGATGTACAAAGTAGCACATGTGTCTGGAGTTTGTTTACAGTGGCGAGAAGCCCTGGCATGCCCATTCTCTCTCTTAAGTAAATAACAGAAAATAGGGCCAGGCGTGGTGGCGCATGCCTTTAACCTCAGCGCTCAGAAGGCAGAAGCATGAGGATGGCCCACGAGTTTGAGGCCAGCCTGAGACAACATAGTGAATTCCATGTCAGCCTGGGCTAGAGTGAGACCCGCCTCCCCAAAAAAGAAAGAAAGAAAAGAAAAGTGTGTCACCCTAAGGCACCTCATTGAGAATCTCATGCAACCTAGGGTGCTCTTCTCAGTGGCTTGCTTGACCACACGGTGGGGTGGGAGATGTGTCAGGTCCATGTAAGTACTGCGGCCTTTCCATGTAGCATGCTTACCAGGTGAGAGGCAGAGTGCTGAGCTGAGCACACAGGGTGAGTGGGAGCCCAGGTCCCTTACAGCTCCCAGCACACTGGCTCTGCAGGGGACAGGGACCCTAACTAAACATGTTCTAGAATGACATACAGTGGGGCACTTACAAGGCAAAGTTCTAGAAGGTTTTATAATAAACAACCAGACTTAGGCATGAGGAGTGAGGGTGAGGGAAACGGAGTAAGGAAGAGTAGATAGGCACTGTGTGAGGGTGGCTTAGATTAGACTAGAGGAGACAAAGGCAGCTGGTGGGCTGGGGAGAAGGCTTAGCAGTTAAGGCACTTGCCTGTGAAGCCAAAGGACCCAGTGTGGATCCCTTAGTACCCACCTAAGCCACATGCACAAGGTGGCGCATGTGTCTGGAGCTTGTTTACAGTGGCTAAAGGCCCTGGTGCGCCTCTTCTATCTGCCTTTTTCTCTCCCAAATATATATATAATTTTTTTTTTAAGATCCTGGAGATGTCTGAGCAGAGAGAAAAGGATGAGGGAAAAGAGAAGCCAGCCATAGCTGAACCCACCCCAGCAGTCTTAGCTAAAATCTTTAGATTTTATATGAAGACTAGTGGTGAATTTTACACATGGGAGTGGCAAAACTTTATCTGTGCTCTGATAAGACTGTTCTCCCCTGCCCTCGAGGTAGGGTCTCGCTCTAGCCCAGGCTGACCTGGAATTCACTATGTAGTCTCAGGATGGCCTCAACTCATGACGATCCTCCTATTTCTGCCTCCTGAGTGCTGGCATGCACCGTGGCGCCCTGCTGGCTGTTCCGACTGAAGCTGGAAACGTGGTTTGAAAGGGACTAGAACTGTGATGTGGGAAGGTCTCCTGGAAATAACAGAGGGAGGACGGTGTATAATATGTGTTGGGGGGAGGAGCGGGTAAGGGGAGGTCAACGTACAGAGGTCATGGGTTCTAAGTGGACTTGAGTTCAAGGCAACGCTGGGATACCCAGGCAGGGCTTAGTGAGGTTAAACATCACATCCCAGGCAGCACTTGGGACCTCTTGTCATCAACGAGAACAGAGACTTCTTAGGGAAGAAACAGTAAGGTCAGCCCAGCACGGTGGCACGCACCTTTAATCCCAGCACTTAGAGGCTGAGGTAGGAGGATCGCTGTGAGTTCGAGGCCAGCCTGAGACTACAGAGTGAATTCCAGGCCAGCCTGAGCTAGAGCGAGACTCTGTCAAAAAACAAACTAACTGGGCTGAAGAGATGGCTTAGCAATTAAGGTGCTTGCTTTCAAAGCCAATGGACCCAGGTTCAATTCCCCAGGACCCATGTAAGCCAGATGCACAACGGGGAGCATGCATCTGGAGTTCATTTGCAGTGGCTGGAGCCCTGGCGTGTCCATTCTCTCCTTCTGCCTCTTTCTCTCTCAAATAAATAAACAAACAAATAATACTAAAAAAAAAAAAAAAAAAAAAACTAAACCCAAGTTGAAGAAGGCCTAAGATCAATGCTCAATCAAGTGTGATAGTCTATGATGTACAAAGAACTTAAAAAACTCAGTGACCAGTGCCCCAGGAATAGGAGAGAGAGAGAGCATATATATCAGGAGGAGTAAGTTTTGTGAAAGTCAAGGATGCCAAATCCTGCTACTGAGAGGTCATGGGAGAGAAGAAATGAAGGCTGGTGGGACTCTCAGAGCTTTTTAGAAAACAAAGCAGATTAGAAGAAGTAAAAAGACCAGAGGAAAGAGTTCTAAAGGCAGTCTAAGATGTTTGAATGTAAAAGAAGCTGCAGGACATGGGATTAATCAAAGCCTAGTTGTTTTTTTTGTTTTTTTTTGTTTTTTTTTTTTTAAGGTCAGGTCTCACTCTAGCCCACGGTGACCTGGAACTCTTTCTGCAGTCCCAGGCTGGCCTTGAACTCACAGCGATCCTCCTACCTCTGACTCCCAAGCTCTGGGACAAACTAGTTAGGAAACTAGGAGGTTTCATCTTTCCTTGAGAATGTCTGGTGAGGGAGGAGGCGCAAGGTGAGGAGTGGATGTCTGAAGTGGCTGAGGACTGAAGAGATGGCTCAGTGGTTTACAGGCATTTGCATGTAAAGCCTGCCAGCCCAGGTTTGATTCCCCAGTACCCACATAAAGTCAGATGCACAAAGTAGTGCATGAATCTGGGGCAAAAGACCCTGGCACACACATACGCTAGCTTTCTCTCTGCTCACAAATAAGTAAGGAAATGATGGCCAGATGCTGCCCAGAGGGTAGGGGAGGAACGTCACTGCCTCCTTACTGCCAACCAGCGCTGGCCGCTCCAAATGCGGTGGCTCTGGGATCTACAAACAGCACGGTGGCTATGAACTGCTCCTGTGGGCAAAGCAACATCTGGCCAGTTGGAATCTCCAGCTTCTAGCCTCTTTCCCAAGGACACGAATGTTACTTTTATATATGTGCCTGAGGATAATGTAAGCTTATTTTTCAAACGACTGCTACATTCCACATGCCGGCATAAGAGCTAGTGTCTAATGACTGTCTCGCACTCCACAGAAAGAGGGAGGCACCCAAGCAGGGGAGACAGGTGCACACCAGTCTGGGGACCACCGAGGATGGGTGCCCTCTGAGGGACCTTCATAGTGTGACAGTTGAGGGCCAAGGGTGAGTACACACAGAAGTACACACAGAAGGGGACGCAGTTGGTTGGCTGAGGGCCACTGGTACAACCAGGAATTCTGGGAGGCATTCACGTGGGGTGGGAGCTAATGACCACTTATGGCATGAGATTGTCTGGGGCAGTAGGGAGAGGCTAGAACAGCTGAGAAGAGGCGCCCCAGCAGTGCGCTGGTCTGAAACAAAGGAAGGCACCCGGCCGCAGGCAGATTTCTCTGGCTCTGAAAGGTACTGTCTCCTCCATCCCCAACCCAAGCCACAAAATATCTGAGCAGGAAGGAATCTTAATATCAGCCTGTTAACGTCTTTCAAACATTAACAAGGAATGAAACCAAGTCATGAGTCTAAGCCAGCACATTTTCTTTTTAACGAAGCAAAGTGTCTTGTATCTGATAGTAAGGGGACATGCCAGTTTTTCAAGATACAATGTATGTATGTACAGGCCGGGCAACAATACGAATTTGGCTCAGAAAGTTTAACACCAGTGATCTAACCAACAGCTTTATTTTATTTTCTTTTGCTTTTTAAGACTTTTATGTATTCGAGAGACAGAGAGTGTGTGTTTGAGTACAGGCACACCAGGGTCTCCTGTCACTATAAATAAACGCCATATGCATGCATCATTCTGTGTATCTGGCTTTACCTGGGTACTGGGGAATCGAACCGGGGCCATCAGGCATTACATGTACAAGTGCCTTTAGCGACTGAGCCACCTCCCCAACCCTATTTTCTTTCTTTCTTTTTTTTTTTTGTTTATTTTTATTTATTTATTTGAGAGCAACTGACACAGAGAGAGAGGCAGACCAAGAGAGAGGGAATGGGCGTGCCAGGGCCTCCATCCATTGCAAACGAACTCCAGACACATGCACCACCTTGTGCATCTGGCTAACGTGGGTCCTGGGGAATCAAGCCTCGAACCAGGGTCCTTAGGCTTCACAGGCAAGTGCTTAACTGCTAAGCCATCTCTCCAACCCTATTTTTTGAAACTTTTTATTGATAACCTCCATATATATATATATATATATATATTGTCCACCATGATCATCATAATTCCCTCCCATGACCCTCCTTTGTCTCCACTTCTCCCATACCCCTCTACTGTGTCCCTTCTTCCCACCCAGTCCCTGTTACTTTATTTTAAAATGACAAAGTCCCGCATAGCCCAAGGTATGTAGCTGAGGATGACCCTGAACTTCCTAGTCTGCTACCTCCACCTTCAGGGATTACAGGTATTGACCACTACCCTCAGCTTTATGAGGTGCTAGGGACCAGACAAACACACTCCAACTGTGCTATACCCGTGGTCTCAACACCCCCATTATAGATGGGGGAGGAAACAGGCCCAACAACTTGTCCAACTCACGTGAATGGCAAAGCTGAGAAACAGCACCAAAGACTTTAATGGTTCTCTAATTTCCCCACCAAACCAGAATCTCCAAATGGAAGCACCTCTGGGAAGAACAGGGACTCTAATCACAGACTGAGGGTAGAGTGAGTGCCGAGATCTTTCAGATCGGCCCTGCAGCAAGCTTCAGAGAAGGAAATGGCAGGAAAAGACAGTGGGCAGCACAGAGCTCCAACAACCGACTGGAGGGAAAAGTGAGTTGTCCCAGGATGTGACAGAGGGAGTTTGGTGCATGACATGATCCAAGTGCTTCACAGGGAGGGTGTTTCCATGACTGGGAAGGTGGCTGAAAGCTACAGGGGATAGGCTCACTGGCTTCCACCAACTTTATTACATGAGAAGTTGTGATGCTTCACAGATCTTCCTCCCAGCCAGAGCCCTCTACTTAATGCAAACATCACTGCCGGGTGTGCGCCATTTGCCATATAATTATATTCCAACATAATGTAAAACTCAAGAGTCAGGTTTACGGTTCCCTGTCTGTGGAAAGCAGGCGGTGGCCCTAGGGGCTAGTGTAGGGTAGAGAACTATCTAGAACAAAAGTGAACAGCTCAAAGAAGCCTGAGGGGAGGGACACAAGTTGGTGGCAGCAAACGTTTCCAAGGGAAGGCCCTTTCTGGACAGTGAGGCCCCTTCTTTTTTTTTTTTTTAATTTTTTATTTATTTATTTGAGAGCGACAGACACAGAGAGAAAGACAGATAGAGGGAGAGAGAGAGAGAATGGGCACGCCAGGGCTTCCAGCCTCTGCAAACGAACTCCAGGACGCGTGCGCCCCCTTGTGCATCTAGCTAACGTGGGACCTGGGGAACCGAGCCTCGAACCGGGGTCCTTAGGCTTCACAGGCAAGCGCTTAACCGCTAAGCCATCTCTCCAGCCCAAAGCCCCTTCTTAAACCAAGAAGGACTTCAAGGCCAAGGTGCTGGGCCAAGCTCACTGCCGCAAGCCCCAGTCACCGCGCTCAGCATCAAGCCCTGCGTCAGTAGTACACCCCGGAACGGAGAGGGAAGTGTGTGGAGCAGACACCTACCGTCAACAGCTCCCAAGCTTTCCATCTCCGAGTGCTGAGCTAGTGCTGAATCAGGTGCCTACAGCCAACTGTGTGGGTTCACAGTAAGTCACCTTGAGAGGATGCTCGAGGCGTGCCCTCCACTGAGAGAGAGGAAACCCGGTCTGTGGCTGCTGTTATAGGACTAGAGATTGTCCCCTTGAATTTACCCCCTCCTTCCCTTGGCCTGGCTCTAGCCATTCCATCAGCTCACTGGCTCAGGAGGGAAGGGCTCTGAAATGCACAGCCACAGTGCTTTGCTGCAGGGGGGGCAGAAGGGCAGCACCCCCACCTCCTCGAGAACCAAAAGTGACCAGCAGTTTCCCGTGAGCTACGCTGACCCCGAGGTCAGCCATCGGGTACAGAGCAGCCTTGTCTTCAGTGGGCCTCAACACCCAAATCTTTGCAGTTCAAGGTTTTTTTCCGACTACCTCGAAGAAGTCAGAGGTGTGTTCTAGTCTGAGTCAGAGCCGGGCAGAGCGGCGCACGCCTTCCATCCCAGCGTTTGGGAGGCAGAGGGAGGAGGATCACTGCGTGTTCAAGGCCACCCAGAGACTACATAGTGAATTCCAAGACAGCCTGGGCCAGAGTGAGACCCTACCTGGGGGGGGGGGGGGGGGCTGAGTCAGGAGCAAGGACAGCTTTTCTTCCTATGCAGGCTCTTAAACTAAGGGTCATTTCTAGGAGACTCCAACTAGTTAAAGGACACACGCAGGAGGTCTGGGGAAAACCTGCAATGTGTGGCTTGTCATATATATGAGGTCGTAGGGGCGTCCCCTTAATCTGCCAAACAGCGATTAGCAAACTTTTCCCGTGAAGAACCTGATGGTAAACTTTACCAAGAAGCAATCTGAGAACGCTGCGCACAGCCATACTTATGACAAAAGTACACACAGATTCCCACAAGTTTTTATTGCTGAAGTTCAAAATATAATGAGTATAATTTATTTTTTTTGTAGTACAAGTTTACTAACGTAATGAGACAAGGGCAATAGGAGGACGTGGCTTAATTGGGATTCAAAGTTAGTGTTCCGTATCACAAAATCAATCACAATGCTTATACGTACAAATTATGTTTAACTGATAAAGGGTTTGGCGGCCCTACAGTAAACCTGTGTTCGAGGTGAAGCCCAGGGACCCACACTTCACATGCTCTCCGGGTGACTCTGGGAAAAGGCCCCAATGAACTATCTACACAGCCCTTAAGTCTCTACTGTCAGCATTAAGGGACCTCTGGCTTTGCAGTGGAGGGAGCCACCTGTGCAGTCTGCCACAGGTTTCACTTCTCCAAGCTCAAGATGATTCACGCTCCCAACAGGAGAGATGTCACCACTTGCATTATCCTTAAGGAGTTGCAGGAAGGATTTGGAGGTGTTATTAGCATACTATGTCCCAGACACCAAGGACATGCCAATCCTGTGTTTTTTTTTTTTTTTTTTTTGGCTATGGATGAAAACTAATTAAAAACAAAACAGGAAATGGAGCTGGAGAGATGGCTTAGCGGTTAAAGCAGTTGCCTGCAAAGCCAAAGGACCAAGGTTTGATTCCCCAGGACCCACGTAAGCCAGATGCACAAAGTGGCCCATGCGTCTGGAGGTCATTTGCAGTGGACGGAGGCCCTGATGCACCCGTTCTCTCTCTACCTCTTTCTCTCTCTCCCTCTCTTTCTCAAATAAATAAATAAACAAAAATAAAATATTTTTTTAGAAAATAGGAAAGGCATTACATGCAAGATGCCACATAAAGCAGTACCTAAGAAGGGTTTCTATACTTGCCTTCTTACCCAAAGTGTCCGGACATCTCAAAGGCCAGATTCACTGGACCCTAAAAAGATGCGATATGCTAAATCAGTGCATGGCTTCCCCTTAAAAAATGCCAACCCTGCTGCTTACAGTGCAATGGTTCAGACAGAAACTGGCCTTAATATCCATGACCTCACAGTGCCTAGCACCACCTTCACAAGACCCTCATAACAGGAGGAAAAGAGGATATCATCAAAATAAGAGACACTACTAATAGAGAGAGGCAGGCTATATGATGGAGGGTGGATTTGTGAAAGGGAAAGCAGGGGAGGGAATTATCATGGTTTATTGTCTGTAATTATGGACATGATCAATAAAAAAAGTTTAAAAAATGCCAACTCTTTAAAAATAATTAAAAAGGGGCTGGAGACAGATGCACAAGGGGGTGCACA
Organism: Jaculus jaculus; assembly: GCF_020740685.1. NCBI lineage: Eukaryota > Metazoa > Chordata > Mammalia > Rodentia > Dipodidae > Jaculus > Jaculus jaculus. The sequence goes on from NC_059111.1 coordinate 15,969,042, forward strand.
CCTCTGGAGTTCGTTTGCAGTGGCTGGAAGCCCTGGCGTGCCCATTCCCTCTCTATCTCTCTCTCTCTCTCTCTCTCTCTGTCACTCTCAAATAAATAAAAATGAACAAAAAAAAATTTTTTTTAAAGGAGCTGGAGAGATGGCTTAGCAGTTAAGGTGCTTGCCAAAAAGCCAAAAGATCTCAGGTTCGATTCCCCAGGACCCACATAAGCCAGATGCACAAGGTAGCACATGCATCTGGAGTTCATTTGCAGTGGCTGGAGGCCCTAGCACACCCATTCTTACTCTTTCTCTCAAATAAATAACACCAATCCACAGTGCCTGTGTCTGCCTACTTCTACCTAAGATCTTCAACCTGAAGGCTACCCAGGCTTTGTTTCAGTGCCCTCAATGCCAACAAGCCCACCTTCTTTCTAAGGTGGCACCTTGCCAAGGCTGGAAAAGATCTTCCTCACTATGTTACAAAAAAATAAAAATAAAAATAAAAATAAAGGGGTGCTTGGGAGTCTGAGTACACAGGCCAAGTTTGAGTTCTGGTTGTACCAGCAGTCACTAGTAACTCACCACTCTGCCTCAATTTCCCTACATTTAATATAAGAATAACAACGGTACTTAACATAGCGCTGTCGTAAGGATAAATTAACTGATCTATGTAATCCACTTAGCAATGTGCCAGACACAGCACCGGGCCTATGTAAGCATCAGCTAGTAGATGTTATTCTAAACCACCAAGGAGCCCAAAGTTATGCCTCACCACATCCCAGCATCTTTCTGAGATTACATTGAGCATCTGCTAAGGGCCAGATCAAACCCATTTTGTCACTTACTCATTAAGCAGGCTTACTGTCCCCATCTCCCGGGACACCTGTAAAAGCTTCAGAGGTAATCTGCCCCACATTACAAGGGGCAGCACTCTGCCTCTTTGGGGCTGAGGAAGTCAAACCCAGCCGGACAGCCTCACCAAGAGCTAGCAGCAGCCTCCGCGATGCCAGTGACAAGACCGAGATGTCAGTTCTCAGCTCCCCGAGTCCCTGTTTGGCTTGCATAAACTGGAGTGGATAGCAGACTACGTGAACCCAATTAGGGAGTAAGGCAGCCTGGAAAATATCAGGCGATGCATTCCAAAGGTCAAAGTAACACTGGCTCCCAAAGCAGCTCTGCCGGACAACGCTTCCCTGAAACTTAGTCGTGAGCCTCAGTCCCACAGACCGACAGAGGCTGCTAAAAAACTGCCTGGGTCCTAAGTCACTAGTCACACAATGACAGCTGACTTGGATTTTTTTTTTATTTGTTTGTTTGTTTTTACCCTTTCCAAACAAACAAACCCCATTCCTTCTTTTTCCGGTTTGGCGTGGTGTTTACTTATTGTAGCTAGCTGCCGTTCACTTTGGCAAAAGATTAAAAAAAAAAAAAAAGGTGGAAAGGAGAGAAGCAGAGAGCAAGAGGAGAGCTCCCTAGGCCTGCAGGGTGCTGCGACACCCACCTGCAACGACCTACCTTCCCCGGAGCCCAGCCCTAGAGGGCGTTTCCCCAGAGCATCCCCAGGGCTCGTCCCTCCCGCGAAGAGGCTGCTGCTGTCGTCGGCTCGGGCAAAGGCCACCGGAGCCCCGCGCTGGAGCCCCTGCCGCCCGCCAAAAGGATCCTCCAGTTTCACTCCCCCCACCCCAAACACCGCCCCATCACCTCCGCCAAAGGAGCAAACACCGGAGAGATCGGTTGATCTGGAAGGCCACATTTAACCCTGTCCTGAGGGTTGCAGGGGGCGGGGGAGACAGGAGGGGACAGGGAGCCGATGGGGAAGTGGGGGGGGGGGGGAAGACGACGAGCATTGGCAAAGAGAATCGTCACCCTGCCGGGGGCCGCGATGTCCTCGCCAAGTGTCAGGCTTCGGGTGCGCGGGGTGGAGAACCCCCCCCCACATGGGGACCGAACGAGAGGTTGGGGAGGATGCCGCCCCGAGCCAGCGGTCCACCCCCCACCCCGGCACCCCAGTCACCTCCACGCCACCGGGCCATCGAGGCGATGGCGCAAGAGTCCGCCCCCCCCTCTGACGGCGACAACAGCCACGGTGACAAAATGGCAGCCCGGCGCCCGGCAGTCGTGCCACCGGGCGCGCAGATCCTCAGCGACAGCTCCCGTCCCCCGCCCCCACCCCATAACGTCTGGCCGCCCAAGGTGGGGTGTGTGTGTGGGGCTGGGGGGGGGGGGTGCGTGTTCGGCTCCGGGTAGGGTCTTGCGGTGCAAAAAAAAAAAAGAAAGAAAGAAGTGATAATAAATTTTAAAAATGAAGCTGCTTTTGCAGCCGCGCGCAGGCCCGCCCGCCGCGCGCCCCGCTCCGCTCGTCCCGGGCCCTACGCGCGCGGTCTCCCCCACCACGCCCGCCCCAGTCCGCGGCTGAAGCCCCGCCGGGCCAGATCGCGCCCCGGGCCCGCCGCAGGGAGCCGCCGCCGCCGCCGCCCCGCCGTGGGGGAGGGGCCGGGCGGCCACCGGAGTCCCGGGAAACATGGCTGCTCGTCCTAGATCGGCGGCGCGGCGCGGCCGCCGCTCCCGGGATCCGAGTTGGGAGAGGTTCGGAAGGTGGGTGTGCGTGTGTGTGTGTGTGTGTGTGTGTGTGCATTCGGGAGGGAAGGGTCCCCGGGGTGCGTGGGGGGGGGCAACGGGAGAGCCAGGCGGGGGAGGGGCGCCCTCGGGGGTATGTTTTAAAAAACATTTATTTAAGGGGGGAAAATATACAAGAAAAAAACAGTTCCTCCTCCCCCACCCCTTTTGTCCCTCTGGCGCGAGCTTTCTCGCTCCCCTCTCTCCCTCCGATGTGCCCCCTCCCCCGCCTCCCGCGCCCCCGCCGCGCCCCGAGCCGGGAAGGAGGGGGTGGGGGTGGCAGAGGCTTGGGGAGTTCGGGGAGGTGGGGGGGAATCGCAGATGCCCCGGGCGGACGAAGGGGGCGAAGCGTGAGAAACGGCGCGCCGCGCGCCCCTCCCCCAGCGCACACTCGGGGAAGTTTAAAGAGCCGGTTCGACCCGCTTTCCCAGCTCGCTCCCGGTTGGCCGGTAGCGCGGGGGGTCGTCGGTTCGTCCCGGCCACCGCGCCCCACCCCGAGACACCCACCGAGACCCCCACGATCTCCCGCACCCACCCACCCCATCACGACCACGACTTGGCGCCCTTCCCTTCCCCCCCCCAACCCCTGCGCACGGGGGGCTTCCGGAAAGTACGCGGGAAGAGATCGCGGCGCGGCCCCCCTCCCCCACCACCACCACACCCAAGACCCCAAATGCTCGGGGTCCCCGGTCCAAGTCCCCCGACGCCACCTAAGGCTTTTAGGCCAGGCAGCCCCGGAGACAAATTGTTCGCGAAGAACTCCTGCTTCTCCGGCGGCGCCCAGTCCCCGCTGCCCTCCCCGCCCTGCGCGCCATAAGGCACTCTCACGTCCCCAGTCCACAGCTGCGTGGTGATGGGGGAAACGACAAAAAGGATCCTGTTTTCAAAAAAGTCTCAACTCAGGTTTTTGGTTTTTTTTTTTCTTGGTTTGTTTGTTTTGTTTTGTGTTTTTGGTTGGTGGGGGTAGAACTAGGGAAAAGAGGAAGCTAGGCCTGCCTTTGTCGGGAATCGGGATTAACCCGCTTGAGGGGCGACAGGTCAGTGCACGGTGTTACCCAAAAGTCCCAACTCGCCGGGACCGGGTCCACTGGGGTACCAAGGGGCTCTTCCCGCCCGCACGCCCAGGGTCGTTCCCCACCACCACCACCACCAAGGACAAGACCAGAGAGGAGCCGGCCAGGGTCTCCGCCCCAGACCCCAAGGTTTCTCCGAAGAGCCACCAACTTGCAGAAAACACGAAATGTGTGAGAGCGACAGGGAGACAAAATAATTTTACAAAAACAAAAAAACAAGAGGGTTCGAGCTGGCCACCCTCACTTCCCCTTGCCGTGGGCTGGCGTGGTGCCTCCCGGCTCTCCACCCGTGTAAGTTTCCTCCAGTCCACTGCTGCCCAGTCCACTACGACGACGGGAAAGGCTAACTCCGATCCCGGAGCTGCGTGTCTGCTATACCCACCCAGCCAGTACCCATGGGGGCATCAGCTCTGGGCAGCTCGCGTCCTGACAAAGTTTCCCGTGCCCATTTATTAACCAGGCGCCGAATGGCTGCCGGGGAACACACGCCCCCCCCCCAAAGAAGCAAGGCGCGGGTATGGGGGGGGGAGTGGTGCCGAAAGAGGGCACCGAGGCTGGCATCTTAGCAAGGGGCCAGGGAGCATCAGGGGCATCGGGACCGTAGCCTTCGGGGCAACTTACACACTAGCGATCGCTCAAGGAGGGGAGGCGCGAGGATTATCTGCGCCTTTGCACGCTGGAAAATCCCTCCCCCTCCTTCTAATTTATCCTCCCTTTCCTTGCAAAGGGAGAACCATCAGCCGCCGGCCCCGAGGTGGGGTGGAAAGAGTGAAGGGGGGGGAGGAAAAAAAAGGAGGAGAAGGAGAGGAAGACAAGAGAGAAAGGGAGGGAGGGAGAGAAAGGGCGCGTTCACGAACACTACAAAGTTACAAATATGGCTCCCCCGTCTCTCGCCTCATCACTGCAAAGAAACGAAGACGCACTTTAAACTCGAGCCATTGCCCAACTCCGCGGCAGCCCCCTGCCCCACGCGCTCTCTCCCCCCGGGGGAGGGGGCCTCGGCCCATATTGATCAGAAACTAAAAGCGGACTCGCGAAGCCCCCCAGAAAACTTATTGTGTATGTGTTCGAGATCGAGTGTGTGTGTGGGGGGGAAACAGAGAAGGGGGCATGCGCGGGAGGGGGCGAAAGGGGGATACATTTAGACGATCCAACAGCCCCCCTTTTTGTTGTTGTTGTTGTTAAATTCAGGAGGCAGCCCCTCTCCTCCTCCTCCTCTTCCTCCTCCCCCTCCGTTAATCTGTCCACCCAGACGCGAGTCGTGGGAGCTTGCGAGGGTCGATCTCGCCCCGACCCAAACGCGTGCGCCCGCCGGCCCCCGACGATGGGTGCACACTCGCACGCACCCACGCTCGCGCACACGCGGGAGGGGAGCACACACGCACAGGTAGTCAGTCAGTCAGCCAAGGGCAGCGATGGCAGCGGGAAGCAGCTCGGATGGTATTGCAAACCCCCCTCCAAAAAAAAAAAAAACCTTGCAATTCAATTTGCAGTCCAGTCTCTCACCCCTCAAGCCCACCACTCCTCCCTCAAAAAAATGTTTTTTTTTTTTAAAGTGCTTCCCCCCCCCACACACACACACACATACACTCACACACCAACGCGCACATACACACACACAACACAAAGTAGGAGAATGGACCGACAGAGATATTTTTGGCAAATGCTCACATTAGAGGGCGTCCTGTTCCGCAGCTCTAAATGAATCCGTTTGTCCATTTCCATCTCTAGCGCTCTCTTTCGCTCTCTCTCTCTGCAGAGGCTCCCGCGCCAGCGGAATTCAATCAATAAACCCCGAACCCACGGCCGCGCGTTTTAGGACTTTGAAGGCTCAACCAGCTCCGCTCGGTTCTCGAGCCCCCAGCACCCGCCGGCGCACACTAACCTGATCGCCGTGAAGGCGGGATCTGCGGGCCTCACCCCCCCCTTTCCACCCCGAACTCGAGCGGCAGCAGCTCCGGCCAATCAGCGTGGAGGGTGTCCGGACAACAGCCAATGGAGGCTTCGGCGGGCGGGCGTGGAGGGGGGAAGGGTCCAATGAGCGGCCTGCGCAGCCGGCCAGAGAGGCTCAGCCATTTGGTTTGTGGTGCCGGAGACGGACCCCTTTAGATTTCGGGGACGACTGAGGAGCGCGGCGGTTGCTCGCGTGGCGGAGCGACATTGTGGGGGGGGGGGGGGCGGGAGCGGGGGATGGGCGGTGGGCTGGCGCGGGGAAGGGACGGTGAGGTGACAGTGCCTGGAAGGGACCGAGCCGAGCCCGCCGCCGCCGTCGTCTCCGCGTTGGGCCGGGGGCGGGGCCGCAGGTGCGTGGTGCGGGGGAGGGGCGCGGGGTCGGGTCGGGGGTCCTGGCGGGGCGGAGGCTGCGCGGGCCGCGAGGACGGGCCCCCGGGTGGAGCTGGGGCCTCCGGGCCCCCGAGCCCTGCTGCCGTGCGCCTCACCCCCCAGCCCCCCGCCGCCTTAGGAGGATGCTTCTTCCACCTTCGGATGACTTAGCGAGCTCGACCCTCTCCTCCGCCCAGGGGCGTTGCGTCCCGCAGTCCCCAGCTTGTAAGGAGCGATCGTCGTGGACCTGGCGCCCAGGGTCTTGGGGAAGCGATAAATGAAAGGCCGGGGATTAAGGACTGTTGAGAGTGGTCCAAAGTGGGGAAAGGATGATGGCACGGATCCGCCAGGTTCCCAGGGCCAAACCTAACGTAGGGGCTTACTCGATCCATTTGAAAGGTCGGGCTCAGTGTATTTCTCATCGTCCACCTGAGTCATCTGGCTGGATCAGGGTTGCCAAGGAGGCGCTAATTGGAGCTCTTTCTTCAGGTTTGATTTGCTTTTTTTAAAAAAAGGAAAAGAAAAAAAACCACAGTACGTTTTTAAGGAACCTCAGATCCTAATCCTTTCTGGGTTACCAATTTAATGCTAGCCCCTGGACCTTGATGCCCATGGCTGCAGATAGATCACAGGGAGTGTTGTCAATAAGGACAGATTCATCTCTATCTTCCACGCTATTGTAGTATATCTCTTCACGTCCACACTTCTGCAAACACCCCCAAGGTAGTTGTGAGTGTGTGTGTGTGTTTTTGCATACATTTTAGTGTTCCAGGAAGTGGGTTCAAGGGAAAGATAAACGTGTTTGTATGTTTCAGATTGAAAGTCGGTTACATAACACTGATAAGGTGTCCTTAAACATGAAAGGTTTAGGAGGCAATTAAAAAAACACTTAAGGATGTAAATAAGACATACACCTAGCATGCCTACATTGGGGGGAGAGGAGATCTGTAGGGACATAACCTCAACCTGATGGAAGACCTAACTAAAATCCTGCAACCAAGTATCTTATCCACCAAATTCTTTCAGATAAAGTAATACATGAACTTGAAAGCTGATATATGTTTATTCTGAGTAGCTGGGAAATGCAAAATAACTTTTTTTTCATCAATAAATAATATAATTTACTTACCTTGTTCATTCAGTTGGCATCTTTCATCCTGAGAGTTTTATTGAGTTTTATTTATTTTACAAGCAGAGTTTTAAAATTGTTTATTTACTTATGTATTTGAGAGAGAGAGAGAGAATGGGCACACTAGGGCTTTCCAGCCACTGCAAATGAATTTCAGACCCATGCACCACCTTGTACATCTGGTTTACAGGGATCCTGGGGAATCGAACCTGGGTGCTTTGACTTGGCTAGCAAGTGTCTTAACCACTAAGCCATCCTTCTGGTCCCAGAGAGAGACTGAGAGACAGAGAGGATTGGGCATACCAGGGCCTCCAGCCACTGGAAAGAAACTCCAGATGTAGTACCACTTTGTGCATCTGACTTTACATGGGTACTGGGGAATTGAGCCCTGGGTCATTAGGCTTTGCAGGCAAGCACCTTAACTCAGCGGCCTGGGTTGTACTAGAAGCTTTCTAAAACGTGGGGCCCCAAGTTACCTCTCTGCAATTAAGTCAGTTATTTCTGGATATGATACTTAAACTTTTCTTTTAAGAACTCCAGATGCATATGCCGCTTTGTACATCTGTCTTTCCGTGGGCACTGGGGAGTTGAACCTTGGTCCTTAGGCTTTGCAGCCCTCCAAGCTGAGTTTTTCATCACAAATAAAGTATTAAGCCAATATGGTGTGCAGAATCTTTGTAACATGAGCCCAGAAGTTTATATTCCTTTTGATGGTGAGTGCTCATTTTCAACAATTTAGCCACAGTGGAAGTCACTGCTAAGTGTGCTGTGGGACAATGCCTTTCCATTGGAGTAATCCCTTCAAAAGCCAAGCTGAAGCATGCTCCCACCCAGCTCTGCTAGGCAGAAGCAAATGGCTCACATTCATGCCAGGGACTGAAGAGAAATCTGGAAGCTTGAACCTCCAATGCAGAGAGTGTACAGAAACAACATTAGAAAAAAGCTGGTAATGGGTATGATCTGGAAAGCCAGAGTACTAGAAATTGTTATGTTTAATGCCTGATCACTAAAGACGTTAAATGTAACAATTTCAGGAACATCTTACCTACATATATTTTGAATAACAGCTTTTGTATTTCGTGTTATAAAACTGAAAGATGACGTTACTGGCTGTCAATCATTACAGAAGCTGAAATAGCAAAATAACTTTTTAAGCACTTCCCATTGGCCAATAGGAAAATTCCTCCTTGCTTTTAGTTTATTTCTAAGAAAGCTTTACTATGGCTTTGTTGTTTTGTTTGGAAATAGGAAGACAGCTGGGATATTTGCTCCAAGTTAAAAAATATATTTGTTTGAGATAGAAATAGGCATAGAGAGAATGGGTGTGCCAGGACCTCCAGCCCCTGCAAACAAACTCCAGTGCTCCACCTTGTGCTTCTGATTTACATGGGTACTAGGGAATTGAACCTGGGTCTTTAGGCTTTGCAGGCAAGTGCCTTAACTGCTAAGCCATCTCCCTAGCCCTGTAAACTCTTTTCAAAATGTTTTATTTATTTGAGAGGGAGAGGCAGATAGAGACAATGAGCATACCAGCCCCTCTAGCCATTGCAAAGGAACTCCAGAAGCATGTGCCACCATGTGCATCTGGCTTTACATGGGGCCTGGGGAATCGAACCTGTCCTTAGGCTTTGCATGCAAGTGCCTTAACCACTAAACCATCTCTCTAATTCTTGCCCCAACTTTTAATTTTTTTGAGGTAAGTTTTCACTCTAGTCCAGGCTGATCTGGATGTCACTTTTTAAAATATTTTATTTATTTATTTATTTGAGAGTGAGAAAGAGGCAGAGAGAGAGAGAGAATGGGCACACAAGAGCTTCCAGCCACTGCAAATGAACTCCAGACACATGCGCCACCTTGTGCATCTGGCTAACATGGGTCCTGGGGAATCAAACCTGGATCCTTTGGCTTTACAGGCAAATACCTTAACTGCTAAGCCATCCCTCTAGCCCCTGGCAGTCACTTTTATCCCAGACTGGCCTCAAACAGTGATCCTCCTACTTCAGCCTCCTGAATCCTGGGATTATAGGCATAAACCCCAACATCCGGCTCAAATTATTTAAAAGCATGGTGTTACACACCTTTAAACCCAGCACTAGGGAGACAGAGGTAGGAGGATCACTGTGAGTTCAAGGCCAGCTTGGGCTAGGGTGAGACTCTTCCTAGGGGGGTGGAGGGGGGTACCAAATAACAACAACAACAACAAAAAAGATGGCTCTACTTAAATGGTCCTCAAGTTATATTTTGTTGCATATAATAGTAGCAAGTAAATTCTCAAAACTGCTCTGCATTTCAGGAAATACAGTAAGAAAAAGGAGTCATATCAAGGAATCTTGGCAGAATTCTGATAGGGACAGGGGCAGGTGCTGTTCCTCATGGCCAGGTGGTTTTGCAGTGGGCATTAGATGAGGAAGCGTGTGGCCTCTGGGCTCTGGAAGAGAGTGATACCCACTGAGAATGAGGCACAACTCAAAATTTTGAGCCCTTACAGAGAGAGACGGCCTTCGAGTAGAAGGGTCACCTCCCTGACTGCCAGGGTGTCTGTCCTGAAGAACCACCCTAAACGCAGCTGGGGCTGCTCCCTAGATGCACAATGTGGCGCATGCATCTGGAGCTCGTTTGCAGTGGCTGGAAGCCATGATGTACCCACATGCACACTTTGTCTCAAGTAAATGAAAAATTTTTTAAAACTCATCCCAAGTGAGCAGCCTGTTTTCCCAAAGATAGGGACAGTAGGGCTGCAGAGAAGACTCAGCAGTTAAGACACTTCCCTGCAGAGCCTAAGGACCCAAGTTTGATTCCCTAGTACCCGTGTAAAGCCAGATGCACAAAATGACATATGTGTCTGGAGTTAAGTTGGAGTAGCTAGACATCCTAGCTTGCCTATTGTCTCTCATAAATAAATAAATAAATATATTTAAGAAAACATTTGGGGGCTGGAGAGATGGCCTAGTGGTTAAGGCGCTTGCCAGTGAAGCTCAAGGACCCACATAAAACCAGATGCACAAGGTGGCTCATGCCTCTAGAGTTTGTTTGCAGTTGCTGGAGGCCCTGGCACACCCATTCTCTCTTTCTCAAGTAAATAAATATTTTTTTTTTAAAAAAGAAGAGACTTTTGGGCTGGAGAGATGGTTTTGTTTAAGGCACTTGCCTGCAAAGCCTAAGAGTTTCCCTCCCCCACCCCCATTACCCACAATACCAGATGCACAAGGGGCACATGCATCTGGAGGTTATTTGCAGTGGCTAGAGACCCTAGTGCACCCATTCTCTCTCTATCTGCCTCTTTCTCTAGCTCCTCTTTCTCAAATAAATAAAAACATTTAAGTTTATTTAAACTTTCAAAAAAAATCATTTATTTGAGAGAGAGAAAAAGAGGCAGACAGAGGGAAAGAGAGAATGGGCATGCTAGGGCCTCCAGCCACTGCAAATGAACTCCAGACGCATACGCCACTTTGTACGTCTGGCTTATGTGGGTCCTGGGGAATCTAACTGAGGTCCTCTGGCTTTGCAGGCAAATAGCTTAACCAGTAAGCCATCTCTCCAGCCCTTTTTTAAAAAAAGGAGGTGAGCCGGGTGTGGTGGCTCACACCTTTAGTGCCAGCACAAGAGGTAGAAGGTTTGCCATGAGTTCGAGGCCACCCTGAGGCTACATAGTGAATTTCTAAGAGGGTATGAATAAGTCATATGGATACCTACGTTTTTGGACAATGTTGCATCCAGAAGCCATAGATTGTCACTAGAAATTTTTCAATGCCAAGGATGGGATATCTTCCAGTGAGTTGTTGGTGCCCCTGATGCCCCCAAAACATTATAGGCCATTGCCGAGGCCTTTGGTTTCCCACCAGGAATAGGTAGTAAGACCCTACTGCTGAAGACTCCACATGCTTGGGCTGCAAGGTCACTGAGAAATCCTGCTGGAGCTGAGCTAAAAACCTCTTCCTTGTAGACCAGCTGACAAAAAGCTGGAAAAAGCTATACTGCATGCAGTTCAATGGGAGAGAGAGAAATCACCAGTGAAGATACTTAACAGTGAACAGTGCAAGCCTTAAATTTGGCCAGCCAGGCCAAATGAGCCAACAGGTGCTATAGTGGCACATCTGTTATGGGGGAAACCAACCACTCTGTAATTGGACTGGAGGCCCGTTCCATGAGAAGGGAATACATCCCTGATACTGAAAACTTACAACAAGGGTAGTCATGAGCCCTAGGGGTGTAACACCTGCTGGTGTCTGGCTAAATGTATATACTATGCTCACCAAACTGCTCAGTAAGCACTTCTCTTAATGTTCATACCCTTATATTAATGCTACTCTCACTTTTGGTTAGAGAACCCTCTCTTTTCAGATGACAATGACCTTGGGATGACTCAGAAGGCATCATGGTGCTGAGAAGAAGTGACAGGAGCGCTCAGCACTGCAATATCTCTATCACACCTTCCAAGGCTCAGAGACCATTGTGGAAGAGGTGGCAAAAAGAATGTAAGAGCCAAAGGAAGGGTAGGACTCTTTACAACATGCTCCCCCCAGACACAAAATAGCCTGGATATCCATGACCTCACAGTGCCTGACACTACAGAGGTCGGAGGTTCCCTGTGAGGCCACACTGAGACTACATAGGGAATTCCAGGTCAGCCTGAGCTACAGTGAAACCCTACCTAAAAAAAAACCTGACAGACCTACTCTCTCTCTTTTTCTCTATCTCCCGTTTTCTATGACTCTCTCAAATAAAGAAAAGAAACAGCTAGTAAACCGGGCATGGTGGCGTGGCATACGCCTTTAATCCCAGCAGACGAGAGACAGAGGTAGGAGGATCACCATGAGTTCAAGGCCACCCTGAGACTCCATAGTGAATTCCAGGTCAGCCTGGCCCAGCCTGAGACCCTACCTTGAAAAACTAAAAAAAAAAAAAAAAAGAAGAAGAAGAAGAAGCTAGAAAGAGAGAGAATGGGCGCACCAGGGCCTCTAGCCATTGCAGACGAACTGCAGACGCATGGGCCACTTTGTACATCTGGCGTTAAGTGGGTACTGGGAAATCGAACCCTGGTCCTTAGGCTTTGCAGGGAAGCACCTTAACCGCTGACCCATCATCTGTCCAGCCCCACAATTCAACTTTCTGTCCTTGAGCTGGAAGCATCCTGACTGGAGCCTGGCCTCATACTCTTTCACCTACATCGTGGCTCTGCTTTCTGGCCCCCAAAGACAATGCTATGGAAAGACTCCAACTTCCTTCTGTTCCGTTTTGCCTTCTATATAAATAGCTTTCAGCAACATAGAGGCCTCTTTAGAAACCCATGGTCATGAATGTGAAGACAGGCGCCGTTTGATTTGAACAGCAAAGGAATGTTGGGACCCGGGACTGAAAAACTATTCTTGAGCTGGAGAGATAGTTTAGAGATTAAGGCACTGGCCTGCAAAGCCTAACAACTGGGTTTGAGTCCCCAGTACCCACATAAAGCCAGATGCACAAAGTGGCACATGCATCTAAAGTTTGTTTGCGGTGGCTGGAGGCCCTGGCGCACCCATTCTGTCTGTGTCTGTCTCTCTCCTCTCTCTCTCTCTCTCTCTGCTTGCAGATAAATAAACTTTAAAAAAAAAAAAAAAACTAAAAGAAGATGGGCTGGAGAGATGGCTTAGTGGTTAAGGAGCTTGCCTGCAAAGTCAAAGGATCTAGGTTCGATTCCCCAGGACTCACTCAAGTAAGATGCACACGGTAGCACATGCATCTGGAGTTTGTTTGCAGCAGTTGGAGGCTGTGGTGAGCCTATTCTCTTGCTATCTGCCTCTTTCTCTCTCTCAAATAAAAGAAAATTTAAAAAAAAAAACAAAAAACTTTTTTAAAGGAAAAAAAAAACTATCCTTGGGGCTAGAGGGTGGCTCAGTGATTAAAGGCACTTGCTTGCAAAGTCTAACAGTGGGGGTTTGATTCCCCAGTACCCATGTAAAGCCAGATGCACTCTGAGCATGCTGGCCCACACCTTTAATCCCAGCACTTGGGAGGCAGAGGTAGGAAGATCACTGTGAGTTTGAGGCCACCCTGAGACTACATAGTGAGTTCCAGATCAGCCTGGGCTAGAGTGGAAACCCTACCTCAAATAATAATAATAATAATAATAATAATAAGAAGAAGAAGAAGAAGAAGAAGAAGAAGCAGCAGCAGCAGCAGCAGCAGCAGCAGCAGCAGCAGCAGCAGCAGCAGCAGCAGCAGCCGCCGCCGCCGCCGCCAGATGCACAAAGTAACGCATGTCTGGAGTTGTTTACAGTGGCAAGAGGCCCTGCTGTGCCCATTCTCCCTCTGTGTCTGTCTGCCTCTCTCTCTCTGTCTCTATCTGTCTTTCAATAATTAAAAACAAATTTTATTAAATTATTATATTTATTGAGGGAAGTAGAGACCCCACGTAGAGGACCTGGTGGGGGTGGGGGGATGGGGGAAGCATAGAAAGAAAAAGTTCAAGGGGCTCCTGCCACGTGGGGAGCTGGAGGGGATAAAGAACCCATGTGGAGAGTCAGGGCTGGGGGTCCTCCCAGCTGGGCCTGGGCTAGGGCCTAGGCTGAGCCCCTCCTGGCTGGGCCTGGGCTCAGTTTAGGGAAAACCTCACCTACTGCTGGAAGTTCCCAAGTGATCAGAGAAAAAAATTTTTTTTAAAGAAAAACTGTTCATTTTCTTTTGCTTAAAAAACTACTGTGGAGCCAGGTGTGGTGGCACATGCCTTTAATCTCAGCACTCAGGAGGCAGAGGTAGGTGGATCACCATGAGTTCGAGGCCACCCTGAGACTACAGAGTGAATTGTGAATTCCAGGTCAGCCTGGGCTAGAGTGAGACCCTACTTCAAAAAAGCAAAAAAAAGACAAAAAAAAAAAAAAAAAAAAAGAGAGAGAGAGAGAGAGAGAGAGAGAGAGAAACCATTGTGGGCCTGGCATGGTGGGGCACACCTTTAATCCCAGCACTTGGGAGGCAGAGGTAGGGGGATCACCATAAATATCACCATAAATTTGTGGCCATACTAAGACTGCATGGTGAATTCTAGGTCAGCCTGAGCTATAGTGAGACCCTACCTTGAAAATCAAAAACAACAACAACAAAAATAAAATAGCCAAACGTGGTGGCACACACTTTAATCCCAGCACTGGGGGCCAGGGTCAGGGCAGAGGTAGAAGGATTGCTGTGAGTTTGAGGCCAGCCTGAGACTAATTCCAGGTCAGCCTGGCTACAGCAAGACTCTACCTCAAAAAATAAAATAAAAGAAATGAAAGTTAAAAACCTATTTTAAGCTGGGTGTGGTGGCATACACCTTTAATCCCAGCCCTCGGGAGGCAGAGGTAGGAGGATCACAGTGAGTTCAAGGCCACCCAGATCCCAGGTCAGCCTTGATTAGAGTGAAACCCTACCTCAAAAAACAAAACACACAAACAAACAAAGAAAGGTATTTTAATGTTTGAAGTTACCTTGTGAATGCATTGGTCATAGAAAAGAAGTATTATTAAATAGCAATAGTCATTATGTGTGATAAAATTAAAGTAACTCTAAAAAGTCTTAAAAGTGGCTAAAGGATTTTTATTTATTTATTTCGATTTTTTTGAGGTATGGTCTCACTCTAGTCCATCTAGCTGAGCTAGGATTCACTATGTAGTCTCAGGGTGGCCTAGAACTCTTGGCAATCCTCCTACCTCTGCCTCCCTAGTGCTGGGATTAAAGGCGTGCACCACCATGCCTGGCAGGATTTTTATTTTTATACTTTTTAGTTTTTGATTTTTTGAGGTAGGGTTTCACTCTAGCCCATAGTGACTTGGAGTGTACTATGTAATCTCAGGGTGGCCTTGAACTCATGGCGATTCTCCTACCTCTGCCTTCCAAGTGCTAGGACTAAAGGTGTGCGCCACCAATGCCCAGCTTCAAAAAATTTATTTATTTTTCAGTGCCAGGGATGGGATACCTTCCAGTGAGTTGTTGGCCAGGGAGATCCCTGATGCCCCCAAAACATTATAGGCCATTGCCAAGGCCCTTGGTTTCCCACAAGGAATAGATAGTAAGACCTTATTGCTGAAGACTCCATATATTTGGGCTACAAGGCCACTGAGACATCCTGCTGAAACTGAGCTGATAACCTCCTCCATGTAGACCAGCTGACAGAAAGCTAGAAGAAGCCATTCTACATGCAGTTCAATGGGAGAAAGAGATACCACCAGTGAAGATACTCAACAGTGGACACTGCAAGCCTTATAATTGGCCAGCCAGGCCAAATGAGCCAATGGGTGCAATAGTGGCAGGTCTGTCATGGTGGAAACCAACTGCCATCTAATTGGACCAGAGGCCCGCTCCATGGGAGGAAATATATCCCTGATACTGAAAACTTAAAACAGGTCCGGATAAATGTATATACTATGCTTATCAAACTGCCCAGTAAGCACTTCTCTTAATATTCATACCCTTATATTAATGCTACTCTCACTTTGGGTAGAGAATCTTCTTTTTTCAGATGGCAGTGACCTTGGGACGACTCAGAAGCTATTTTACTGGAAGGAAGTGACTGGAGTACTGAGTAATATCTTGATAACACCTTCCAAGGCTCAGAAGATGCAGATGTACTAGAAAGAAGGTAAGAGCCAAAGGAAGGGTAGGCCTCCTTATAATGTGCTTCCTTCAGACATAAAATGGCCTGGATATCCATGATTTCACAGTGCCTGACACTATCTACACTGGACCATCATAAGAGGAGGAAAAGATGATGACATCAAAATATAAAAGAGACTGATTGAGATGGGGAGGGGATATGATGGAGAATGGAATTTCAAAGGGGAAAGTGGGGGGAGGGAGGATATTATCATGGGATACTTTTTATAATCATGGAAGATGTTAATAAAAATTGAGAAAAACATATGTAGGAAACTTTCCAGCTTCAAGCTACAGAGTAAATTTGTCCAGTCAGAAGAAGTTATATTTGCCTAATATTTATGATGTCTTAACAAAATAAATCAGAAATACAATTTAGTTTATTTATTTATTTATGTATTTATTGGTTTTTCAAGGTAAGGTCTCCTCTAGCCCAAGCTGACCTGGAATTCACTCTGTAGTCTCAGGGTGGCCTCAAACTCACAGCAATCCTCCTACCTCTGCCTCCCAAGTGCTGGGATTAAAGATGTGTGCCACCATGCCTGGCTCTAAGTAAATACTTTTATGAGGAATCTTTCCTTCAGAAGCCTACACACAGGCGGGATATCAGTAACAAGAGCTACACGTGCCAGTGATGGTCTATCATTTACTTCAGTTATTTCAGCATAATACCATGTGGAGGAAAGCCAGCTCTTTCAGGCATTTTGTTTTTTGAAGTAGGGTCTCACTCTAGCCCAGGCTAACCTGAAACTCACTCTGTAGTTCCAGGTTGGCCTCAAACTCACAATGATTCTCCTAAAATGAGTACCCATGCAAAGCCAGATGCACAAAGTGATGCATGTGTCTGAAGTTCGTTTGTACTGACAGGAGGCCCTGGCTTACCCATACTCATTCTCTCCCTCTCTGCCTTTCTCTCTCAAATAAATAAATAAACACTTAAAAAAAAAAAACAAGAAGAATAGGGATGGAAAGATGGCTCAGAGGTTAAGGCACTTGCCTGCAAAGCCTAAAGACCCATGTTTGACTCTCCAGATCCCATGTTAGCCAGATGCACAAAGGTGAGGCAAATGCAAGGTCGCAGATGCCCACTAGGTGGTGCAGTGTCTCGGGTTTGATTTCAATGGCTGAGGTCCTGGCATGCCAATTCTCTCTCTCTCCTACTCTAAGAAAAATAATAACGCTCTAAAAAAATTATCAATCATCAATGTCCGTTAAATGGCAATAGGGAAACAAGATTACGAAGAAACTTCATTTCTTTCCAGCATGAGGGAAACAAAAATAATTTCTAGTTTCTAAAACCATAACACAGAAGCTAGTGGGCCTGAACGCTGATTCCAGGCTCCTACCCAGGAACCTTCCCGTCTTTATTTCAGGCTCCTACTTAGGATTTGAATTGTCTTAAAGACAATTTGTAGGAGAAATGGGAACTGCAGAGGCCCCTGACGCCCAACTCACTGTGTGGAAGCCAGTGCTAGGGAAGGGCACAGTCCCGTCAGTTCTGCAAGCTTTCATCAAAAGGCAAGAAGGAATCGGATGACTTGTCTGTGCTTAATTGTTTTGTATTTTATTTATTATTATTACTGGTTATTTCAAGGCAGGGTCTCTCTGTAGCCTAGGCTGACCTGTAATTTACTATGGAATCCCAGGCTGGCCTCAAAGTCATGGCAATCCTCCTACCTCTGCCTCCTGAGTGCTGGGATTACAGGCATGTGCTACCAGACTTGGTTGCTAATTTAGTTTTGGTTAACATTTGAAGGAAATATTAGCATCCTTGATCTCTTTTCTCTTCTTCTTTTTAAAAAATATAAATAAAAAATAAAAATATTTTATTTATTTACTTATTTACTTGAGTGATGGAGAGAAAGAGAAAGAGGCAGAGGGAGGGAGAGAAAATGGGTGTGCTAGCCACTGCAAACAAACTCCAGATGCATGTGCCACCTTGTGCCATCATTTGGTTTATGTGGGTTCTGGGGAATGGAAGCTGGGTCCTTAGGCTTTAGGCTTCGCAGGCAAGAGCCTTAACTGCTAAGCCATCTCTACACCTACCCTCTTTTTTTTTTGAGGTAGGGTCTCACTGTAAACCAGACCTGAAATTCACTCTATAGTCCAGGTTGGTCTTGAACTGATAGTGATTCTCCTACCTTGTCCTTCCAAGTGCTGGGATTAAAGGTGAGTGCCACCATGCCAAGGCCCTATATTATCTTTTTTTGTGGGGCCCAAGATGTACTTTGCTGGTAGTGCTTGACAAGCATGTAGGAGGATGGGTTCTATTCCCAATGCAGAAGAGAAAGAGTTCTAAAATAAGGGTGATTGCAGAAACTTTTATGGAAGATCTGAAAATAAAACACAACTACCAAAATAAAGGATTTTGAGTTTGGAATTAAATTTTAGAGGAAGCATGTGGTAGGACATTCTTTGTGTTTGGCCTTGTGTTACAGCTAGATTTGAACAAAACACCAAGGTTTCTATTTTCCGAGGTAGGGTCTTGCTCCAGCCCAGGCTGACCTGGAAATCACTATGTAGTCTCAGGGTGGCCTTGAACTCATGGCAATTCTCCTATCTCTGCCTCCCGAGTGCTGGGATTAAAGATGTGTGCCACGACACCTAGCTTCAAAGTTTCTTATATTAATTCCTTTAAAAAATTTATTTTTTAAATTTATTTACTTGAGAGAGAGAGAATGGGAACACCAGGGCCTCCAGCCACTGCAAACAAACTCCAGACGCAAGAGCCACTTTGTGCATATGGCTTATGTGGGTCCTGGGGAATTGAACCTGGGTCCTTTGGCCTTGTAGGCAAGTGCCTTAACCGCTAAGCCATCTCTCCAGCCCTTGATACCTTTTAAATAATAAATATCATGTAGCTGGGCATGATGGCCTACATCTTTAATTCCAGCACGTGGGAAGCAGAGGTAGGAAGATTGCCATGAGTTTGAGGCCACCCTAGACTACATAGTGAGTTCCTGGTGAAACCCTACCATGAAAAACAAACAAACAAAACAAACAAAAAAATATATAACATATATATAATGATATATAGTGTGAGAGCTAGGGAGGTATGTCAGTGATGACAGCACTTGCTTGCAAAGCTTGCTGCTTGGGTTCAATTCCCCTGCACTCATATAAAGCCAGACAGGCAATCCTTTGCAGCAACAAGAGACTCTGGTACACACACACACACACACACACACACACACACACACACACTCATGCAAAATAAATAAAACTTTAATAAAGGGATAGAGGTCATGACTTCTAGTTTTAATAGTTAAAATTGAGTAGTTGGGATTAAATTTACCTTGCTTGGGCTGGAGAGATGTCTTAGCAGTTAAGGTGCATGCTGGCAAAGTCAAATGACCCAGGTTCAATTCCCTAGCACCCACATAAAGCCAGATGCACAAGGTGGCACATGCATCTGGAGTTCATTAGTGGCTAGTGGCTCTGGTGGGCCCATTCTCTCTCTCTCTCTCTCTTTTAGGTGCCAAAGGGGGGGGGTCGGGGACTAAATCCTCACCTTAAAAAGTCGATCAACCCCAGAGCTCTGTACAAAGCACCATCCATAAAAATATTGAAGCCGGGTGTGGTGGCGCACGCCTTTAATCCCAGAACTCGGGAGGCAGAGGTAGGAGGATTGCTGTGAGTTCGAAGCCACCCTCAAACTACATAGTGAATTCCAGGTCAGGCTGGGCTAGAGCAAAACCCTACTTCAGAAAAAAAAAAAAAAAAAAAAAAAAAAAAAAATATATATATATATATATATATATATATATATATATCCTGGTGTGGTGGCACATGCCTTTAATCCCAGCACTCAGGAGGCAGAGGTAGGAGGATCACTGTCAGTTAAAGGCCAGCTTGAGACTACACAGTGAATTCTAGATCAGCCTACCTCAAAAAACAAATAACAACAACAACAAAAAAAAAAAAAAATTGAAGGGCTGGAGGAATGAATAGCTTAGCAGTTAAGGCATTTGTCTGCAAAGCCAAAGGAGCCAGGCTCAGTTCCCCAGGACCCATATTAGGCAGATGCACAAGGGGGCCCATGCGTCTGGAGTTCATTTGCAGTGGCTAGAGCCCTGGTGTTCCCATTCTGTCTCTCTCTTTCTCCCTGTCAAATAATAAAATAAAAATAAAATATAAAAAGAAGTTGGAAAGCTTCAAATATGAAAGTGAAAAAAAGGAAAAGTGGTCCTCTGGCAAGAACTGTGAAGATAAGAAATGCTGAAGTGTTTTGCTCAGGTTGAAGGGAAATAACCCCATGTTATTTTACTGGGGGTAGTAGTTTGAATGTGTGCCCCCCCATTACTCAGGCGTCTTACCAAGCCTGTAACTGAAGTCTCCAGCAGACTGGCGGGAGGGGCGTCACTGGGGGTGGATCCTGGAGTCCAGCCCTAAGATGTGTTGGACATGGATCTGATGTTCCAGCCCAAAGATACGCAGAGAGGTCTGGGCTCTGCCTGGGCCCCTACTGTTTTGCTGCTGGTTTTGTGTTTGCTGCTATTGCTGTTTGCTGCCTGGCGATGGTTCTCTCCACTGGGATGCATGGAAGCAGCTTCGGCCTCTCGGGGAGCCTCCCCCTGAATCTGTAAACTTGAGATAAACCCCTTCCTCCCATAAGCTGTGTCTGCTTTGGATATTTCCCAGCAATGTGATACTGGCTACAACACTAGGTTAATAATAACGACTGCTCAAAAGGAAATAAATAAGAATAACTGTTTCACTAGGCTGGGAAGGTGGCTCACCAGTTCAAGATGCTTTCTTGAAAAGTCTACTGGCACAGGTTCAATACCCCAGTACCCCTGTAAAGCCAGAAATGCCAAGTGGTTCATGTGTCTGGAGCCTGTTTACAGTGGCAAGAGTCCTTGGCGTGCCCATTCTCTCTCTCTTTTTCCCTCCCTCCCTCTTTCTCTCTCTCTCTCTCAAGCAATTAAACAAATGTGTTTTTTTTTAATGTTCACTATTTTCTTTTACATTTTTGTTTTGTTTTGTTTTGTTTTGTTTTGTTTTTTGAGGTAGGGTCTCACTCTGGTCCAGGCTGACCTGGAATTAACTCTGTTGTCTCAGGGTGGCCTTGAATTCACGGTGATCCTCCTACCTCTGCCTCCCGAGTGCAGGGATTACAGGCGTGTGCCACCATGCCCGGCTTCCTTTTACATTTTTATTTGTGTGTGTGTGTGTGTGTGTGTGTGTGTGTGTGTGTACACACGTGCATGCCAGAGTCTGTTCTGCTGGAAATGAATGTCAGACACTTGCATTACTTTTTGTGTTTGGCATCTGTGGGTGCCCAGTGAACTGAACCTAAGCCACCAGTCTTTGCAAGCAAGTGCCTTTAACCACTCAGTCATCTTCCCAGTCTGACTGTTTACTATTAAAACTTTAATCATGACAAACATTTGTGGTGTTTGTAACATCTGTAAGGAATAAGATGTGTCAATGTCTAAATGAGGTCATAGAAGGAATGGACTTAACAGATATATATAGGACATTTCATCCAAAGGCTGCAGAATATACATTCTTTTCAGCAGCACATGGAACATTCTCTAAAATAGACCATATATTAGGACACAAAGCAAATCTTAACAAATTCAGGAAAATTGAAATAGTTCCTTGCATTCTATCTGACCACAATGGAACTAAACTACAAATCAGTAGCAAGAAAGGCTATAGAGCATACACAAAATCATGGAAACTAAACAATACACTACTAAATGATGAGTGGGTCAATGAAGAAATCAAAAAGGAAATCAAAAAATTTATAGAGTCAAATGATAATGAGAACACAACATACCAAAATCTCTGGGACACAATGAAGGCAGTTCTAAGAGGTAAATTTATAGCCTTGAGTGTCTATATTAAGAAATTAGAAAGGTCGCAGGTAAACGACCTAATGCTTCGCCTTAAAGCCTTGGAAAAAGAAGAACAAGGCAAACCAAAAATCAGTAGACGGGAAGAAATAATAAAGATTAGGGTAGAAATTAATGAAATAGAAACAAAAAGAACAATCCAAAGAATTAATGAAACAAAGAGTTGGTTCTTTGAAAGGATAAACAAGATTGATAAGCCCTTAGCAAATCTGACCAAAAGAAAGAGAGAAGAGACACAAATTAATAAAATCAGAGATGAACAAGGTAACATCACAACAGATTCCAGAGAAATTCAAAAAATCATAGGGACATACTATAAAAGCATATACTCCACAAAGTATGAAAATCTGAAAGAAATGGATGATTTCCTTGATCTATATGACCTACCTAAATTAAATCAAAATGAGATTAATCACTTAAATAGACCTATAACAAACATGGAGATCTGAACAGTTATCAATAATCTCCCAACTAAAAAAAGCCCAGGCCCGGACGGATTCACTGCTGAATTTTACCAGACTTTTAAGGAAGAGCTAACACCATTGCTTCTTAAGCTTTTCCAGGAAATAGAAAAAGAAGGAATTCTACCAAACTCCTTCTATGAGGCCAGCATCACCCTGATACCAAAACCAGGCAAAGATAGAACAAAAAAAGAAAATTACAGACCAATCTCCCTCATGAACATAGATGCAAAAATTCTTAACAAAATATTGGCAAACAGAATACAAGAATATATCAAAAAGATCATTCACCCTGACCAAGTAGGCTTTATCCCAGAGATGCAGGGATGGTTCATCATACGCAAATCTATAAATGTAATACATTACATAAATGGGTTGAAGGACAAAAATCACATGATCATCTCATTAGACGCAGAGAAAGCATTTGACAAAATCCAACATCCCTTCATGATAAAAGTCCTACAGAGACTGGGAATAGAAGGATCATATCTCAATATAATAAAGGCTATTTATGACAAGCCCACAGCCAACATATTACTAAATGGGGAAAAACTGGAAGCTTTTCCACTAAAATCAGGAACAAGACAAGGGTGTCCACTGTCTCCACTTCTATTTAATATAGTTTTGGAAGTCTTAGCCATAGCAATAAGGCAAGAGACACACATAAAAGGGATACAAATTGGAAAGGAAGAAATCAAGTTATCATTATTTGCAGATGACATGATTCTATACATAAAGGACCCTAAAGACTCTACTAGCAAGCTGTTAGAGCTGATCAAAACCTACAGCAATGTAGCAGGATACAAAATAAATACACAGAAATCAGTAAGTAGCCTTCATATATGCTAACAACAAACACACAGAGGATGAAATCAGAAAATCACTCCCATTCACAATTGCATCAAAAAAAATAAAGTACCTTGGAATAAACCTAACCAAGGAAGTAAAGAATCTATACAATGAGAACTTTAAAACACTCAAGCGAGAAATTACAGAAGACACTAGAAAGTGGAGAAACATCCCTTGTTCCTGGATTGGAAGAATCAATATTGTGAAAATGGCAATCTTACCTAAAGCAATCTACATATTTAATGCAATCCCTATCAAAATTCCAAAGGCTTTCTTCATGGAAATAGAAAAAACAATCCAGAAATTCATTTGGAATCACAAAAAACCTCGAATATCTAAAATAATACTGAGCAACAAAAAAGAGGCTGGTGGTATCACCATACCTGATTTTAACCTATACTACAGAGCTATAGTAACAAAAACAGCATGGTACTGGCACAAAAACAGACATGTAGATGAGTGGAACAGAATAGAGGATCCAGATGTAAGCCCAAGTAGCTATAGCCACCTGATATTCGTTAAAAATGCCAAAAATACTCATTGGAGAAGAGACAGCCTCTTCAGCAAATGGTGTTTTGAAAACTGGATAAATATCTGCAGAAGGATGAAAATAGATTCTTCTCTCTCGCCATGCACAAGAATTAAGTCCAAATGGATTAAAGACCTTAACATCAGACCGGAAACTCTGAAACTGCTAGAGGAAAAAGTAGGAGAAACCCTTCAACATATTGGTCTTGGCAAAGACTTTCTGAATACAACCCCAATTGCTCAGGCAATAAAACCACAGATTAACCACTGGGACCTAATGAAATTACAAAGATTTTGCACTGCAAAGGACACAGTGAAAAAAGCAAAGAGGCAACCTACAGAATGGGAAAAAATCTTCACCAGCTATATATCTGATAAAGGATTAATATCTAGGATATACAAAGAACTCAAAAAGTTAAATAATAAGGAATCAAACAAGCCAATCAAAAAAATGGGCTATGGAGCTAAATAGAGAGTTCTCAAAGGAAGAAATACGAATGGCATATAAGCATCTAAAAAAATGTTCTACGTCACTAGTCATCAGGGAAATGC
Source organism: Jaculus jaculus (assembly GCF_020740685.1). Classification (NCBI taxonomy): domain Eukaryota; kingdom Metazoa; phylum Chordata; class Mammalia; order Rodentia; family Dipodidae; genus Jaculus; species Jaculus jaculus. The sequence continues at coordinate 15,993,019 of NC_059111.1, forward strand.
AGATTAAAACTACATTGAGATTCCATCTCACTCCTGTCAGATTGGCCACCATCATGAAAACAAATGATCATAAATGTTGGCGGGGATGTGGAAAAAAAGGAACCCTTCTGCACTGCTGGTGGGAATGCAATCTGGTCCAGCCATTGTGGAAAACAGTGTGGAGGTTCCTAAAACAGCTAGAGATTGATCTACCATATGACCCAGCTATAGCACTCCTAGGCATATATCGAAAAGACTCATCACATTTCCTTAGAAGTACGTGCTCAACCATGTTTATTGCTGCTCAATTTATAATAGCTGGGAAATGGAACCAGCCTAGATGTCCCTCAACAGATGAGTGGATAATGAAGATGTGGCACATTTATACAATGGAGTTCTACTCAGCGGTAAAGAAAAATGAAGTTATGAAATTTGCAGAAAAATGGATGGACCTGGAAAGGATTATACTAAGTGAGGTAACCCAGACCCAGAAAGCCAAGCGCCACATGTTCTCTCTCATATGTGGATCCTAGCTACAGATGACTGGGCTTCTGCGTGAGAATGAAAATACTTAGTAGCAGAGGCCAGTAAGTTAAAAAGGAGACATAAAGGGAAGAGAAAGGAAGGGAGGAGGATACTTAGTAGGTTGATATTGTATATATGTAATTACAATGATTGTAATGGGGAGGTAATATGATGGAGAATGGAATTTCAAATGGGAAAGTGTGGGGGTGAGGAGGGAGGGAATTACCATGGGATATATTTTATAATCATGGAAAATGTTAATAAAAATTTTAAAAAAATGTGTCAATGTAATAAGAATTTGTGTAAAAGATAGGCGTGGTGGCACATGCCTTTAATCCCAGCACTCGGAAGGCAGAGGTAGGAGGATTGCCATGAGTTCGAGACCACCCTGAGAATACAGAGTGAAGTCCAGGTCAGCCTGAGCTAGAGTGAGACCCTTCCTTAAAAAAAACAAAAAAAAATATATGTATGTGTGTCTAAGATTCTTGTGTTATTTGTGACAGCAACAGTTGCACTTTAAGAACTTAATTTGTAAATTTCAGAATCAACTACTAAATGACTTAATAGTAAAGTGAAAACAAAATTATTTAGTGTGGGCTGGAGAGATAGCTTACCAGTTAAGGATCTTGCTTGTAAAGCCAAAGGACCTAGGTTTGATTCCCTAGGACCCATGAAAGCCAGATAGATGCACAAGGTGGTGCACGCGTCTACACTTTGCAGTGGCTGGAGGCCCTGGCACACCCATTCTTTCTCTCTCTCTATCTCTCTCTCTCCGTCTCCCTCTTTCTCTCTCAAATAAATAAATAAAAATAAAATATTTTTTAAGAATTAGTGGAATATTAAGGTCCTCAATCAATAAGAAGTAAGGGCTGCAGAGACCACTCAGCAGTTAAGGCGCTTGCCTGCAAAGTCAAATGAACCAGTTTCATTTCCCCAGGACCCACATAAGGCCAGATGCACAAAGTGGCACATACATCTGGAGTTCATCTGCAGTGGCTAGAGGTCCTGACATGCCTATTCTCTCTCTCTCTCTTTCTCTGCTTCCAAATAAATAATTTATAGAAATAAAATAAAATAGCTAGCATGACGGGAGGAAGAAAAGAATTGGTAGAAAACAATAAACAACTAAATAGCAAGGTTGAAAATGTTTTTATTTACTTGAGAGAGAGAGAGAAAGAGGGGGAGAGAGAATGGGCAAATCAGGGCCTCTTGCCACTGCAAACAAATTCCAGAAGATATATGTACCCCTCTGTGTATCCAGCTTTATGTGGGTATTGGGGAATTAAACCCAGGTCGATCCTCTTACTTTTACCTCCTGTGTGTTGCACTAAAGGTGTGCACCCCCCACCCAGCCTCCTCACTTCTCTTTCTCCTCCTCCTCCTCCTCCTTCTTCTTCTTCTTCTTCTTCTTTTTTTTTTTTTCTTTTTTTGCGGTAGAGTCTCATTCTAGTCCAGGCTGACCTGGAATTCACTATGTAGTGTCAGGGTGGCCTTGAACTCATGGCAATCCTCCTACCTTTTCCCTCCGAGTGCTGGAATTAAAGGTGTACATCTCCATATCTGGCCCTCTCAAAAGAAAAACAACAACAACAACAAAAAAAAAATAGGACTCCAGACTCTACCCTGTGTCTCTGGCTTATGTGGGTCCTGGAGAATCAAATCCTTTGACTTTGCAGGCAAGTGCCTTAACCACTAAGCCATCTCTCCAGCCCCCTGTTCACTTCTTACATAGCCATTGCCACCATTCATGTCTAGGACTCTGACTTTCTCATCCCAACCTGAAACTGCACACTCGTTAACCAAGGGAGGTACCCGTCCTCTCTCTTCAGTGGAAACAACCATCTTACCTTCTGCTTCTAGGAGTCTGGCTATTCTAGGTATCCTGATAAGGGAAATTCTACAGTGTTTGTCTTCTCCTGTCTGGCTTCTTTCCTTTAGTGGAATGTCTTCAGGGTCCGTCAATGTAGTGTGTATTTCCTTCCGGTTAAAGGGGAATAATTGTGCATGGGATGCATGGACCACATTTTGTTTATGCTTCCTGCGTCCGTGCATGGCTGAGTCCATCCACTTTTGGCTACTGGAAATAATGCTGCTGAAAATGTGTATATAAAATACATGTTCAAGGCTGGGCATGGTGGCACAGGCCTTTAATCCCAGCACTTGGGAGGCAGAGGTATTCCAGGTCAGCCTGGACCAGAGTGAAACCCTACCTCAAAAAAAAAAAAAAAAAAAAAAAAGAGAAAAAAAAAGAAAATGGGGAGGGGATATGATAGAGAATAGAATTTCAAAGGGGAAAGTGGGGGGAGGGAGGGTATTACCTTGGGATACTTTTATAATCATGGAAAATGTTAATAAAAATTGAGAAAAAAAGAAAAAAGAAAAAAAAAACAGTCTGTTCAAGTCCTCATTTTCATTGAATTCTTTGGGCATATATTCATGAGTGGAATTGCAGGATCATATGGAGCTGTAGTCAGCTCTACGCTGCTGGGACGAATTTCCAAACCAGACAAATTTATGGGAGGAAGGGATTTATTTCAGGTTTACAGATCCAGGGGAGGTTCCATTGATGGCAGAATAAGCTGGCCCCCTTTCACAGATCCACGCAGAGAGAAACAGTCCCCAATCAGCCAGCCAGCATTACAAAGCAAGAGCAAAGCCACAGGGAAGCAGCAGGCACCCCGGGCCGGCTGAGCTCAAGTACTCTGCATACCTTAGGCTGGCATTCAGAGCTGGCCCCCTTAGCGCCTTAGGGCTGGATCCCAGGATCTGCCCAGTGTCAAGTTATAAGCTTTTAAATAATAAAAACACCTGAGTCTATTGAGGGACATTCAAACTACCACAGATGGTAATTTTATTTATTTACTTTTAGGTAGGGTCTTGCTCTAGCACAGGCTGACCTAGAATTCACTAAGGAGTATAAGGGTGGCCTTCAACTCACAGCGATCCTCCTACCTCTGCCTCCCAAGTGCTGGAATTAAAGGTGTGTGCCACCACACCCGGTTTTATTTTTTCTTTTTTAAAAAATATATTTTATTTTATTTATTAAGGAGAAAGAAAGAGGATGGGAGGAGAGAGAATGAATGGGTACTTTCAGAGTGTGCTGTCAACATCACTCAGTGAAAGCACACCACTGACTGCGTTCTACTTCCTAACACCCTACCCACCCCCGCCCACGCAAGGTCCTCTGCCCAGAGCTCTAACACCTCCTCAGACCAGTCCTGCCCATACTAAGCTTAGTGTCTAAACAGGAAGATAGATGTCCCTAGGACAGTGGATATGTCAACAAGTGGCTGAATGGACTATGTCAGGCTAATGAAAAATTTGAAAACAGGGATCCCAAGACTGGAAAAAAAAAAAGTTCCAAACTAGCCCCAAGGCTCTGACCCCTAAATACAAATGAGCTCTGAAGGATGATTAAAAGTTCAAAGTTGGGCTGGAGAGATGGCTTGGCAGTTAAGTGCTTGCCTGTGAAGCCTAAGGACCCCAGGTGGAGGCTTGATTCCCCAGGACCTACATTAGCCAGATGCACAAGGGGGCGCACACATCTGCAGTTTGTTTGCAGTGGCTGGAGGCCCTGGCATGCCCATTCTCTCTCACTCTCTCGCTGCCTCTTTTTCTCTCTCTCTGCCTCTTTCTCTCTCTGTCTGCTGCTCTCAAATAAAAAACAACAACAAAAAAATTGAAAAAAAAAGTTCAAAGCTAATCTGTACGTGCTAAGCAAAAAGGGTTATCAGAATTCCACCATGAAAGATCTGAAAACAGGTTCTGTGACAGCTGGGCAGAAGTGGACACCAATTCATCCAATACACCAGTCTGTATATGTTCATTTTTCTAGGGGATGTCAGTTTTCACAGCCGCTTACAGAAAACCTCCCCAGTGCTGGGGTTAAAGGCGTGCGCCACCACGTCCAGCTTCTTGCGTGTCTTTCTTTTTCCTACAAAGCAGAGCAGGCAATGTCCACTTCCCACGGGATATAAACACAGTTCCATCCCCGCACCCCGACAGCTCAAAAGGCTAATGCCTCAGAAGTGGTGACCTCCGGCTGTCCAAACGACTCTCTCGGAGGACATGACCTTCCTAGTCAGCCACGGCCAGACCTTTAGCAACCAACGAAGTGAACAGAATGGTCCAAGAGCATCAAGAATTCATAGAGGGTCCGGAGGCAGAGGTAGAAGGATCACCATGAGTTTGAGGCCACCCTGAGACTCCATAGTGAATTCCAGGTCAACTCATACATTTCATCCCAGCAAGCAGGAGGCAGAGGTAGGAGGATCTCTGTGAGTTCAAGGCCACCCTGAGACTACATAGTGAGTGCCAGGTTAGCCTGGGCCAGAGTGAGACCCCCATCTCAAAACAAAACAAAACAAAACAAAACAAAACAAAACAAAACAAAACAAAACAAAACAAAACAAAACAAAACAAAACAAAACAACAGAAAAAGACATGCACAGTCCGTCCCGAAAGGACTTAAAGTCTCCAGGTGGAGCTGAGTGTCAAAAGGAGAAACAGAGAGTGGAATGTGTCCAGAGGCGTGGGGTTTGTTTTTTGTTTTTCAAGTAGTCTCAGGGTGGCCTCGAACTCACGGAGATCCTCCTACCTCTGCCTCCTGAGTGCTGGGACTAAAGGCGTGCGCCACCACGCTCTGCCATAATTGACCTTTTTAAGTGGGTTCCGGGGATTGAACTCAGCTCCTCATTGTTTCCAAGGCAAGCACTTTATTCAGTGAGCTATCTCTCTAGCCCAAATTGCATATCTTCAAGAGGTGAATTTCCTCCTCTTCTTTCTTCTGTTTTTTTTTCCGCCCTTGAGGTAGGGTCTCACTCAAGCCCAGACTGACCTGGAATTCACTCTGTAGTCTCAGGCTGGCCTCAAACTCACAGTGATCCTCCTACCTCAGCCTTCCGGAGTGGTTGAGATTGAGTTGCATTCCATCATGCCCAGCTAAGGGGTGAATTTTCTATGTGAAATTTAACTGAAATTGTAAAAGCACACAATTTCTCCCAAAGCTTCCAGTGGCACTGAGCACTCTTCATGTCCAGATCTTGGTTCTAAGACTTCCTCATCACTAGATGGGCTTGACTGGGGACAAAGAAAGTACAAAGGCGCCTAGGACATTTGACTGTTCCCGAAAGCAAGGAGGAGCCTCAAGAATGGTGAGAACATTGACCAAATTGGAGATAATTTGTGCATCAAAATGAATAATGACTGTAATTATTTGTAAAATATTGCATAAATTACAATCCGTATAAGACAGAAAAGTGTGATTTTCTGTAGAAGATTGCTAGCTACTTGGATGGACCTGGTTATTACATGGATGGGACAAGATTGCTAACTAATAGATGTGAAGGGAATTATAGAATTTAAACATCATTGCTTTTTTTTTTTTTTTGAAACAGTGTCATGTAGCCCAGGCTGACCTCAAACTCGCTGTATAGGAAAGGAGGACCTTGAACTTCTTAGTGCAGGGATTACAGGTTTGTACGACCATGTGTGGTCTAGGTGGTGCTGGGGATTGAACCCACGGCTTTGTACATGTGAGCTATATCCCCAGCCCTAAAAATCACTCACTGCTTTGCAATTCCTAATGGAATAGTGGGCTCAAAAGCAAAGACTGACGATAAGTGTTTCAAGTATTACATGAAGTTTCGGAACACCTCACACTCACGTTACTCTGAGAATTATCTATCAGCTGCGAATGGAAGTAGACATCTTTGCCATGAGTCACATGGCGCACGTCTTCAATCCCAGCACTCGGGAGGGAGAGGCAGGAGGATCACTGAGTTCAAGGCCACCCTGAGATGACATAGTGAATTCCAGGCCAGCCAGAACTACAGCGAAACCCTATCTCGAAAAACGGAAGGGGGGAGAAAAAAACAACTAAACATCTTTGCTGTGAAAAATATGACAATTGGTACCTTAAAGAAGGGATCAGAGAGCTGGGGCTCAACAGTTAAAGGCACTTGCTTGCTGATGACCCAGGTTTGATTCCCCAGATCTGCATAAAGCCAGATGCACAAGGCAGAGTATGTATCTGGAGTATGTTTGCAGCAGCCAGAGACCCTGGCACACCCATGCTCGCTCCTTTCTCTCTCTCTCAAACAAATAATATTTATTTCTTTTAATTTTCTTAATTTTATATTTATTTATTTCATTAGACAGGGAGAGAAAGAGGCAGAAAGAGAGAGAGAGAATGGGGAGCACCAGGGCCTTCAGCCACTGCAAGTGAACTCCAGAAGCATACCCCCCCTTGTGCATCCGGCTTTCGTGGGTCCTGGGGAACTGAACCTGGGTCCTTTGGCTTTGTAGCCAAGTGCCTTAACTGCTAAGCCATCTCTCCCACCCAAAATATTTATTTATTTATTTTTGGTTTTTCGAGGTAGGGCCTCACTCTAGCCCAGGCTGACCTGGAATTCACTATGTAGTCTCAGGGTGGCCTCGAACTCACTGTGATCCTCCTACCTCTGCCTCTTGAGTGCTGGGATTAAAGGCCTGTGCCACCACGCCAAGCTCCAAAATATTTATTTGAAAAAAAATATATATTTTTTGAAAATATATTTTTAGTTATTTAATTGAAAGGAGGCAGGGAGAGAGAGAGAAAGAAAGAATGGGTGCACCAGGTCCCTTTGCTGCTGTAAACAAACTCCAGATGTATGCACCACTTTGTGCATCTGGCTTTATAGGGGAACTGGGAAATTCAACCTGAGCCCCCAGGCCTTGCAAGCAAATGCCTTTAATTGCTAAGCCAACTTCCCAGCCCTAAATTTATTAATTTTTAAAATATTGTATTTTTATTTATCTATTTGACAGAGAAAGAGGGAGAGAGAGTGAGAGAATGAGCACACCAAGTCCCCCAACTACTGCAAACAAACTCCAGCAGATGCGTGTGCCCCCTTGTGCATCTGGCTTACATGGGTCCTGGGGAATCAAACCTGGGTCCTTTGGCTTTGCAGGCAAACACTTTAACCGCTGAGCCATTCTTCTAGCCCTTGATTTTTTTGTTTGTTTGTTTGTTTTGGAGGTTTTCACTCTAGCCCAGGCTGACCTGGAATTCACTATGTAGTCTCAGGGTGGACTCGAACTCACAGCGATCTTCCTACCTCTGCCTCCTGAGTGCTGGGATTAAAGGCGTGCACCACCACGCCCGGCCCTAAATATGTTAATTTTTTTGAGAGGAGAACTTGGCATCTGGGTGTTGGCCTGTGGTGATGGCTCAGTTGATGAGCGTTTGCCACTCAAGCATGAACCCGAGTTCAGAAGACACCAGGCGTGTCCAGAGTGGTTTGGCTGCAGATAGTATCTGAGCTCAGATCCCCGGAACCCATGGAAAGTCCCTGTAATCCCGTGTGTGTCCATGGCAAGATGGAGGCAGAGACAGGAGGATTCCGGGGAGGCTCACGGGTCTGCTAGCCTGGTGAACGCAGTGAGAGACCCTGTCTCCAACAAGACGGAGAGTGAGGGGCGACGTGCAAACTTGCCCTCTGACTTTCACACGTCTGCTGATGCTGTGCACCCCTCCACACTCACATCGTACACTTGTGCATGTGTACATGCACCCAAAAAGAGGGGGAAAACATCTATGTTTTGGCATACTGTAGCATAAAGCCACTATTCAATGTCACCTATGAAGCCGTCTTACAAAGCGTGGCCTGAGCGTAACCAAGTTTCTCTCATCTTGAAATCCGCTCGCCAGGAATTCAGAGAGTAAGAGGACAGACTCGAGGCCTCAGGTAACTGACCTGGAATACCTGAGGAGTCAATGTCAAGGCCAAGAAGAGGCAGGAGCAGCCAAGGTCTGCTGTAGACGAGAAGACACTCAAACAACAGCGGCAGAACACGACTGTTCAGTCAGGGCCCCTGCCAGCTGCCCAGAACTGTGACAATAAATGCGAGAACAATTTGGCCTGCTTTAGTGATCTTCTAATGTATTTATTATTAAACTTAAAAAAAAAATGTGGGCTGGAGAGATGGTGTAGCGGTTAAGCGCTTGCCTGTGAAGCCTAAGGACCCCGGTTCGAGGCTCGATTCCCCAGGACCCACATTAGCCAGATGCACAAGGGGGTGCACGTGTCTGGAGTTCGTTTGCAGAGGCTGGAAGCCCTGGCGCGCCCATTCTCTCTCTGTCGCTCTCAAATAAATAAATAAAAATCTTTAAAAAAAATGTGGGGCTGGAGAGATGGCTTAGCGGTTAAGCGCTTGCCTGTGAAGCCTAAGGACCCTGGTTCGAGGCTCGGTTCCCCAGGTCCCACGTTAGCCAGATGCACAAGGGGGCACACGCGTCTGGAGTTCCTTTGCAGAGGCTGGAAGCCCTGGCACGCCCATTCTCTCTCTCTCCCTCTATCTGTCTTTCTCTCTGTGTCTGTCGCTCTCAAATAAATAAATAAATTTAAAAAAAAAAAGTTACCTGGGTGTGGTGGCGCACGCCTTTAATCCCAGCACTCGGCAGGCAGAGGTAGGAGGATCGCTGTGAGTTCGAGGCCACCCTGAGACGACATGATGAATTCGAGGTCAGCCTGAGCTAGAGTGAGACCCTACCTTGAAAAACAAAAAAAAAAAAAGTTTTTATTTTTTTGAGACACACACAGTGAGTATGGGCATGCCAGGAACTCCTGCCACTAAAAATAAACTCCAGACACCTGTGCCACTGTATGCATGTAGCTTTAGGTAGGTACTACGGAATCAAACATGGGCCATTAGGCTTTGCAAACAAGTGCCTTTAACCACTTTAACCACTGAATCATCTCTCCAACCCATTATTAAACCTTTGAAAAAACATTTTTTTTGTTTTTGTTTTCTGAGGTAGGGTCTCACTCTAACCCAGGCTGACCTGGAATTCACTATGTAGTCTCAGGGTGGTCTTGAATTCAAGGCAATCCTCCTACCTCTGCATCCTGAGTGCTGTGATTAAAGGTGTGAACCACCACGCCCGGCTCTCCATTTTAATTTTGAGAGAGAAAAAGACACTAAGGCATCTCTTTAGCCCTTTAACTCATTTTTAAATGCTTTTATTTACTTATTTGAGAGAGAGATAAAGAGGCAGATAGAGATAGAAGCTGGGCACGCCAGGGCCTCTCACCACTGTAAATGAACTCCAGATGCATGCGCCACCTTGTGCATCTGGCTTATGTGGGTCCTGGGGATTTGAACTTGGGTCCTTTGCAAGCTAACACTTTAACTGCTATGCCACCTCTCCAGCCCTTTTAAACCTTTTTTTATTTTTTGAGGTAGGTTTTCACTTTAGTCCAGGCTGACCTGGAATTCACTATATAGTCTCAGGGTAGCCTCCAATTCATGGTGACCCTCTTACCTCTGCCTCCCAAGTGCTGGAATTAAAGGCATAACACGACCACACCTGACCTAAACTTTTTGATGAATGTAAATTTATTTATTTGCTAATAGAGAGAGAGAAGAGATACAGACAGAAAGAATGGACGTGCCAGACAGGCCCTCCAACCACTGTAAATGAACTCCAGATGTATGCGCCACTTTGTGTATCTGGCTTTATGTGGGCACTGGGAAATTGAACTCTGGTCATTATGATTTGCAGGCGAGTGCCTTAACCAGTGAGCCATATCTCCAGGCCCCAATGAATGCAAATATTTAATGCAATTCTCGTTGCATTCCCTCCACTATGGGGAAAGAAACCATAATCATGTAAGTGACTGTTCTCGGAGGCCAACAACGTAGTGTGTGTTTCATCCAACTCATATGATTTATGGCTAAATCACAGAGTCAGCCGAGGAAGAGAAAAGAAATGTGTAGGACAGTTTTTCATTTCATTGAGCATGCAAAATCTTTCCACCTATGAGAGTCATTCATTTCTGCATAGGCAGATCCACGGCATATTTCTAGACAAAATACAACTTTTAAAATAGCCCTGTCCCACAGAAATATGTAAGGCATGAGCTTGAGCCCGGCTGTGACTTCACACATGGCGGCTTAGGAAAGTTCAATCTGCTTGGGCCGTGAGACGGCTCAGTAATTAAGAGCATTTGCCCGGATAGCCTGATGGCCTGGGCTCAATTCTCTAGCACCCATGGAAAGCCAAGTGTACAATGTGGTGCATGAGTCTGGAGTCCATATCCAGCATAAGGGGCTCTGGTGTGTCCATTTTCTCTTTGTCTGAAATAATTTAATTTTTTTATTTTATTTGAGAGTGACAGACACAGAGAGAAAGACAGATAGAGAGAGATTGAAAGTGGGCGCGCCAGGGCCTCCAGCCACTGCAAATGAACTACAGACGTGTGCACCCCCTTGTGCATCTGGCTAATGTGGGTCCTGGAGAACTGAACCTCGAACTGGGGTCCTTAGGCTTCACAGGCAAGTGCTTAACTGCTAAGCCATCTCTCCAGCCCAATTTTTAAAATTTTTGCTAGGGCTGGAGAGATGACCTAGCAGTTAAGGCACTTGCCTGTAAAGCATAAGGACCCAGCTTTGACTCCCTAAAACCAATGTCAGCTAGACATACAAGGTAACACATGCTCACAAGGTGACATGTGCATAAAGTTGTGCACACATCTGGAAATCAATTGCAGTGGCCAGAGGCCCTGGCACACCAATTCCCTCTCTCTCTCCCTCTCAAAAAAAAATTTTTTTTTTTAGGCTGGAGAGATGGCTTAGAGGTTAAGACGTTTGCCTGCAAAGCCAAAGGACCTCAATTTGGTTTCCCAGGACCCATGTAAGCCAGATGCACAAGGTGGCACATGTGTCGAGTTTGTTTGCATTGGCTGGAGGCCCTGGAGTGCCAATTCTCTCTCTCTCTCCAATCAATCAATCAATAAATAAAATATTTAAAACAAATTTTAATGTAAAAAGAGCTGGGTGTGGTGGCTCACACCTTTATCCCAGTACTTGGGAGGCAGAGGTAAGAGGATCACCATGAATTTGCGGCCACCCTGAGACTATACAGTGAATTCCAGGAGGGCCTGGGATAGAGCAAGACCATACCTCATAAAAAAAAAAAAAAAAAAAAAAAAAGGAACAGGCTGGAAAGATTGCTTAGCGGTTAAGGCACTTATCTGTGAAGCCCAAGGACCCAAGTTTGATTGCCCAGTACCCACATAAGCCAGATGCACAAGATGACACATGCATTTCAATTTCATTTGCAATGGCTCGAAGCCCTGGTGCAACCATTCTCTCTCCCTACCTGCCACTCTCTCTCTCTATTAAATAAATAAATACAAATACAAATAAAAATGCAAATAAATTAAAAAATGGCCAGGCATGGTGGCACATGCCTTTAATCCCAGCATTTGGGAGGCTGAGGTAGAAGGCATGCATGACTTCAAGGCCACCCTGAGATTGGCCTGGGCTAGAGCAAGACTCAACCTCAGAAAAACAAAATAAATTAATTAATAATAATAAAAAAAAAAACTAGGGCTGGAAAGATGGCTTAGTGATTAACATGCTTGCCTGCAAAGCCAAATGGCCCACCTAAGCCAGATACACGGGGGGGGGGGGGGGGGAGGATGTACGCAGCTGGAGTTCTTTTGCAGTGGCTGGAGGCCCTGGCATGCCAATACACTCTCTCTCTCTACCTGCCTATTTCTGTGTCTCTCTCTCAAATAAATACATAAAATAAAATAAATATATTTTTTAAAAAATACTGTAAAATGAGGCATGGGGGCAACATGTCAATAATTTTAGCATTAGACAGGCTGAGACAGGAGGATCACAAGGGTGAGGTCAGTCTGAGTTATATAGTTTTTTGAGACGGGGTCTCTTTTTATTTATTGGTTTTTTGAGGTAGGGTCTCACTCTGGTCCAGGCTGACCTGGAATTAACTCTGTCATCTCAGGGTGGCCTTGAACTCATGGCAATCCTCCTACCTCTGCCTCCCGAGTGCTGGGATTAAAGGCGTGCGCCACCACGCCCGGCTTTATTTTTTATTTTTTTAAAAATTTTTTTTGTTCATTTTTTATTTATTTATTTGAGAGCGACAGACATAGAGAGAAAGACAGATAGAGGGAGAGAGAGAGAATGGGCGCGCCAGGGCTTCCAGCCACTGCAAATGAACTCCAGATGCGTGCGCCCCCCCTTGTGCATCTGGCTAACGTGGGACCTGGGGAAACGAGCCTCGAACCGGGGTCCTTAGGCTTCACAGGCAAGCGCTTAACCTCTAAGCCATCTCTCCAGCCCTATTTTTTTTTTTTTTTTTGAGAGAGGTAGAGAGAGAGAGAGAGAATAGGTGCATCAGGGCATTTCAGCAGCTGTGAATGAACGTCAGGCGTTTGCGCCCCCTTGTGTGCATGTGCAACATTGCATGCTTGCATCACTACATCTGGCCATGTGGGACCTAGAGACTGGAACATGCGTTCTTAGGCTTCTGAGGCAAGCGCCTTGACCGCTAAGTCATCTCTCCAGCCCTAGGGTCTCTTTTATCCTAAGCTGGCCTAGGACTCACCAGCCTGGAACTTCTGATCTTCCTACTTCCACCTTCCTAGCGCTGGGATAGCAAGTGTGTGCCATCATGCCTAGTTTATGCAGTGCTGAGAACTGAACCCAGGGCCACCTGCATGCTAGACAAATTGAACTGTACCCTCATCCCTCATTATGGTAATGTATTATCAAATAATGTAACATATATTGCTTTTCTCTTGTCTTGTCTTGGTTTTTCGAGATAGGGTCTCATTTTAGTCCAGACTGACCTGTGACTCACTATGTAGTCTCAGGGTGGCCTTGAACTCTAGTTGTCCCCCTACTTAGCCTCCTAATTGCTGGGATTAAAGGCATGTGCCACCACGCCCAGGTATCTTGATGGTTTTGTTTTTTTCCCCCCTTTGGTTTTTCAAGGTAGGGCTTCACTCTAGCCCAGGCTGACCTGGAATTCACTATGTGGTTTCAGGCTGGCCTTGAACTCACTGTGTTCCTCCTACCTCAGCCTCCTGAGTGCTGGGATTAAAGGCATGTGCCACTATTCCTGACTTATGCAGTGCTAGTAATGGAACACAGGGCCACCTGCAGGCTAGACAAACTGAACTACAGCCCCATTCCCTTTTTTTTTAATGTATCATCCTTTTTTTCCCCCTCAATTTTTATTAACATTTTCCATGATTATAAAAAATATCCCATGGTAATACCCTCCCTTCCCCCCCTTTTTTTGTTTTTCGAGGTAGGGTCTCACTCTAGCCCAGGCTGACCTAGAACTCACTATGTAGTCTCAGGGTGGCCTTGAACTCATGGCAATCTTTTTACCTCAGCATCCCAAGTGGTGGGGTTGCAGGCATGCATCACCATACTTGGTTTATGCAATGCTGGGAATCAAACCCAGGGCTTGGTGCATGTTGGGCAATCACTCAACCAACTGGCTTACGTCCCCTGCCCTTCTCTGGGACAGCTCTCGCCCATAGAGCCTGTCATGGTCAGGGACTCACAGTTCCCAGAGGGACACTTACATTTGGTTGAGAGGGTTCAGTGTAAATAGGTTCTCTCTAGTCACAAGGCAAACTGATTAATTCAGGGCTTTCTTACAGTTTTAGACTTGTAGCCCTGTCCAGATAACCAGTACTGATAGTGTCGTGTCAATTACTGTTTATATGATTCTGTAGTAAACAACAAAATGCAATGGTTGCATCTGTTTTGTGTTTCTTGTTTTTAAGAAAATCAAACAAACAAAAAAAAACATTTATAGCCAGGTGTGGTGGCACACACCTACAATTGCAGCTTTTGGGAGGCAGAGGTAGGAGGATCACCATGAGTTCAAGGCCGCACTGAGACTTCATAGTGAATTCCAGGTCAGCCTGAGCTAGAGTGAGACCCTACCTCAAAAAACAAAATTATTTGAGAGAGAGGGAGAGAGAACCTCACTCAGGTCCTCAGGTTTCGCAGGCACGACCTTAATCTCTAAGCTATCTCTCCAGCCCACATTCTGATCTTTTATATGTTAGATGGCAGGTGCTTCTGCTGTAGATGGGTTAGGCCGCAACGCTCTTTCGCTTCTCTCTCAACCCAGGTACAGCAGAGAGGCCTCCAAGGTTCTCTGCTCTGACAATCACAGCAGAGCCACCCCAGGCAGGGATGGACAACACCATCAGCTTGCTGCTGCTGCCCAGGCCCAAGGCAACCTGATTTATGGCCTTGGATCCCTTCTAGTGCTTTCCGGATAGCTCTTGGCAAACAGCAGTCCCAAGAGTCATTCACTTTCTATGGAGGCCTTGAAGGGGAATTAGGTAGCCAGTCAGGAGAGAGGGATGCCTGACTGCTTCAGGAGAAGCAGGGTTCAGGGTCTCTGATCCAGTCATCCAATCAGCTCTCCCGCCCCCCGCCCCCCAGCAGCCCCTACCCTGGACCAATCCATTCTCTCTCTCAGACTTGCCTGAGGCTGAGTGTCAAGCTCACCACAGTGTTTATCAATAGATGCTCACCAGGGGAGGAAGGTCACTTTTTGGCTTGTTCACCTGTGTGTGTACTTGTGGTGGTTTGAATGTAAAAATGTCCCCGGTAGCCTCAAAGTTCTTGTGATTAAGTTTCCTACTTAGTTCCCAGCCTTGCTGGAGGTGTGTTGCCGAACTTGGGTTTGATTATTATAGTCGGTAACGACAGCTAGCTTGACCTTGCTGTCTTTTCTCTGCAGCAGATATGTGAGGTTGTGAGCCCCCCACCAAGCTTTTCTCCACCAAGATAAAATGCCCCCTTTTGAAACTGTAATCCTGAAATAAATTCTTTCCTCCCATAAACTGTTTCTGGTTGGGTGTTTCGTCCTGGCTATGGGAAAGTAACTGCTGCAATATTCCCCCCCACCACCCAAATCTGATCGTGAATCTATTGACTCACCACCTCAAAGAAACGCCTAGCAAAAACAAGAACCAAACCAGAACTCGAGCATAGGCATTCAGTTTGCAACGAAGCCATTGCTGTTGGTGGGCCATCTTCCACTCAGCCCCAAGACGGCTTTTTTAATTTAGTTTCACAGCAGCTCTTATTAGTGAGAGTGAATCTGCCATCTTGGGGCTGGGAAGATGGCTCGGTGGCTGTACAAGCTTGACAATTGGAGCTTGGATTCCCAGAGCTCACATGCAGCCAGACCCAGAGGCACACGCATGTGTGGTCCCCACACACCTAGTGCAGTGAGAGGCGAAGCTTGTGGACTGGCTGATCTGGTATTCACAGCAGGGAGTCAAAACAAGGTTCAAACAAGGTGGAAGGTGAAGACTGAGGCCCCGAGGTTGTCCCCTGAGCTCCACGTATGAGCCATAGCATGCACGTGTCCATACATACAATCCCCCCCCCAACAGAAATTAAAAATAAATTATAAAGGGAAATAAAAGGCTATCTTGAACCAGACATGGTGGTACAAACCTGTAATCCCAGCACTTGGGAAGTGGAGGCAGGAGCATCAGGAGTTCAAGGCCAGTCTTTGGCTATATAATGAGTTGGAGGCCAGTCCAAGATACATGAGATCCTGTCTCAAACAAACAAACAACCCCCACCCCACATACACATGAAAACAAAGGGCTGGGGAGGTGGCTTAGCAGTTAAGGTGCTTGCCTGTAAAGCCTAAGGACTCATGTTCGATCTCTCTCCAAATCCTATGTAAGCCCGACACACAAAGTTGAGGCAAATGCAGGGCCGCACATGCCCACTAGGAGGCGCAAGTATCTGGAGTTTGATTTCAGTGGCTGAGGCCCTGGCAGGTCAATTCTCTTTCTTTCTCTATCTAAAACAAATAAACAAAAAACCAGCCAGTTGTGGTGGTGCACGTCTTTAATCCCAGCACTTGGGAGGCAGAGATTAGAGGATCACTGTAAGTTTGAGGCCAGCCTGGGGCTACATAGTGCCTTCCAGGCCAACCTAGGCTAGAGTGAGAGCCTACTGGAGAAATAGTTGGAAGCTAGATTCTTTTAGGCAGTTTCAGTTAGGAACTGAAGTCCAGAGAAAACCGATACCACCTCAGCCTGGCAGGGATGGAACTCATGTTTGATGGAGGCTTATCTACAACAGCTACAGTGCCCCTGCTGCCCAGTCTAGCGTGCCACCGAGGTAGGTACCCTTCATTACCCAGGTGGGCTGGCCCTGAAGCCTGCCCCTTCAAATCGACGAACCAATGCGGCCTTCCCTTTGCATACTTGAATCTGAAGAAAGAATACATTTTCTTTTTCTTTCTTTTTTTAAAAAACACTTATTTTCATTTAAAAAAAAGATTTATTTATTTATCTGAGACAGAGAGAAGGAGAAAGAGAGAGAGAGATACAGAGAGAGTGTGAGAATGGGTGTGCCAGGGCCTCTAGCCACCACAAATGAACTCCAGATGCATGCGTCAACATGTGCATCTGGCTTATGTGGGACCTGGAGAATTGAACCTGGGTCCTTAGGCTTTGCAGGCATGCGCCTTAGGTGCTAAGCCATCCCTCCAGCCCAAGAATACATTTTCAGTTGACTATTAAGGCTGCCTTTGGCCTTCTTGACTCTCCCTCTCTGTGTTCCCTCGCTGCTCTGTGATCTCTGCTTGGATACACGTGAGCCTGGCTTCCCACCCAGCCAAACCAGATGTGTGCTTACAACCTTACTCTAGCCTTCTTCTCGATCCCAGTTTCCCTTAAATACACCCCTCAATTTGTGATTCCTCCCTAAATAAACTTGAGAATTCATAGTTTATCCATCTTGAGTCCATCTTTATCAATTCTTTGTAAAAGAAAGGACAAGACCCAAAATTGGGGTTTATAAAGTTGGAGGAACTCTCCTGCACCTCAAAACCTCGCGTCACTACCTTGAAAAAAGCCAGTATATGAATGTAGAAAAAAAATGTGTGTTCGCATGCACACATAGTGTACACAGTAGGTGTCAACATTATGTGTACTCAGCATGCACACACAGCCTTGGTTCTGTTTCCTGTCAGGGCCTCTGGAAGAAGAAATATCCCTGGAGGCCTGAGCCTAAGGGATGCCTGAGACAGCTTGCTATTTCTGAATGCCAGTGAAGTGTTCAAAATGATGAGAACGGGCTGGAGAGATGGCTCAGCGGCTAAAGGCACTTGCCTGCAAAGCCGAACGACTGGAATTGATTTCCCAGTACCTGTATAAGCCAGATGCACCAAGTGGCACATGCATCTGGAGTTTATTTGCAGTGGCTGGAGACCCTGGCATACCCATTCTCTCTGTCTGTCTGTCTTTCTCTCTCTCTGCATGCAAATAAATATTTTTCCTTTCTTTTTATTTATATCTTTTTAAATTTATTTGCAAGCAGAGAGAGAGATTGAGAGAGGAGAGAGAGAGAAAGAACATGGGTGAGCCAAGGCCTCTAGCTATTGCAAATGAACTCCAGATGCATGTGCCCCCTTCTGCATCTGGCTTACATGGGTACTGGGGAATTGAACCTGGCTTTGCAAGCAAGCACCTTAACCATTAAGCCATCTCTCTAGCCCCTCTTTCTTCCTTGCTTCCTCCCTCCCTCCCTCCCTCCCTCCCTCCCTCCCTCCCTCCCTCCCTCCCTCCCTCCCTCCCTCCCTTCTTCCTTCCTTCCTTCCTTCCTTCCTTCCTTCCTTCCTTCCTTCCTTCCTTCCTTCCTTTCTTTCTTTCTTTCTTTCTTTCTTTCTTTCTTTCTTTCTTTCTTTCTTTCTTTTTTCTGAGATAGAGTCTTACTCTGTAGCTCAGGCTGACTTGGAATTCACTATGTAGTCTCAGGCTAGCCTTGAATTTATGATGCTCCTCCTACTTCTGCCTCCAGAGTGCTGGAATTAAAGGCGTGGGTCACCATGCCTGGTTTAAAAATATTTTTTAAAAAATGGTGAGAATGGAGCTGGGGAGATGACTCAGTAGATAAAGCACTCGTACAAGTATGGGGACCTGAGTTTGGATTCTCAGCTCTCAAGTCAAAGCCGGACATAGTGGCCCCTCCTGTAATCCCCGTGCTGGGAAGGCAGAGACAGGAGGATCGAGCTCTGAGCCTTACTGGCCAGCTATTCTCGCTGAATAGATGAGTTCTGTCTCAGAAATGAAGAGAATATGTGAAAAGGACACAGAAGCCACTACAAAGAATTTTCACTAGCCAAATGAGGTTTTTTTTTTTTTTGTTTGTTTGTTTTGTTTTCCCAAGGTAGACTCTTGCTTTAACCCAGGCTGACCTGGAATTCACTATGTAGTCTCAGAGAAATGAGGGAAAATTCTGGGCATCAAAATGTATGCAGAGGGCTGTAAGAGATGGCTTAGCGGTTAAGGCACTTGCCTGCAAAGCCAAAGAACCCATGTTTGAGTTTCCAGGACCCACGTAAGCCAGATGCACAACGTGGCACATGTGGCTGGAGTTGGTTTGCCGTGGCTGAAGGCCCTGGCACAACCATTCTCTTGCTCTTCCTGTCAGTCTCTCTCAAGTAAGTAAATAAAAATTTTAAATGTTTTTTAAAAATGCATGCTGAGGCCTGGAGAGATGGCTTAGTGGTTAAGGCCTCTTTCTTCTGAGCTGATCCTCTCTGGGTTTCTCCCCTCCACCTCCAATGTTTCCGCATCATGCCAAATCTCTGAGTCATGTCTCATTAGCCTAGTAAAGATGCCACCCTAGCCAGGCGTAGTGGCCCACACCTTTAATCCCAGCCCTCAGGAGGCAGAGGTAGGAGGGTCACTGTGAGTTCGAGGCCAGCCTGAGACTACATAGTGAATTCCAGGTCAGCCTGAGCTGGAGTGAAGAGAGTGAGAACCTACCTTGGAAAACCAAAAAAAAAAAAAAAAAAAAAAAGAGAGAGAGAGAGAGATGCTGTCCCTCCTTCAGCTACATTTCCCCAGGTTCTGCAGTGAGCCCACATGTGTGCAGGTAGAAGCTGAGTCCATGTGGACCATACCCAGGGAACCTCCTTTCTTTTACTTATTTATTAGAGAGAGAGAGAGAAATAGGCAGGTAGAAAGAGAGGGAATGGGCACATCAGGGCCTCCAGCTGCTGCAAATGAACTCCAGATGCACGAACCACCCTGTGCATCTGGCTTATGTAGGTCCTGGGGAATCAAACCTGGGTCCTTTGGCTTTGCAGGCAAGGGTCTTAACTGCTAAGCCATTTCTCCAGCCTGGCCTTCTTTCTGCAATAGTAATATCCATTCCCTTCCTCCTTACTTTCAATTGCTGTCCAGTGCCTCCATAAAATAGTGTTTTTTAAAATTTACAAATGGGGGGGGCATAGTGGGGCCTCTAACTGCTGCAAATGAACTCCAGATGTATGCATCACTTTGTACATCTAGCCTTACATGAGTGAGTACTGGGCAATTGAACCCAGGTTATTAGGTTTTGCAGGCAAGCGCCTTAACCACGGAACCATCTCTCCGGCCCTATGTTTGCGTATTTATCTTGCTCTCTCTTGTTTTGCAATTTTTTTTATGAAAGGGTGGGGGAGAGGAAATTGGCATGCCAGGGCCTCCAGCCACTGCAATACAAATCCAGATGCATGCGCCACCTTGTGTGCATGTGCAACCTTGCATGCTTGAGTCACTTTGTGCGTCTGGCTTGCGTGGGACCTGGAGAGAACATGGGTCCTTGGGCTTCATAGGCAAGTGCCTTAACCACTAAGCCAACTCTACAGCCCTGTCTTGCTTTCTTTTAACTGAAAAGTAAAGATCAGGGGCTGGGGAGATTGCTTAGCAGTTGAAGATATTTGCTTGCAAAGCCTACAGGTCTGGGTTCAATTCCCCAGCCACCCATGTAAAGCCAGGTGGGCCCTTGCAGTGGTAAGACTCTGGCACACCCATACACACATGCACACACATATGTGAATAAAGATTTTTAAAAAGTAAAATCATTCCTTGCATATTACTCTATAACATTCTTTAAAAACAATCTAGTAATACCACCATCATTAGTTATTAATTATTGAAACATATACTTTAAGGGAGATATTATTATTCCCATTTTACAAGTAAGGATGACAGATTTATATTTCAGTTTGTACTATATTTATTAGAGAGATAGAAAGAGAATGGGCACACCAGGGCCTCTAACCACTGCAAATGAACTCCAAATGCATGTGCCACCTTGTGCATCTGGCTTACGTGGGTTTTGGGGAGTTGAACCTGGGTCCTTAGGCTTCTCAAGCAAGAGCCTTAACTGCTAAGCCATCTCTCCAGCCCTGAGGAGGATGGATTTAAATAAATTAAAATGTGAAGCAATTTTTTTGAGGGAGGGTCTTGCTCTAGCCCAGGCTGACCTGGAATTTATCATGTAGTCTCAGGTTGGCCTCAAACTCACAGCAATCCTCCTACCTCTGCCTCCCGAGTGCTGGGATCAAAGGTGTGTACCAACACACCTGGCATGTGAAGCAATTCTAAAATTTTTTTGTATTTTATTTTTATTCATTTATTTAAGAAAGAGAGAGAATGGGTCCACCAGGACCTCCAGCACTTGCAAATGACCTCCAGACGTGTGCATCACCTTGTGCATCTGGTTTATGTGGGTCCCAGAGAATCAAATCTGGTTCTGTTGGCTTTGTGGGTAAATGCCTTAGCAGTTAAGCCATGTCTCCAGCCTATTTTATTCTAAGCAAATCTTAGGGACTCCAGACCCATGTCCTTAGTTTTTGTCAATGAATATTCACTGAGCATTTTGGTTTAAAATGAATTGTTTAATTCAGTAAAATTATAAGTACAAAACTTTGGTTCAATTTAAAATATTAATTGTCCTCTTATTCTCCTTATAAATCTAAATATTTTTAATGACTGCTTACACAAAGCTTGAATTGCTTGTGGTCCTATTTACAAATTTAATTAAATGCTCTCATTATTTCAAATTGAATTTTGAAATTTACTATGGTCAGTGTCTTTTTTAAGTACTTCAATTATCTCATTAACAAAGAGACTCCCTCCAGAGAATTCAGTGATACTTGCAAATTAATATGTTAAATAGAAATATTTCTTAAATGCCCTTAATTATTCTGCAATTGTTTGTAAAATCATCAAGATTTAGACATTAAATAACAACCTTAAGCAAATTACTCATTAACACATTATTGGGTAAAATTGCAAATCAAATATGATAAATTCTTTTTTGAGTTTTGAGGTAGAGTCTTTCAAGGTAGGGTCTCGCTCTAGCCCAGGCTGATCTACAATTCACTATGCAGTCTCAGGGTGGCCTTGAACTCATGACAATCCTCCTACCTCTGCCTTCTGAGTGCTGGAATTAAAGATGTGTGCCACAATGCCTGACTCTGATAAATTCTTTAAAAAAAAATTTTTTTTTTGTTTATTTACTTGAGAGAGACAGAGAGAAAAAAGTAGACAGAAAGAGAGTGAGGGTAGAGGTGTTAGAGCCTCCTACCACTCACTGCAAATGCGTTCCAGATGAATGTCCCACTTTGTGCATCTGGCTTTATGTGGGTACTGGCGAATTGAACCAGGGCTGTTAGTCTTTGCAAGCAAGTGCCTTTAACCACAGAGCCATGCCTCCAGCCCAAGTCTGGTAAATTCTATTGAACACCACAAGTAACTAAAGTATTAAACAGAAATAACTTCATTAACACAAAGATTAATACTACTTGTTTGATTTACTTTGGCATACTTAAGGCTGAGTAGCTTTTACATTTTTTTGTTAAATTATTTATTTATTTGCAAGCAGAGGGAGACATAGACAGAAAAAGAGAGAGAGAGAGAGAGAGAGAGAGAGAATGGGCACACTAGGCCATATGGCTACTACAAACAAACTCCAGGGGCATTTGCCACCTTGTGCATTTGGCTTCACATGTGTACTGGGCAGCCAAGCACCTTAACTGCTGAACCATCTCTCTAGCCCAATACTGAGTATCTTTTATTTATTTATTTACTTATATTTGGTTTTTTGAGGTAGGGTCTCACTGTAGCTCAGGCTGACCTGGAATTCACTATGTAGTCTCAGGGTGGCCTCGAACTCACAGTGATCCTCCTACCTCTGCCTCCCAAGTGCTGGGATCAAAGGTATGTGCCACCACTCCTGGCTCTGAGTATCTTTAATCAAAGCATTTATTTAGCTCATAGAGTAGAAAAATAACCTGTTCTGTTCTGTCTTATTAACTGCAATGATATATTCTGGAAAGAAAAAAAAACATGCAAAAACCACTATGTGTATTTATTTATATTTACAATGAAAAATTTTTAGGGTGGGATTATGAATAATTCTTACTCATTCATGAGATAAACAGATATATTAGGAAAATCACTAAATTTTGCATGTTACTTCAAATCTTAGTATTGGGTTGGAGAGATGGCTCAGCTGGTAGGGTGCTTGCCTGTAAAGCCTAAGGACCCAAGTTCAATCCTCCAGTGCCCACATAAAGCCAGATGCACAAAGTGGCGCATGTGTCTGGAGTTCGTTTCCAGTGCCTAGAGGCTCTATCGTGCCCACTTTCTCTCTCTCTCTCACACACACACAAAAAAAAAAAAGAATTACAAAAAGACCCTCAGTATTGGGAGCTGAAGAGGGGGCTCAACAGTTTAAGGCATTTGCTTGCAAAGTGTGATATCCTAGGTTTCACCCCCAGTACGCATGTAAAGCCAGATGCATAAAGTGGTACATGTGTACAGAGTTCATTTGCAGTGTTAAGGGGCCTTGTCTGGCCCCTCATTCTATCTATTTCTCTCTCTCTCTGCAAATGAATAAATAAATAAAATAAAAAATTAAAAAACTTAGTCTTGGGGGGCTGGAGAGATGGCTTAGTGGTTAAGCGCTTGCCTGTGAAGCCTAAGGATCCCGGTTCGAGGCTCGGTTCCCCAGGTCCCACGTTAGCTAGATGCACAAGGGGGCGCACGCGTCTGGAGTTCGTTTGCAGAGGCTGGAAGCCCTGGCGCACCCATTCTCTCTCTCTCCCTCTATCTGTCTTTCTCTCTGTGTCTGTCTCTCTCAAATAAATTAAAAAAACAAAAAAACTTAGTCTTGGGCTGGGGAGATGGCTCAGCAGTTAAAGGCATTTGCATGCAAAGTTTGATGGCCAGGGTTCAATTCCTTAGAACCCATGTAAAGCCAGATGGACAACGTGGTACATGTGTCTGAGTCCATTTGCAGGCAAGAGGCCCTGGTGTGTCCCTATTAACTCTCTCTTTCTTCTTCTTTCTTTCTTTCTTTCTTTTTTTTTTAAACTGTTTTTAAAAGACATTTTTATTTATTTTTTATTTATTTATTGGTGACAGACAGAGGAAGAAAGAGAGAGAGAGAGTGAGAATGGGCATACCAGGGCTTCTAGCCATTGCAAACAAACTCCAGATGCATGCACCACCTCGTGCATCTGGCTTATGTGGGTCCTGGAGAATCACACCTGGGTTCTTAGGCTTCACAGGCAAGCACTTTAACTGCTAAGCCATCTCTCCAGTGCTTTTTCTTTTTCTTTTCTTTCTTTCTTTCTTTCTTTCTTTTTTTTTTTTTGGTTTTTCAAGGTAGAGTCTCATTCTACTCCAGGCTGACCTGAAATTCACTGTGTGGTCTCACAGTGGCCTTGAACTCATGGCGATCCTACCTCTGCTTCTTAAGTACTGGGATTAAAGGCATGCACCACCACGCCCAGCTCTTTCTTCTTCTTTTTTTAAATTTTTTTATTATTATTTATTTATTTGAGAGCGACAGACAGAGAAAGAGTGTGTGTGTGTGTGGGGGGGGGAGAATGGGCGTGCCAGGGCCTCTAGCCACTGCAAACAAACTCCAGATGCGTGCGCCCCCTTGTGCATCTGGCTAACGTGGGTCCTGGGGAATCGAGCCTCAAACCGGGGTCCTTAGGTTTCACAGGCAAGTGCTTAACCGTTAAACCATCTCTCCATCCCTCTTCTTCTTTTTTTAATGCCATTTATTTATTTATCTGAGAGAGAGGGGAAAAACAAGGCAGAGAGAGAGAGAGAGAGAGAGAGAGAGAGAGAGAGAGAGAGAGAGAGAGAGAGAATGGGCACACCAGAGCCTCTAGCCACTGCAAACAAACTCTAGATGTTTGCACCACCTTGTGCATCTGGCTTTACGTGGTTACTGGGGAGCTGAACCTGGGTCCTTAGGCTTTGCAGGCAAGTGCCTTAACTGCTGAGCCATCTCTCCAGTCTTATTTTATTTTTTATTTTATTTAGACAGAGTCTTATTCTGTAGCCCCGGCCAGCCTGGTACTTGCTATGTATTTACTGGGTCTCTGTCCTCTTACCTCAGCCTCCCAAGTGCAGGTATTATAGGCAAGTGCTTTCACAGTGAGCCCTCTTCACTTTTCTTTTTTAATTTTTTTGGTGACAGTCCCTCCTTCTCTATTTAACACTCTTCCCACCTACGTAAACAACTTCAAACAGAACGTCTGGTCCTCCTGAAAGTGATGGCGTTTTCTCCTTCTTCCCTCCACCCAGAGAAAGAGCCCATTTCTTCAGTCACTGCATCTGTCTCAGGCTCAAGATCTCCAGGGAAGCCCCATTCCTCCCATCTCGTGTGACTGTGTCCTCATGCGAAATACCAGGCAAAGAGAAAGGAGAAAAGATGTCCACTTCTCCCTCCGGTCAGTTGAATCTCTCTTACTTGCTGCGTCCAAGTATGATGTCTCCCCACTGAGCACACTCCATCTTAGAGGAGGATTCTTGGAAAGCAAACTCAGTGATCAAATGGTCCCAGTGGGCTTCCAGTTCCCCTAGAGGGAAGCCAGGGTCGTTGCAAAGGCAGAGTAGTCCTTGGTTCTAGAGGCATCGCTCTGCTTCAGAGCCATATGGTAGGACAGGGGTTGTGGCTCAATCAGTACAGTGCTTGCCTAGTATGCATAAGGCCCTGGGTTCGATCCCCAGCGCTGCATCCAAACACTGGAGAGGTAGAGGCAGGATGATCAGCAGTTCAATGCCATTGTTGGCCACGGAGCAAGTTCAAAGTAGCCTGGGCCACAGGAGACAATTATATTTGCAAACACTTCTACAACATGTCAATTGCTCTGGAGATACAGAAAAGCAATGAGAAGTGGGTTCACCCTTTGAAGAATCGGTGTTGCGTGGTAATATGCTGGGAATGGTGCCTTCTGTATTAAGGAGCTATAAGCATGAGGGGGCACGCAGTCCTGCCCTGCCAGGTTCAGTGGGAGGAGCGGGCAATATCCAATCACATTAACCTGCCAGTTGATCAGTTCAGAACTTTATTTTATCTTTTTTCGAGGTAGGGCTTCACTCTAGCCCAGGCTGACCTGGAATTCACTATGGAGTCTCAGAGTGGCCTCGAACTCATGGCAATCCTCCTACCTCTGCCTCCTGAGTGCTGGGATTAAAGGTGTGCGCCACCACGGCCGGCAAAACTTGATATTTTACTCAGTCCTAATATAAAAGGTGTTAAGGAGATGGGTGTGGTGGCGCACACCTTTAATCTCCGCACTTGGGAGGCAGAGGTAAGAGCGAGGTGAGTTCAAGGCCAACCTGGGACTTACAGAGTGAGTGCCAGGTCAGCCTGGGCTAGAGTGAGGCCCTACTTTGGAAAAAAACCTAAAAAAAAAAAGTTTTAAAGATAGTTTTTGAAATTAAAGACAGTATTAAAAGATATTCCTTGATTCTGGATTTCATGACTCTTAGAAACACCTAAGTGTGCAATTTACATATCAGATGCATTTTATTTCTAGGTTTGGGGTCCTAAAAAAATTCAACAGAGGGCTGGGTGTGGTGGCACATGCCTTTAACCCCAGCATTTGGGAGGCAGAGGTAGGAGGATCACTGTGAGTTGGAGCCTAGCCTGAGACTACACACTGAATTCAGGTCAGCCTGGACTACAGCGAGATCCTACTTCCAGAAAATAAACAAACAAAAAAATTCAACCGAATGAGTTGCTCCTCAACTGTAAAAGGAGAACTCACTAAATAATTCAGATATTTCTGATTGCTCTTCAAAGCAGTGGCAGTGTAGTTCCCCCAATGTCACCTGTTTTCCACGGCCTGTTCTTTAACAGTGATAAACAAATACATATTCAACGGTACGTGATGCACTAAATTTGATATGCTAAGAATACTGGACAGCTCATATTAACACTAAATTTTGAAAGTTCAGTACAGTCTTTCTTCTGTCTTTTTTATTTGAATGTGTGTGTGTATACATGCATATTTATATGTGCACATACATGCATGCGGAAGACAGAGGACAACCTTGGATGTCATTTCTTAAAAAAAAAAAAATAGCCGGGCATGGTGGTGCATGCCTTTTAATCCCAGCACTTAGGAGGTAGAGTTAGGAGGATGCCTGTGAGTTTGAGGCCAGCCTGGGACTACTGAGTGAGTTTCAGGTCAGCCTGGGTTAGAGTGAGACTCTATTGCAAAAAAAAGAAATTTTCTTAAAATTTAGTTATTTATGAGCGAGAGAGAATAGACACGCCAGGGCCTCCTGCTGCTGCAAATGAACTCCAGTCACTTGTACCATGGATACTGGAGAGTTGAACTTGGGTCATTTCAGGCACGCAAGTGCCTTTAACCACTGAGCCATCTCTTCAGCCCTTAGGCGTCATTTCTTAGGTCATCCACTGTAGCAGTAGCCTTCCTGTTGTGGGGAGAAAGCACCCAATCCGACACAGCTTATGGAAGGAAAGGGTTCAGTTTGTCTTGTGGTTTTGAGAGGATGGTTCATCCTGTCAGGAAAAGCATGGCAGGCCTGGGCCAGCAGCCTGGGTGGCATCTCCACACCAGCATGAAGAAAGGATTCATGCACTGGCCTTGCAGCTGGACTATGTTACTTTAGAGCCCACTCCCAGTGACCCATCTCCAGTAAGGACCCGCCTCTCAAAAGGTCCCACAACTTTCCCAAATTGCCACCAGCTGGGGACCAAATATGTGAAACACAGGAGCAAGGCTGGGGAGGTGGCTTAGTGGTTAAAGTGCTTGCCTGTGAAGCCTAAGGACCCAGGTTCAATTCCCCACATCAACGTAAGCCAGATGCACAAATCTGGAGCCATGGTGTGCCCATTCTCTCTCTATCTGCCTCTTTCTCTCTCTCCTTGAAATAAGTAATTGAATAGAATATTAACAAAAAATAAATAAAGCTTATGAGCCTATGGGGGAACACTTTACATTCAAACCACCACATGTACCCACTGTTGTTTTTTGGCACATGCATGGATGCTTGTGTGTGTGAGGATGCTCATGTGTGTGGGTGTGCACATGTACGTGTGTGTGTGAGGATGCTCATATGTGTGGGTGTGCACGTGTACGTGTGTGTGTGAGGATGCTCATATGTGTGGGTGTGCACGTGTACGTATGTGTGTGAGGATGCTCATATGTGTGGGTGTGCACATGTACATGTGGAGGCCAGAGGTCAATACAGGGTGCTTTCCTGTATTGACTTCCTCCTCCTCTTCCTTCTTTTCTTTCTTTCTTTTTTTTGTTTTGTTTGTTTTTTCAAGGTAGGGTCTCACTCTAGTCCAGGCTGACCCGGAATTCACTCTGTAGTCTCAGGGTGGCCTCGAACTCACGGTGATCCTCCTACCTCTGCTTCCTTAGTGCTGGATTAAAGGCGTGCGCCACCACACCTGGCTGGCTGGCTTTCTTTCTTTCTTTCTTTCTTTCTTTCTTTCTTTCTTTCTTTCTTTCTTTCTTTCTTTTTTTGGTTTTCGAGGTAGGGTCTCACTCTGGTCCAGGCTGATCTGGAATTCACTATGCAGTCTCAGGGTGGCCTTGAACTCATGGCAATTCTCCTACCTCTGCCTCCCGAGTGCTGGGATTAAAGGCGTGTGCCACCATGCCCAGCTTGCTTTCTTTATTTTTGAGACAGAGACTCTATCCCAGGCTATTCTCAAACCCCCCATATGGCAGAGGATGGCCTCAAACTTCTGATCCTCCTGTCTCTACTTCCCAGTGCTGGGGTTACAAGCGTGTGCCACCACACCACACATGTGATGCCGGGAATCGAACTGAGGCCTCCGTGCATGGTAGGCAGGCACTCTACACACTGAGCTACCTCCCTAGACTGAATTTATTTTCTTGAGACAGGGTCTCTCACTGATCCAGAACTCACCCACGTAGCTAGACCAGGTAATCAGCAAGCCCCAGGTATTCTCCTATCTCTGCCTCTCCAGTGCTGGGATTGTAGGTGTGTGCCATCACACCCAGCTTTTATGTGGGCGCTGGGGATCCAAAACTCAGGTCTTCGTGCTTGTGTGGCAAGCACTTTAGTCTCCCTGGCCTCCACCTTCTCTTTGAGAGAGGATCTCTCATTGGACTGGAGTTCATCAATTGGCTTAGATTAGCTGACCAATGATCTCCTCCAGTCTCCTGCCTCTGCCTCCCCAGCACTGGGCTTGCAAGTGAATGCCACCACATGTGGCTTTTCTTGTCTTTATTGTATCAGATACCAAGTTCTTAGAACACTGTAATAGAAATTCCCAATCAGTTTTTTTTTTTCAAGGTAAGTTCTTGCTCTATAACCTAGGCTGACCTGGAAGTCACTTTGTAGTCTCAGGGTGGCCTTGAACTCTCAGTGATCCTCCTACCTCTGCCTCTCTAGCGCTGCGATTAAAGGCATGTGCCACCACACCTGGCTTCCATTCCCTCTCTCTCTCTCCCTCTCTCTCTCTCTCTATAGATATATATATATATCTATAGAGAGAGAGAGAGTATATGTATACATATATGTATATATATATACACACACAAATATATATATATATATATATATATATATATATATATATATATGCATGTATATTTGTTTTTTTGAGGTAGGGTCTCATTCTAGCCCAGGCTGACCTGGAATTCACTATGTATTCTCAGGGTGGCCTTGAACTCATGATGATCCTCCTATGTCTGCCTCCCGAGTGCTGGGATTAAAGGCATGTACCACCATGCCCGGCTCTATTCAGTATTTCTAATGTTTCAACATTTCCTTTCTGTTTTTACTTTTGTCTTATACACAATCTCTTCTTGGAATGGTAGCTATTTGGGAGGACAATCTATGTTCTACATATCTGTATATACCGGTGTCCAAGACTGTCAAGTCTGAATAGCTCATATTTTTCTATTGACAACAAGGGCCATTTTGGTTGTCCTTTCCTCAAGGTAGGGTCTTGCTCTAGCCCAGGCTGACCTGGAATCAATCTCACTTTGGCCTCAAACTCACAGCGATACTCCTACCTCAGCCTCCCAAGTGCCAAGAATTAAAGGTGTGTGCCACCATGCCTGGCCCGTTTTGAATGATTTTCATAAAAATAGGCACTTCCTTTCCAGACGCAGGCCACACACGAGCCACTCAGAGTTACTTGCTTTCTTCCCTCACGGCTACCGTCTAAGGCTCAGCATACAGCTAGAGGTGACGAGGCTGAAGGTTGGCACTGGGGGGAGTAAATGCCACCTAGGCAGCCTTCTTGCTGACAGTTCCTAGTGTGGGTGGCAGTCTTCCCATCAGACTTCCTTATTTGATGATTCTGTTCCTAACCTTGTAAATTGGCAGGAGACATGTCAGGTTGGCCATTATCTCACTCACGCTGGCTTCATCAGTGTCATCTTTGATCCAGGTTCCCTTTGAAGGTCCAATTTTATGACATTTGTACATCTTGAAAGCTTTGCTTCGCTTAAGAGGAGGCAATTTCACCTGCAACTCCACGTAACCTAGTGTCTTTAAACGTCCGTGTGCGGCCAAGGGCCGGAAGGGCAGTTCATATCCAGGGCACTGTGGTCAGCAGCACCAAGTTGGAGGGGCACCTCTGGTCCTTCCTCCTTCTGGGCTTCCCTGGGGAACATGGTTGTTGCACGTGGGGGGAAGAGGTCTAGTGTCAATATGAGTCATACAAAACCGCGCCTGGATAAAATTTGTTCCAGCTGTGGGATAGACTCACGGGCTCAATGACAGGGAAGGAAGAGTTTCTTAACACGGTCTCCAAGTCCACCGTGCCACTATTAATCTAAAAACGATGCCTCCCTTTTCCACTTCCATATCGGCCTGAGGTTGGACAATCTTCATCTTATTCTACCAAATGACACATTCCAACAAGTAGAATGCAGAAGTGGACACAAATATTTGTCTGTCTCCTCCTGTGAGGACAGACATAGTGAAGATTTATAAAAATGTAATGGGTTTCTTTTCTTACTAATTTTTTGGGGTATATGGACAAAATACGGGTATTTCCGATAAAAATATACATATTGCTAACATGCAGTGCATTTTTTTTGTTATCTTAAGGCTCAAGTTAACAAATACGTATTTTTCAGCTCTGAGACTTTATTTTTATTCTTTATTCTTTTAATTTATAATCTCTTCCCGCTACTCTTCTTTTTAATTTTTGTTGTTGTTGTTTATTTGAGAGAGAAAGATACAGAGGGAGAGGGAGAGAGAGAAACAGAGAGGCAGAATGGGTGTACCAGAGCCGCTAACCACTGCAAATGCACGCGCCACCTTGTGCATCTGTCTTCTATGGGCAATAGAGAATTAAACCCGGGTTCTTTGGCTTTGCAGGCAAGTGCCACCAAGCCATTTTTCCAGCCCCCACTACCCTTTTTTGTGCCTCCTTCTCCTTCTTCCTCCACCAAACCTTTCCTTCTTTCCAACTAGCCTTTCTTTATCCCCTCTTCCTTCTATTCTCTGTGACAACATATTTTTGTTTTGTTTTGTTTTTCAAGTTAGGGTCTTGCTTTAGCCCAGGCTGACCTGAAATTCATTATGTAGTCTCAGGGTGGCCTTGAATTCACAGGAATCCTCCTACCTCTGCCTTCCAAGTGCTGGGATTAAAGACATTTGCCACCACACCTGGTTTGTGACAAGATTGTTTAAAATTTTTTATTTTATTATGACTTTTTTTTTTGGTTTTATCGAGGTAGGGTCTCACTCTGGTCCAGGCTGACCTGGAATTAACTATGTATTCTCAGGGTGGCCTTGAACTCATGGCGATCCTCCTACTTCTGTCTCCCGAGTACTGGGATTAAAGGCATGCACTACCACGCCCAGCTAATTTTTATTTTTTATAATTAACAACTTCCATGATTGTAAACAATATCCCATGGTAATTCTCTCCATCCCCCCACTTTCCCCTTTGAACCTCCACTCTGCCCCTCCCTCTCTCAATCAATCTCTCTTTTATTTTGATGTCATGATCTTTTCCTCCTCTTATGATGGTCTTGTGTAGATAGTGTCAGGCACTATGAGGTCAATGGATATCCAGGCCATTTTGTGTCTGGAGGAGCACGTTGTAAGGAGTCCTACCCTTCCTTTGGCTCTTACATTCTTTCCGCCACCTCTTCCACAATGGACCCTGAGCCTTGGAAGGTGTGATTGAGATATTTCAATGCTGAGCACTCTCTGTCACTTCTCAGCACCATGGTGCCTCCTGAGTCATCCCAAGGTCACTGCCATCTGAAAAGATCCTCTAGCCAAAAGTGAGAGTAGCATTAATATATGGGTATGAATGTTAAGAGAAGTGCTTAATGGGTAGTTTGGTGAGCATAGTATATACTTTTAGCCAGACAGCAGCAGACATTACACCCCTAGGGCTCATGACTACTCCTGTTGTAGGTTTTGAGTATCAGGGATGTATTCCCTCCTATGAAGCAGGCCTCCAGTCCAATTAAAGGGCAGTTGGTTTCCCCCATAACAGACGTGCCACCATTGCACCCGTTGGCTACATACTGATGGACCCAATATGTAGTTTGTGCAGGTAACGCCAGCTGCTGTGAGGTCATGAATGCAACCAGTACTTCGTGTCTGGAAGACAGTGTTTCAAAGCACTCTTCTCATCTTTTATTTTATGCTATTTTAAAAATATTTTTATTTATTTATTTATTTGCAAGGAAAGAACCAAAAAGAGAGAGAGAGAATGGGCACACCAGCGTCTGTTTCTGCTGCAAATTCCAGATGCGTGTGCCACTTTGTGCATCTGGTTTATGAGAGTAATTGAACACCAGGCTGTTAGGCTTTGTAAGCAAGTGTCTTAACTGCTGACCCATCTCTCTAGCCTTTTCCTTATCCTTTAAAGACTCTTACATTCTTTTTTATTGAGGAAGGGTCTCACTATAGTGACCTGGAACTTAGTCTGTAATCCCAAGATGGCCTCAAATTTATGGTAATCCTCCTATCTCTGCCTCCTGATTGCTGGAATTAAAGACATTGACAACATGCCTGGCTTAAAGGCTCTTTCATTCTTTCTGCCACCTCTTTCACAATGGTCCTTGAGCCTCAGAGGGGGTGAAGGAATGCAATTCTGAGACTTAATTTCTAACATAGTAGTAACTGTGAAGACATCAGAGTAAGCGAATGTATCACAGAAATATCAATGACATGCACAGATGTCATTTATCTAATAAAGACCAAAATAAGTTTTAGACATGATTGTGATTTTAAAAATTGGGGGACTGGGGAGATGGCTTAGTGGTTAAGGCACTTGCCTGACAATCCTAAGGACCTACATTCAACTCCCCAGAACCCATGTAAGCCAGATACACATGGTGGCACATGTGTCTGGTGTTTGTTTGCAGTGCCTAGAGGTCCTGGCACACCCATTCTCTCCCTCTCTAACATATAAACAAATAAAAGTAAAATATTTAAAAAAATTGGGATCAAGTAGGGTGTAGCAGCGCATGCCTTTAATCCCAGCACTCGGGAGGTAGAGGTAGGAGAATCACCATGAGTTTGAGGCCACCCTGAGACTCTATAGTGAATTCCAGGTCAGCCTGGGCTAGAGTGAGACCCTACCTCGTAAAAATAACAACAACAACAACAACAAAATTGGGATCTTGGATAATCACTGGCATTCTTTTCATTACTTTTAAAATACTTTTATCTATTTATTTGCAAGCAGAGAGAGAGAGATAGAAGAGAGACAGACAGAAAGAATAGGTACTTCAAGGCCTCCAGCTGCTGCAAATGAGTTCCAGATGCATGTGTCACCCCGTGCATCTGGCTTTGCATAAGTACTGAAGAATAGAACTTGGATTATTAGGCTTTGTAGGCAAGTGCCTTAACCACTAAACCATCTCTCCAGCTCCCTCTTATTGCTTTTAAGCTAGCACACAAAATGATAATTTATTATGATATTTTCATATATATATCATTGTACTTTGCTCATATTCACTCCCACATCAACCTCCCCCCATTTCTTCCCTGTTGATGCTATCTTTCTTCCTTCAAATGGTCCCCTTTCTGCTTGCATACCATATGCATGTGTGTGTGTGTTTGTGTGTATATCTGCATTTAAATAGGTTTCACATGAGAAGAAACATGAAATATTTGTCTTTCTGTTTTTATTTTTCTCAATTTTTATTAACATTTTCCATGATTATAAAAAACATCCCATGGTAATACTCCCCCCCTGACTTTCCCCTTTGAAATTCCATTCTCCATCATATCCTCTCCCCATGTCAATCAGAAATATTTGTCTTTCTGAATCTGGTTTATTGCACTTAATACGATGATATCCAGTTCTATTCATTTTCTTACAAATGACATAATTTCACTTTTCTTTATGGCTGAATAAAGCATATGTGTGTGTGTGTGTGTGTGTGTGTGTGTGTGTGTGTATGAGAGAGAGAGAGAGGGTTGAGACAGGGTCTTGCTCCAGCCCAGGCTGACTTGGAATTCACTCTGTAGTCTCAGACCGGCCTTGAACTCACAGTGATCCTCCTACCTCTGCCTCCTTAGTGCTGGGATTAAAGGTGTGTGCCATCAGGCAGGGCTTCTTTTTTTTTTTTTTAAGAAAAAGACAAACCCAAAATACTACTGAAAGTATAGTCAAATGAAAACAAGACAGGGGAACACGAAGAAACAAAACAAACAAACAAAAAAAACCAAACCAATGAAGTCTTAGAATGGCTTCTTTCTGGGGCCTCTAAAACTGGAGTTGGCCAGGTAGATGCTGAGGAGGGACTGGGTCATTGAACTTGTAGCCTTGTCTTATGATTTTTCTTGGTGTCATACCTACCCTGGACAACTGTCATATGTCCTCCAGAGCTGTCTTCTTTCTAGTGGCTTCCTTTTCTTCTGGATGAGGTTTCCATGCTGGCTACACTTAGCTTCGCAGTCAGAAGACTAGAAAGTTCTTCCATCCTCCTGAGATTCCCCAGTTCATAACGCTGGGGTGGCTAATCGAGCTATGTCTCCTGGTTGCATTGAGAGCAGGAAGTTCTTAGGTCTGTACAGGTGAGCCTGTTTCTAGGCTTTCAAAACCCATTAAACAGTAAATACGCTGCTGGGTGAATGTAGCTGTGGATGTCAAGTATCCCGTTGGCAATTCTGTTCTCATTGTCTGCCACGGTGAACCTCCTGGCATGTAGGAGACTGCTTACTGACCACCTGCCTGCCTCAGGTCAGGCTAGGGCTTTCAGATTCTAGTGTGCTGTTTTTGTTTGTTTTATTTTTCAAGGTAGGGTCTCACTCTAGCCCAGGCTGACTGGAATTCACCATGTTGTCTCAGGGTGGTCTTCAACTCAGAGCAATCCTCCTACCTTTGCCTCCCAAGTTCTGGAATCAAAGGTGTGTGCCACCGGGCTGGAGAGATGGCTTAGCGATTAAGCGCTTGCCTGTGAAACCTAAAGGCCCTGGTATGAGGCTCGATTCCCCAGGACCCACGTTAGCCAGATGCACAAGGGGGCGCATGCATCTGGAGTTCATTTGCAGTGGCTGGAGGCCCTGGTGCCCCCATTCTCTCTCTCTCTGCCTCTTTCTCTCTCTGTCTGTCACTCTCAAATAAACAAAAAAAAATATATTGGGGGGCTAGAGAGATGGCTTAGTGGTTAAGTGCTTGCCTGTGAAGCCTGAGGATCCTGGTTCAAGGCTTAACTCCCTAGGACCCACGTTAGCCAGATGCACAGGGGGCACACACGTCTACAGTTTGTAGTGGCTGGAGGCCCTTGTGGGCCCATTCTCTCTATGTGCCCCTTTCTCTCTCTCTCTCTGTCACTCTCAGATAAATAAATAAAAATGAACAACAAAAAAATTTTTTTTAAAAGGTGTGTGCCACCATGCCTGGCTTTTCCCCCCCTCTCTCTTAAATATGTTTTCTTATCTGGAGAGAGAGAGAGAAAGAAAGAAAATGAATTGAGGGGCTGGAGAGATGGCTTAATGGTTAAGCATTTGCCTGAGCAGCCTAAGTACCCTGGTTCAAGGCTCGATTCCCCAGGACCCACGTTAGCCAGATGCACAAGAGGGCACCCACATCTGGAGTTCATTTGCAGTGGCTGGAGGCCCTGGTGCACCATTCTCTCTCTCTCTTTCTCTGTCTGTCACTTTCAAATAAATAAATAAAAATAAAAATAAATTAAAAAAAATAAGAGAAAATGAATTGAGGTTCCAGTTAAGATGGTGGCATAGGAACCATAACAAAGCAGCCTAGAGGAGAAAAAGCAAAAGTTAAAAAAAAAAAAAAACAGCAAAATACACTTTTCTACTAAAAAACGAGGCGTATAAGAAATTATCAGCTATAGCAGAGAAGTAGGAGAGACAGAGCATCCAGAGCCCACAGGCCGGCAGAAGCGGCTCCAGCAGCGGCGGCACCAGGTCCGCAGGGCCACAGCGGCCAGGCTCGGGCTGAGCCGCAGGAAAAGCCAGGTGAGGGGACTCTCCACTCACACCGGAGCTCCTCGCAAACTCAAGAAAGGTAAAGGGAGGACGGCAGGGAAGAACGGAGGAGCAGCTAGTGAGGAAGAGGATCGCATGGACCAGGGGGAGAACTGGAGCCACCGACCACAGTCTCCCCTCCCCCATTGCCAGCACAAGCACCGAGGAGCTCCAGAAACCTGGGGAAGGGAGCTCACCTTCACAGCACCCGGCACAGGTGAGCAGCAGCCCAGCCACCCAGCCAGCCTACGTGAGCCCACGGCGCCGCAAAGAAGGACCCAAGCAGGAGCACAGCATACCTGAGACCAAAACAATCTGTAAAGGTTACTGAGATTACACTGGGTCAGTACCTGCCGAATAAGCCTGGTGTATAGGCTTGAATCAGAAGTGCTGATTGCACCTTCCGTGTCAGGATAAGTTATATGTTAAATCTGATGGATGGTCGGATCTGCCATTCTTAAATAACCTACACGTGGGGCTTGTCATTT
This sequence comes from Jaculus jaculus, assembly GCF_020740685.1. NCBI lineage: Eukaryota > Metazoa > Chordata > Mammalia > Rodentia > Dipodidae > Jaculus > Jaculus jaculus. The sequence continues at coordinate 16,029,386 of NC_059111.1, forward strand.
GTTGCTTCCTGACTTAAAGTGCCTTTGTTTCCTCTTCTGTTGTTCAGTAGGGAAGGGACTCACTTGGTCACAAGCTGACTTGGAACCCTCCACAGACCAGAAATCTTAGCCTCCTAGTGGACAGGGTTAAGGGTGCGGGCAGCACCCACCCTAAGGGACTGTGACTTTGGTCGGCATAATACCTATTCCTCCATAAATACCTGTGCTGTTTTTCATTGAATCTGCCCATTGTTTAGTGAAACTTTAGAACCTGCCTGTATTTTGCTCCACTCAGCCTACTTGAATACTCTCATAATAGGCAAACCCAACATCTAGAGTCACTTTTGTAGATACTCTGAGAGTCTTAAGAGGCACACTTAGCACCTTAAGCTCTTCCCCTGAAGACATATAACATCAGATTGATTAATACATCTAATAATACTGCAGCTAATTAGAAAATCCAAGTATTAAATTAATCCAAGATATAAAAATATGTACATTATAACACAAGAAACACCAAAAATCAAGACAATATAAATCCACCAAAAAGTATTAATGCATCTGAAATGACCTCCAGTGAGAATGAGTTAGAGGAAATGCCCAAGAAAGATTTTAAAAGAATGATTATAAATATGTTCAAAGAAATTAAAGAGGAAATCAAAGGAATCAAAGAGGAAATCAAAACAATCAAAGAAGACACAGGAAACCAATTTAATGAAATAAAGAGGTCAATACAAGACATAAATAAGGAAATAGAAATAATAAAGAAAAACCAATCAAAATTACTAGCAATGAAGAACACAGTCAATGAAATAAACTCTGTAGAAAATTTCACAAGTAGAATGGGTAAAGGAGAGGACAGAATATCTAAACTAGAAGACCAGGTAGCAGATCTAATACAGTCCAACAAAGAAAAAGACAAACTAATAGGAAAGTATGAATGGGAATTTCAAGATATTTGGGACCTAACATAAGAATTCAGGGTGTAGTAGAAGGAGAAGAATTTCACTCCAAAGGCATAGTAGGCATTTTCAACAAAATCATAGAAAAAAAAAACTTCCCCCAAATTGGGAAAGAGATGCCAATGCAGATACGTGAATCCTTTGGAACACCAACGAGACAAAACCTGGAGAGAACCTCTTCTCACCATATTATAATAAAATTACCAAACCTACAAATGAAAGAAAAATATTGAAAGTAGTTACAGAGAAAAATCAAGTTACCTACAAAGGCAAGCCCATCAGGATTGCAGCAGATTACTCAACACAAACTTTAAAGGCCAGAAGGGCTTGGAGTGACATATTTAAAGTTCTGAAAGATAACAACTGCCAACCAAGGTTACTTTATCCTGAAAAGCTATCCGTTCAAATAGATGGAGAAATAAGGACATTCCACAACAAAAGTAGGTTAAAGGAATATTTGGAGACAAAACCAGCTCTAGAAAATACTCAGGGGCTGGAGAGATAGCTTAGTGGTTAAGCGCTTGCCTGTGAAGCCTAAGGACCCTGGTTCAAGGCTCGATTCCCCAGGACCCACATTAAGCAGATGTACAAAGGGGTACATGCGTCTGGAGTTTGTTTGCAGTGGCTAGAAGCCCTGGCGCACCCACTCTGCTCTCTCTCTCTCTCTCTCTCTGCCTCTTTCTCTCTCTATCTGTTGCTCTCAAATAAACAAATAAATAAATAAAAATTAAAAAAAAATTTAAAAAAGAAAATACTCGAAAGGATCCTCCATGCTGTAAAGAAAGAAAAGCACACATAAAAGGAACCTAGGAAAAACAAACCATACTCAAATACTAGTTAATACAAGAGAGCAAAGGTAAAATTAGAAGAACTACAAAAAAAAAAAAAGGCAAAACTAAATACACACCTTTCAATAATAACACTTAATACCAACAGCCTCAATGCCCCAACCAAAAGACATAAGTTCAACATACACAAATCAATAAATGTAATACATTATATAAATGGACTGGAGGACAAAAATCACATGATCATCTCACTAGATGCAGAAAAAGCATTTGACAAAATCCAACATCCCTTCATGATAAAAGTCCTACAGAGACTGGGAATAGAAGGAACATATCTCAATATAATAAAGGCTATTTATGACAAGCCTACAGCCAACATATTACTAAATGGGGAAAAACTGTAAACTTTTCCACTAAAATCAGGAACAAGGCAAGGATGTCCTCTGTCCCCACTTTTATTTAATATAGTATTGGAAGTCTTAGCCATAGTAATAAGGCAAGAGACACACATAAAAAGGATGCAAATTGGAAAGGAAGAGATCAAGTTATCATTATTTGCAGATGATATGATTCTATATATAAAGGACCCTAAAGACTCTTATCAGCAAACTGTTAGAGCTGATAAACACCTACAGCCATGTACCAGGATACAAAATAAATACACAGAAATCAGTAGCATTCTTATGTGCTAACAACAAACATGCAGAGGATGAAATCAGAGAATCACTCCCATTCACAATTGCACCAAAGATAAATAAATAAAGTACCTTGGAATAAACCTAACCAAGAAAGTAAAGGATCTCTACAATGAAAACTTTAAAACATTCAAGCAAGAAATTGCAGAAGATGTGGGGGTGGGGAGGGAGGGAATTACCATGGGATATATTTTATAATCATGGAAAATGCTAATAAAAATTTAAAAAAATAGAAAAAAAAAGAAATTGCAGAAGACACTAGAAAATGAAAAACGTCCCTTGTTCCTAGATTGGAAGAATCAATATTTGGAAAATGGAAATCTTACCAAAAACAATCTACACATTTAATGCAATCCTCATCAAAATTCCAATGACATTCTTTATGGAAATAGAAAAAAATACTCCAAAAATTCATTTGGAGTCACAAAAAACCCTTGAATATCTAAAATAATATTGAGTAACAAAAATAAGGCTGGTGGTATCACCATACCTGATTTTAACCTATACTACAGAGCCATAGTAACAAAAACAGCATGGTACTAGCACAAAAGCAGACATGTAGATCAATGGAACAGAATAGAGGACCGAAATGTAAGTCCAGGTAGCTATAGCCACCTGATGTTTGATAAAAATGCAACATACTCATTGGAGAAAAGACAGCCTCTTCAGCAAATGGTGTTGGGAAAACTGGATATATATCTGTAGAAGGATTAAAATAGATTCTTCTCTCTCTCCATGAACAAGAATTAAGTCCAAATGGATTAAAGATCTTAACATCAGACCTGAAACTCTGAAACTGCTAGAGGAAAAAGTAGGGGAAACCCTTCAACATATTGGTGTTGGCAAAGACTTTCTGTATATAACCCCAATTGCTCAGGCAATAAAACCACAGATTAACAGCTGGGACCTCATGAAATTACAAAGATTTTGTATGGCAAAGGACACTGTAAAGAGGCAACCTACCGAATGGGAAAAAATCTTTGCCAGCTATATATCTGATAGAGGATTAATATCTAGGATGTACAAAGAACTCAAACAATTAAATAATAAGAATCAAACCATCCAGTTAATAAATAGGCTATGGAACTAAATAGAGAGTTCTCAAAAGAAGAAATGTGGATGGGATATAAACATCTAAAAAAAATGTTCTACAACCCTAGTCATCAGGGAAATGCAGAATGAAACTACTTTGAAATTCCATCTCACTCCTGTCAGATTGGCTACCATCATGAAAACAAGTGACCATAAAATGCTTGTGAGGATGTGGAAAAAGTGGAACCCTTCTACACTGTTGGTGGGAATGCAATCTGGTCCAGCCGTTGTGGAAATCAGACAGCTAAAAATGGATCTACCATATGACCCAGCTATAGCACCCTATGCATATATCCTAAAGACTCATCTCATTACCCTAGAGATACTTGCTCAACCATGTTTATTGCCGCTCAATTCACAATAGCTGGGAAATGGAACCAGCCTAGGTGTCCCTCAACTGATGAGTGGATAATGAAGATGTGGCACATTTATACAATGGAGTTCTACTCAGCAGTAAAGAAAAATGAAGTTATGAAATTTGCAGGAAAATGGATGGATCTGGAAAGGATTATACTGTGAGGTAACCCAGGCCCAGAAAGCCAAGCGTTGCATGTTCTCTCTCAAATGTGGATCCTAGCTACACATGATTGGACTTCTGTGTGAGTAGGAAGAAAATTCAGTAGCAAAGGCCAGTAAACTAGAAAAGAGATGTAAAGGGAAGGGAAAGGAAGGGAGAGGGTACTTAATAGGATGGTATTGTATATATGGAAGTAGAAGAATAGATTAATGGGGTGAAAAGGCCCAAAGTGAGGTCAGGAGAAGAGATTGAGTAAAGGAAAGGTGGAAAGAGGGCTAATCAAAACCTAAAAGGATATAAATAAGTCATATGTAATCCTACTTTTGTGGACATGGAACATTCAGGAGCCTTAGATTGTTGCTAGAAAATTTTCAGTGCCAGGAATGGGATACCTTCCAGTGAGTTGCTGGCCAGGGAGGTCCCTGATGCCCCCAAAACATTATAGGCCATTGCTGAGACCCATGGTTTCCTACCAGTAACAGATGGTAAGACCCTATTGCTGAAGATTCCACATACTTGGGCTGCAAGGCCACTGAGAAATCCTGTTGGAACTGAGCTGAAAACCTCCTCCATGTAGACCAGCTGACAGAAAGCTGAAAGAAGCCATTCTGCATGCAGTTCAATGGGAGAAAGAGAAATCACCAGTGAAGATACTCAACAGTGAACACTGCAAACCTTATATTCAGCCAGCCAGGCCAAATGAGCCAACGAGTGCAATAGTGGCACGTCTGTCATGGCAGAAACCAACTGCCCTCTAATTGGACTGGCCTGCTCCATGGGAGGGAATACATCCCTGCTACTGAAAGCCTAAAACAGGGGTAGTCATGAGCACTACGGTGTAATGTCTGCTGCTGTCTGGCTAAAGGCATATACTATACAGTCCAGTAAGCACTTCTCTTAATGTTCATACCCTTATATTAATGCTACTCTCACTTTTGGTAGAGAATCTTCTCTTTTCAGATTGTAGTGACCTTGAGATGAGGTATCATGGTGCTGGAAAGAAGTGACTGGAGTGCTCCGTACTGTAATATGTCTATCACATCTTCCAAGGTTCAGGGTCTAATGTGGAAGAGGTGGCGGAAAGAATGTAAGAGCCAAAGGAAGGGTAGGACTCCTTGCAATGTGCTCCTTCCATACACAAAATGGCCTGGATATCCATGACCTCACAGTGCCTGACACTACCTGCATAAGATCATCATAAGAGGAAGAAAAGATCATGACATCAAAAAATAAAAGAGAGACTGATTGAGATGTGGAGGGGATATGATGGAGAATGGAGTTTCAAGGGGAAAGTGGGGGTGGGAGGGTATTACCATGGGATAATTTTTATAAACATGGAAGTTGTTAATAAAAATTTGAAAAAAAAAAACAACACATTTTAAGCCCAGAGTGGTGACACATGCCTTTAATCCCAGCACTCAGGAGGCAGAGGTAGGAGGGTCACCATGAGTTTGAGGCCACCCTGAGACTCCATAGTGAATTCCAGGTCAGCCTGAGCTAGAGCAAGATCCTACCTCAAAAAAAAAAAAAAAAATTAAAAATATTTTATTTACTTATTTGAGAGAGAGTTAAAGAGGCAGAGAGAGAGAAAGAATGGGTGTGCAGGGCCTCTATCCACTGCAAACAAACTCCAGAGACATGCACCACCTTATGCATCTGGCTTACATGGGTCCTGGGCAATCGAAACCGGGTCCTTTGACTTTGCCAGCAAATGCCTTAATGGCAAAGCCATCTCTCCTGACCTCCCATGGTGTTGTATTTTTAAAAAAAAATTTTATTTATTTATTTGAGAGTGACAGACACAGAGAGAAAGACAGATAGAGGGAGAGAGAGAGAATGGGCGCGTCAGGGCTTCCAGCCTCTGCAAATGAACTCCAGACTCGTGCACCCCCTTGTGCATCTGGCTAACGTGGGACCTGGGGAACTGAGCCTCAAACCGGGGTCCTTAGGCTTCACAGGCAAGCGCTTAACCGCTAAGCCATCTCTCCAGCCCCCATGGTGTTTTTTTTTTTTAATATTTATTTATTTATTTATTTAAGAGAAACAGACACAGAGAGAAAGACAGAGGGAGAGATAGAGAATGGGCGCGCCAGGGCTTCCATCCTTTGCAAATGAACTCCAGACGCGTGCACCCCCTTGTGCATCTGGCTAACGTGGGACCTGGGAACCGAGCCTCGAACCGGGGTCCGTAGGCTTCACAGGCAAGCGCTTAACCGCTAAGCCATCTCTCCAGCCCCCCATGGTATTTTAAATGTAGAATATCCCCCATAGCCTCATGTGCTTTGATACTTGGTCCCCAGTTGGTGGCAACTTGGGAAGGTTACAGCGTCTTTTGGAGACAGAGCCTCGCTGGAAAATGCATGTTACTGAGGATGGGCATTGGAGCAATGTAGCCCAACTCTAAGCCCAGTATGTAGAGCACCCTCCTTCCTGCTGATACGGAGCTGTGACCCAGACTTCTGCATAAGCCTGCCACGCTTTCCCCACCACCATAAATCTTCTCCCGGAAACTGTAAAGCCAAATAGACTCTTTCCTTTCATAAGCTGTTCTGGGTGGGTGGGTATCTTGCCCAGCAGCAAGGAAGTAACTGGAGGGCTGGAGAGATGGCTCAGTGGTTAAGGCGCTTGTCTGCTGTTGTAGCCAGGTACGCGTTGCTGGCAGAAATCACCCGACCAAGAGCAGCTTGTGGGATAAAAGGGTTTATTTTGGTTTACAGACTTGAGAGAAAGTTCCATGATGGCAGAGGAAAATGATGGCATGAACAGAGGGTGGACATCACCTCCTGGCCAACATCAGATAGACAACAGCCACAGGAGAGTGTACCAAACACTGGCAAGAGGAAGGTGGCTGTAATACCCATAAGCCCTCCCCCAAAAACATACTGCCCGGAGGAGGCATTAATTCCCAAATCTCCATCAGCTGGGAACCTAGCATTCAGAACACCTAAGTTTATAGGGGACACCTGAATCAAACCACCACAGATGCCAAGCCTCCATTCCCCAGCACTCACGTAAAGCCAGATGCACAAAATGGTGCATACGTCTGGAGTTTGTTTGCAGCTGCTGGAGGCCCTGGTGCATGCATTCTGTCTCTGTGTCTCTCTTCTCTTTAACTCCCTCTGCTTGCAAATAAAAAATAAAAATATTTTTAAAAAATTTTTAAAGGAAGTCACTGATAACCCTTTCATAATCCTGCCCTCTTATTTTGTACAAGGAGGTCCCTATCCCTTTCTGTTATGTTTCTTTGGCACTTGAGCATCAACCCAGAGACCTGAGAGATATTCATGATCAACATAGACCGAGGCTTCACAAGTGGAAGGCAAAGCTTTGTGGTTTCTGTCATCTAGGCAAGCATGCCTTGAGGATGTGGAATGGTGTTAGATCACTCTGGATCTTTCTGCATTATAACTCATACATAGGATTTCAGAAGCTGAACAGGTGACTTAAAAATCCTCCCTTTTCCACATGTGTAGAAATGAAAACAGAAACAGGACTGATGCCGAGTCCTACCTCAAATAATTAGTACTATTTGCCATACGTATGTGAGCTAACTGAAAAGCAGAAGCTCATTTCATTAAGAAATACACAAGTTGCCTTTAATCCCAGTACTTGGGAGGCAGAGGTAGGAGGGTCGCTGTGAGTTTGAGTTTGTTTGCAGTGGCTACAGGCCTTGGTGCACCCATTATCTCTCTCTCTCTAATAATTAAATTAAATCTTAAAAAATAAATACACATGTAATTTGATATCATTTATATACAATATAATTGCCAGTGTGGTGACCCATGCTTTTAATCCCAGCACTCAGGAGGCAAAGGTAGGAGGATCGCTGTGAGTTTGGGGCCAGCCTGGGACTACACAATGAATTCCAGGTCAGCCTGCGCTAGAGTGAGACCCTACCTCAAACAAAAAGCGGGCACTGGAGAAATGGCATAGTGATTAAGGAACTTACCTGAGTTCCATTCCCCCATACCTACTTGAAATCAGATGCACAAGGTGGCATATGCTTCTGGAGTTTGTTTGCAGTGGCTGGAGCTTCTGGTGCACCCAGTCTCTCTCTTCTATCTCTATCTGCTTGCAAGTTATGTATATATATATCACAAACACAAAAATAAAGTAAATAAGATACAATTCAAATTTAATATTGAAGTAATATTTAATTTATAAGTAGGATGTTTTAGTTAATTATATACTGATAATAACTGCAGTGATAACTCAATCTAGATTTAAAAAAAATTGGGCTGGAGGGATGGCTTAGCAATTAAGGCGTTTGCCTGCAAAATCAAAGGACCCAGGTTCGATTCTCCAGGACTCATGTTAGCCAGATGCACAAGGAGGTGCAAGCATTTGGAGTTCGTTTGCAGTGCAATTTCGGCAAGCAGGCACCTTTAACCACTAAGCCATCTCTCCAGCCTGCATAGCCTTGATTACCAATTATTATTTTGGGTTTCTTTTTCAAGGTAGGATCTCACTCTAGCCCAAGCTGACCTGGAACTCACTATGTAGTCTCAGGCTGGCCTCGAACTCACAGCGATCCTCCTACTTCTGCCTCCTGAGTGCTGGGATTTAAGGCATGCGTCACCATACCGGGCCTATTCTTTATTATTTTTGAGTCATTATTCACAGAGCCATCACGATCTTTGCTGCAGTTGCTACTGGAAGCAGGCGTGTGTGTCCTTCAAACGCGAAACGTGAAAAACGGACCGTGATCTAAAATCGTCACCGGCTGGGGAAGTCCAGATGGAAAAGTCCTTAGACGCGTGAGCCGCTCCCTGGATCTGCTGGTGTCGTGTTGGCGCCCCCTGGTGGTCAGTGACTTTCTCGTCATGGAAGTCAGCACAGGGCACCAGGGTCAACCAAGATTGCTGTGGTTCGAACGGGTTATTGGCATTGTACGGGGGTGGGGAGAAGGCAAGGGAGGGGGCCACCGAGAGACAGACACCCAGTGGAAGGTAAGTCAGCAAAGCGCTTTCTTTGCACGCAGGAGGACCCGAGTTCAATCTCCAGAACCCACGTTAAAAAAAAAAGGGGGGGGGGGCTGGAGAGATGGCTTAGCGGTTAAGCGCTTGCCTGTGCAGCCTAAGGACCCCGGTTCAAGGCTCGGTTCCCCAGGTCCCACATTAGCCAGATGCACAAGGGGGCGCATGCGTCTGGAGTTCGTTTGCAGAGGCTGGAAGCCCTGGCGCACCCATTCTCTCTCTCTCCCTCTATCTGTCTTTCTCTCTGTGTCTGTCGCTCTCAAATAAATAAATAAATAATTAAAAAAAAAAAAGGTGTGGAGGGAGTTGGGAGGAGCCAGGCTTCGTGGTGCACGCCTTTAATCCCAACACTTGGGAGGCAGAGGTAGGAGGATTTTTGGGTATTTAAGGCCACCCTGAGACTACATAGTGAATTCCAGGTCAGCCTGGGCTAGAGCGTGACCCTACCTCTAAAACCCAAAAATAAATAAATAAACAAACAAACAAATAAATAAAGGGGGGAGGCTGGAGAGAGGGCTCAGTGGTTAAGGCGCTTGCCTGCAAAGCCTAACCACTTAAATTTGATTCCCCAGTACCCACACAAAGCCCGATGCACAAAGTGGCACGCGTGTCTGGAGTCCCTTCACAGTGGCTAGAGGCCCTGGTGTGTCCATTTCTCTGTCTCCCTTATCTCTGCCTCTCTCTGCTTGCAAATAAATAAATTAATAAAAATATTTTTAAAATAAGCTGGGCGTGGTGGCACACGCCTTAATACCAGCACTCGGGAGGCAGAGGTAGGAGAACTGGCCTAAGTTTGAGGCCACCATGAGACTACATAGTGAATTCCAGGTCAGCCTGGGCTAGAGTGAGACCCTACCTTGAAAAATAAAACAAAACAAAAACCCCAGCCGGGTGTGGTGTGCACGTTTGTAATCCCAACACGGGGAGATGGAGATGGCTCACACCTTCTTGGCCTGAGGAATGACAGGAGGGGCTGGACTTCTGGACTCCATCCCACGTGTGGACACACAGGTCCCCACCCACACGGCAAGAGAAAAGAGAGAGGAAAGGAAGAGAGAAATTCCACAGGACGAGAATCACTGGGCAAATGGGGTAACCAGTTAGTGTATTTTTTTTTTCAAGGTAGGGTCTCACTGTAGCCCAGGCTGACCTTGAACTCCCAGCAATCCTCCAACCTCTCCAGTGCTGGGATTAAAGGCTTGCACCACACCCAGCTAAAGTATTTTTGGAGAAAGAAAAGAAGGTGGAACGTGATTGAAGAAGACTCCTGACATTAACCCTTGGCCTCCACTCACATATATACCCGCACACACATATATGCATAACCACACACGTGTCCACACACATGCATATACACTATACACACCTGCACATACAAAAATAATGTGCAAGACGGTCGTGGTGCTACATAGTGAATTCCAGGGCAGCCTGAGCTAGAGTGAGACCCAACCTTGAAAAGAACAAAAAGTTAAAATTAAAATAAAAAAATAATGTGCATATGTATATAGTATTGAAAGAATACTCTGCAACGTTGGCTTAATATACTTACTGTAGATGACTGTATCAAATGGAAATCTCTTCAGAAATTCTTGGGGCCTCCCCACCCTGAGCAGCTATTGGCAGGTAATAGTTGCTGGGGGGGGGGGAGTCCTGTTCTTCAGAGGTGTATCTCTCCATTCTACGGTCCAGTACATATCTCCCCACACACCAGTATTCATGCAAACAATCCTCAGTGACGTTTTCTTCTTCTTCTATTCCACCCCCCCCCCCGGGTCTTGTTCTAGGTCAGGCTGACCTGGAATTCACTATGTAGTCTTAGGTCGGCCTGGAACTCATGGCAATTCTCTTACCTGTGCCTCCCAAGTGCTGGGATTCAAGGTGTGCACTACCACGTCTGGCTCTTTGCTTCTTTTTCTATTTTCCAGATAGGGTCTCCCTCTTAGCCCAGGATGATCTGGAATTCACTATATAGTCTCAGGGTGGCCTTGAACTCATGGGGATCCTCCTACCTCTGCCTCCCCCGAAATATGGAACGATTCATGGAATTGTGTGTTGTCCTTGGACAGGGGCCATGCTAATCTTCTCCATATCATTTCAATCTTAGTATATGTGCTGCCAAAGCAAGCACTCTTCTTTTTTTTAATTTTATTTAGGGCCTAGAGAGATAGTTCAGTGGTTAAGGTGCTTGCCTGTGAAGTCTATGGACCCAAGTTTAATTCCCTAGGACCCATGTGATCCAGATGCACATGGTGGCACATGTATCTGGAGTTCCTTTGCAGTCCCTGGTACACCCATTTTCTCTAATAAAAAAAAAAAAATTAAATTTGTATCTATTTGAATGGATGTGTGTATGTATGAGTGGGTGTGTATGGTGGTTTGAATGTGAATGTATATTCCCAAAAGCCTCAGGTAGTTATTTTTAAATGTATTTTATTTATTTATTTATAATATTTATAGCCAAGTGTAGTGGTGCATGCCTTTAATCCCAGCACATGGAGGCAGAGGTAGGAGGATCACCATGAGTTTTGAGCTACAGTGAGACCCTACCTCAAAAAAAAAATATATATATATATATATATGTATATGTATATATTTTATATATACACATACAATTTATTTGAGAAAGAGAGAAGGAATGGGCATGCCAGGTCCTCCAATTACTGCAAACAAACTCCAGATGCATGCACCCCTTGTGCATCTGGCTTACATGGGTCCTGGAGAATTGAACCAGTATCCTTTGGCTTTGTAGGCAAATGCCTTAACCACTAATCCATCTCTCCAGCCCTATTTTTTTTTTTTTCCCTTGAAGTAGAGTCTCAATCTAGCACAGGTCTACCTGGAACTTACTTTGTAGCCCGGGCTGGCCTCAAACTCACAGTGATCCTTCTACCTCTGCCTCCCAAGTGTTGGGATTTAAGGTGTAGGCCACCACATCTGCCTGGTATGGTTTTCCTTCCTTTTTTCTTTCTTTTTTTTGATGATTTTTTGTTTGTTTGTTTTGTTTTGTTTTGTTTTTCGAGGTAGGGTTTCACTCTAGCCCATACTGACCTGGAATTGACTATGTAGTCTTAGGGTGGCCTTGAACTCATGATGATCCATCCTCCTACCTCTGCCTCTTGAGTGCTGGAATTAAAGGTGTGCACCACCATGCACAGCTCGTTTTTCTTTTCTGAGTTAGGTCTCATTCTAGCGCAAGCTGACCTGAGTCACTCTAGAGTCACTCTGTAGGTTTTTTTTTTTTTTTTTTTTTTTTTTATGGTTTTCCGAGGTAGCGTTTCACTCCAGCTCAGGCTGACCTGGAATTCACTATGTAGTCTCAGGGAATGTTATTTTTGATTAAGGTTAACCTTCCAGCTTGTCTCCAGCAGTCTGCTGGAGGGTATATGCATGGGGCATGGAGGTGTGTTGGATCTGTTTCCAGCCCAAAGGTGTGAACAGAACAAACAGTTTGGGCTCTGGCTGTCCATGATTGCTTGTGGCGCTGGCTGTGTGGAAGGATCTCTCTGTCCCAATCTACGAAAGGGGGCCCAGCTGCTTCTGCCATTGTTGGAACTTCCCTTGGATCTATAAGCCTGAAATAAATTCTTTCCTCCCATAAACTGTGTCTGGCTGGGTGTTTGTCCCAGCAACATGAGGCTGACTGCAGCAGTGAGCCAGGATCTCTTACTGCTGCAAGTGAATGCCCAGTGCTCATTCCATTTTCACCTACTTTTATGTGGGTCCTGGGGAACTTAACTCTGGCAGGCTTTGCAAGCAAGTGCCTTTAACTGCTGAGCCATCTCCTTATCCCCAATTAGTGATTATTTTCAAGCTAGTGAAGAGTTAATGTATGACTACTGAAGTTGCATGTAAACAGTCTAATTAACCATTGCACACAGACTCCATTTCTCTCCAGTGTATAGAAATGAGGCAATTCTCGTTAATTCAGTAGTCTGACAGTAGGTCTTACATTAGCAGGTATCAAAGTTGAACTCATTCACAGGAACATGAAATGACCATTAAAGCTCTTGAGGATTTTCTCGTGCAATTATCTTATTTTTGAGAGAGAGAGAGAATGGGTGCTCCAGGGTCTTTCAGCCCTGTGAACAAACTCCAGATGTGTGCGCCTTCTTGTGGCATATGTGCGACATTGCATGCTTGCATTGCTGGCTTACATGGGACTTGGAGATTCGAGCATGCATTCTTAGGCTTCATAGGCAAGTGCCTTGACTGCTAAGTCATCTCTCCAGCCCTGGAGTTATTTTTTAGCTGAGGTGTTTTTTGTTTTTTTTTTCCTCACTCTAGCCCAGACTGACCTGGAATTCACTCTGTATTTTCAGGGTGGCCTCAAACTCATGACAGTCCTCTCCCTCTGCCTCCTAAGTGCTGGGATTATAGGCATGTGCCACCACACCCAGCTCTTCAGCTGTGTTTTTTTTTTTTTTTAAATATTCTTTCCTTTTCGTTTTTATTGAGGTAGGGTCTCACTCTAGCCCAGGCTGACCTGAAATTCATTATGTAGTCTCAGGATGGCCCTGAACTCATGGCAGTCCTCCTGCCTCTGCCTCCTGGAGTGCTGGGATTAAAGGTGTACACCACTACGCCCAGCTCAAATTTATTTTTGACAACTTCCATACATATAGACAATAAACCATGAAATTCCTTCCCCTTCCCCCTTTCCCCTTTCTCAAATCCACCCTCCATCACATCCCCTCCCTCTCTCCATTAGCTTCTCTTTAATTTTGATGTCATCATCTTTTCCTCCTGTTATGAGAGTCTTGTGAAGGTAGTGCTAGGCACTGGGAGGTCATGGACATTGAGGCCAGTTTCTGTATGGATGGTTTCATTGTAATCGGTCCAACCTTTCCATCGGCTCTTACATTCTTTCCACCACCTCTTCTGCAATGGACCCTGCGCCTTGGAAGGTGTGATAGAGATCTTTCAGTGCCGAACATTCCTCCATCACGTCTTCTCAGCATTATGGTACCTTTTGAGTCATCCCAGTGGTCACTGCCATCTGAAAAGAGAAGCTTCTCTAACCAAAAGTGAGAGTAGGATTAATATATGGGTATTAACGTAAAGTGCATTTATCCAGACAACAGCAGGCATTACACTCCTAATGCTCATGACCTCCCCCACCATAGACTTTTGATTAGGTTTTCAGTACCAGACATGGATTTCCTCACACAGAGTGGGTCTCAATTCCAATTAGAGAGCAGTTGTTTTCCCTCATAACAGACATGCCACTATTGCACCTATTGGCTTATTTGGCCTATCTGGCCAAACTTGAGGCTTGCAGTGTCCACTGTTTTCACCACTGATGGTTTCTGTCTCCTATAAAGCTGCATGCAGTGCAGCTTTTTCCAGCTTTCTGTCAACTGGTCTACAGGAAGGAGGTTTTCAGCTCAGCCCCAGTTTGAGTTCTTGGTGACCTTGCTGCCTAAACATGTGGAGTCTTCAGCAATAAAAAAAAATGAAAATAAAAATATTTTCAAGCAGACAGGAGAGAGAAAATGGGTGCACCAGGGCCTCCAGCCTCTGCAGATGAACTCCAGAAGTATATGTCACTGCATCTGACTTCATGTTGGTACTGGGGATTTGAACCCTGGTCATTAGGCTTTGCAGGCAAGTGCCTTAACAGCTAATCCATCTCTCCAGTCCCCACCTCCACTTTGTTTTTTTCTTTTTAAGAAGAATCTATCTATCCCAGGCTGAGCTGGAACTCACTCTGTAGCTTGTGTGCTGGTCTCAAACTCATGGTGATCCTCCTACCTCAGCCTCCTGAGTGCTAGAAGTTAAGGTGTGAGCCACCACGCCAGGCTTTTAGGGTTGTGCTTTTAAATGGTACATTGTGGGCAGGACATTCAGAGGGCTGATTTTTGCTTAGGTCATGTTTTCATGCCTGCAATTCTGTCATTGCAATAGCACTATGTGATCATATGACATATAGTCTCTTGGGATTGTCTTGCTTTACTTAGCATAATTGCAAGTTGGAACAACATTCAGTTTTCAACTCTTTTTTTTTTTAAAGGAGAGTCTTTTTTTGTTTATTTTTATTTATTTATTTGAGAGCAACAGACAGAGAGAGAAAGAGGCAGATATAGAGAGAGAGAGAATGGGTGCGCCAGGGCCTCCAGCCACTGCAAACGAACTCCAGATGCATTTGCCCTCTTGTGCATCTGGCTAACGTGGGTCCTGGGGAACCGAGCCTCGAACCGGGGTTCTTAGGCTTCACAGGCAAGTGCTTAACCACTAAGCCATCTCTCCAGCCCAGTTTTCAACTTTTGAGTCATGCCCCGTGGCATGGGCATTGCTCAGTTTGTGTAGTCACTCACCCGTTGAAGAATAGGCAAGCTGTTTCCAGGATTTTTGGTTATAAGTGAGTATAGTTGCTGTGAACATTCATGCATAGGTTTCCTGTGGACATAGAGGTCAGTCCTCTTGGCCAAGTGCCCAAGAAGACAGTTACTGAGTCATATGGCCATTGTTTGTTTATTTTGGTGGGAAACTGCCAGACTGCCTTGCAGAATGGCTGCACTATTTTACATTCCACAACTTGTGATAGACCCAACTCTGCATTCTCACAGCTTTTCAAAAATGTTTTTTTTTTAATTTTTAAAAAATATTTTATTCTTGTATATGCATTAGATAGAGAAAGAAGCAGAGCAAGAGAGAGAGAATGGGCATCCTAGGGCCTCCAGACACTTTAAATGAACTCCAGATTCATGAACCATGTTGTGCATCTGGCTTATGTGGGCCCTGGAGAAGTGAACCTGGGTCCTTTGGCTTTGTAGGCAAGTGCCTTAACTATTAAGCCATCTCTCCAGCCCTTGATTTTTATTTATTTATTTTCAAGGAGAGAGAGAAAATGGGCACTGCAAATGAACTCCTGATGAATGAGCCACCTTGTGCATCTAGATTTATGTGGGTCCTGGGGAATTGAACCTGGGTCCTTTGGCTTTGCAGACAAGGGCTTTAACAATTAAGCCATCTCTCCAGCTTCCCTCCCCTCCCCCCCCCCGAGGTAGTGTCTTGCTCTAGTCCAGGTGAGCTGGAATTCTCTCTGTAGCTGGCCTCAAATTCACCACAATTCTCCTACCGCCACCTCTCAAGTGCTGGCACAAAACGTGTATGCCACCACACCTGGCTACACTTCCAGTTTCTCCATGCAGCCTGGGCATCCAAACGCAGAGTCCTGCAGTGAAACCTTTATCCACTGGAGCATTTCCCAAACAGCCCTTTGTTCCTGTTTTTTTTTTTTTAATTAATTAATTAATTTATTTGAGAGTGACAGACACAGAGAGAAAGACAGATAGAGGGAGAGAGAGAGAATGAGCGCGCCAGGGCTTCCAGCCTCTGCAAACGAACTCCAGACGCGTGCGCCCCCTTGTGCATCTGGCTAATGTGGGTCCTGGGGAACCGAGCCTCGAACCGGGGTCCTTAGGCTTCACAGGCAAGCGCTTAACCGCTAAGCCATCTCTCCAGCCCATGGTTTTTGTTTTTTATTTTGAGACAGGGTCTCATGTATCTCGGACCTTGCACTTGCTATGTAGCTGTAGCAGTTACCGCTCCCCCCTTTTTTGTTGTTCTTATTTTAATATCTTAGTTTTATTAATTCATTTGACAGAGAAAGAGGGATAGAGAGAATGGTCGCGCCAGGGCCTCCAGCCACTGCAAATGAACTCTAGACATGTGCGCCTCCTTGTGCATCTGGCTAACGTGGGTCATGGGGAATCGAATCTGGGTCCTTTGGCTTTGCAGGCAAATGCCTTAACTGCTAAGCCATCCCTCTTGCCCTTGTTTTTTGTTTTTAAGGTAGGGTCTTACTGTAGCTCAAGCTGACCTGGAACTCATTCTGTAGTCCCGGGCTGGTCTCGCACTCAGTGATCCTCCTAACTTTGCCTCCCAAGTTCTAAAATTAAAGGTGTGTACCACCATGCCCTTTTGTTTTTATTTTTATTTCTTTCCTTAATTTTTATTTTTTTGAGGTATGGTCTCCCTCTAGCTCAGGCTGACCTGGAATTTACTACATAGGCTTGGGGTGGCCTCAAACTCATTGTGATTCTCCTAATTCTGCCTCCTGAGTGCCACCATGCCTAGCTCCCTTTTTTGTTCTTAAAGTTTAAAAAGCTTATATCTGTGATTCATTTGGAGCTAAGGTTTGTGCTAGTGTGAGATTTAGGTTGTTGCCTGCGGTTTTTTAAAAAATAGTTTTATTTATTTATTTGAGAGAGTGAGAGATAGATACAGAAATAGGCAGGGAGAGAGAGAAGAGAAAGCAAGCAGAGAAGAGAGAGACAAGAAGAGAAGAGAAGAGAAGAGAAGAGAAGAGAAGAGAAGAGAAGAGAAGAGAAGAGAAGGGAATGGGCATGCCAGCCCTGTAAACAAAGTCCAGATGCATGTGCCCCCTTGTGCATCTGACTTACATGGGTTATGGGGAATCGAACCTGGGTCCTTTGGCTTTGCAAGCAAGTGCCTTAACCACTAAGTCATCTCTCCAGCTCACTGCCTGTATTTTTATTTATGCATAGCTCTTTTTTTTTTTTTTTTTTTTTTTTTAAAGGTAGGGTCTCACTCTGGCTCAGGCTGACCTGGAATTCACTATGTAGTCTCAGAGTGGCCTCAAACTCTTGGCGATCCTCCTACCTCTGCCTCCCGAGTGCTGGGATTAAAGGCGTGCGCCACCACGCCCGGCTATGCATAGCTCTTTGATCTAACACCAGTTGTTGAAGATGCTATCATTCATCCTTGGAACAGGTTTTGAACTAAAAAGAAAAAATCACTTCCAGGGGGTAAAGTCCTTGCTGCACAAGGGTGAGTATCCGAGTTGGGATCCCCAGAGCCCACGAGAAAGCCAGCACTGTGACAGGCATCTGTCATCCCAGGAGCCTATGGTGAAGAGGGAGGTGGAGACAGAATTTACCAGAAGCTCACAGACAAGGCAGATGTCAGTGACCAGCCAGAAGGACAAGTGACTCCATGTCTGACAAGCTGAAAGGTGAGGATTGACATCTGAAAGTTGTTTGTGTGCCTACGCTCATACGTGAACACACACACACACACACACACACACACACACACACACCATCTCTAAAATATAACAGATGAACTTCTAAGTTTTCTGTTTTATTGACCTCTGTTTATTCTGCCAACTCTTTTTAATATTTATTTTTTTGACAGGGAGATGGAGAGACAGAATGGGCACGCCAGGGCCTCTAGCACTGCAAATAAGCTCCCAATGCATGCGCCACTTTGTGCTTCTTCTATTTGACTCAATAGCACCTGCCTGAAACCAGAAAGTCTCACATATTGCATTCGTATTGATTCTATACTCCGCCAGTCAGCCAGGCACTGGGAGAAGGCCCTAGGATCACACACACACACACACACACACACACACACACACACACGCACGTCTTTAAGACTTCTCCTGTGGAGTGTGGAGCATTCACTTTTCACACACGAGTTGAACTCTCTTTACACTTGCATTGCAAATTCCATTGGAACTTGTCTTAGGTGGACAGCTTCATGGAGACTGACGGCATGCGTACAAGTCACCAACTCTACTCTCACGCCTTCCTGAGGTCTCACACTAAGGCAGAGCCACAATGACCGTCTTACAGGCCAGAACCAAAAACACCCCGAAATGCGTATGTTTGCACCCCTTCCCATCTACCCCCCACCCAACTCGTAAAGCCAACTGGGAGTCCTGGATAGTGACTGTACATAGTCCAGTAAGGTGAATAGAAGTGTTTTCCTACCTCAATGGGCAGAATCTGGCCCGACTCCGTGTTCCCCGGCTTTGGATTACAAGTTGATTTCAGCCCACACATTCCTCTAGCCAGCTTGCCTTGAAGAAAATCTTGCAGAGCACACGGGATAGTACGATTAAATCGCTTTAAACTCGAGTACTTGATAGTTGGTGAGTTTAGAAACACGAAAGCAAAAGTACACAATAAAAAAACGTGTCCCGGTGTGGCAATTCAAATCCTGGTTTGACGGATTTCCAGCATGACACCTGAATAGCGAAGGTCATCGCAACCACTGGTGAGGCTCTGCTGCCCCCATGTGGCCGAATCACTTCACTGACAGAGCCGCTGGCCTCTTGTCACACAGCATCTCTTCCACTGATTTTGCTATTCTCATTGGTGTGTGTGTCTGATGTGTGTGTGTGTGGGCGCATACGTACCATGACACGTGTGTGTGGAAGTCAGAGGACCACTTTGGGGAGTTAGTCCTCCCTTCAACATGGTTTGATGCAGGTCTCTGATTGGCCACCACCATTCACCAGGCAAGCTGGCTCACAGGCCTTTGGGAAATCCTCCTGTCTCCACTTCCCGTCTCACTGTAGGCATGCTAGGATTACACACCTTTTGGTGTTTTTAATTTTTTTTTGCTTTTTTTTTTTCAAGGTAGGATCTTTCTCTAGTCCAGCCTGACCTGGAATTTACTAAGTAGTCTCAGGTTGATCTTGAACTCATGGTGATCCTCTTACCAATGCTTCCCAAGTGCTGGGATTAAAGGTATGTGCCACCACACCTAGCTATTTTTTTTTTTTTAATTAGAATCTCACGTTAGCTCAGACTGACCTAGAATCACTATGTAGTCTCAGGCTGGCCTCGAACTCACAGCAACCCTCCTACCTCTGCCTACCGAGTGCTGGGAGTAAAGGCGTGCACCACCACGCCTGGCTATTTTGGCATTTTTACATGGCCTCTGAACTGATGCTTGTGTGGAAGTGCTTTATCCACCATCTACCTTGGCAGCCTACTGTTTATTTATTTTAAAAATTATTTTTTTTTGAGGTAGTGTTTTACACTAGCCTAGGCTGACCCCGAACTCACTACATAGTCTTAGGATGGCCTCAAACTCATAGTGATCCTCCCATTGCTGCCTCCTAAGTGCTGGGACTAAAGGTGTGCGCCACCACTCCCAGCTCCATGGTTTAATTTTTGAGACAGGGTCTATTTAGCACAAGCTGGCCTCAAACTCACAGCAGTCTTCCTGCTTCAGCTCTCCCAGTGCTGGGACTACATGCATGATTCACCATGTGTGACTTGGAAAGCACTCCCCCACCCCCCCAAGGTAGGGCCTTGATCTAGTCCAGGTTGACCTGGAATTCACAATGTAGTCTCAGAGTGGCCTCAAATTCATGGTGATCTTCCTACCTCTGCCTCCTGAGTGCTAGAGTTAAAGGTGTGCACCATCGCGCCTAGTGAGAGTACTTTTTTTTTTTTTTTGGTTTTTCGAGGTAGGGTCTCACTCTGGTCCAGGCTGACCTGGAATTCACTCTGTCATCTCAGGGTGGCCTTGAACTCATGGCAATCCTCCTACCTCTGCCTCCCAAGTGCTGGGATTAAAGGCGTGTGCCACCACGCCCGGCTTACTTTTTTTTTTTTTTAACATGGATGTGTAGAGATGGGTGGATTGTGTGTTCATTTTATAAAGATTATTGCAACTATTTTTTCCAAGCAAAAGCACTGGTAGAAGTGACATGAGGCCCGAGGTAGGAAGAGCACAAGCACATGCACACACACCACACTCGTTAAAAGAAAGGATAACCCCAGCTTTATGCCTAACAAAGCAGACATCTCCCCTGAAAACTCAGTCAATCGCAGGCTGAGTCTATTCATAATGCCAGAATCTCCTAAGTGAATGGATAGCTGGAAAGCCCCAGGTAGAATTCAGTAATACTGTCGCAAGTCTGGTGCCTCTTAACTCCTGGCCTTGCCCAAAAGTGCCCAGCAGTCCTCCACAGATAAGAGAAACTCCACTCCCCACCCTCAGGCTCACTGGCCCACCACTGAGACCTGCTCCTAGAGGTCAAGAGCAGCACAGTAGCTCACTCTAGCCACAGAAGGAGGCTAACAGGCATAAGATACTCAAAGGAACCGGGTGCACCAGGTGGTAAATGCAGTGGAACCCTCCACCTTACCCATGGTTGCTTCTCCAGTATTTTTAATTTAATTTTTATTTTTGAGAGTCTTGTGGAGGTAGTGTCAGGCACCACGAGGGCTTGGATACCCAGGCCATTTTGTGTCTGGAAAATTGCATTGTAAACAGTCCTATCCTTCTTTTGGCTCTAACATTCTTGCTGCTATCTGTTCTGCAATGGACCGTGAGCCTTGGAAGGATTAGAGATGTTTCAGTGAGAATACTCCTCTGTCACTTCTCTTCAGCACTATGATGCCCTTTTGGTCATCACAATAGTCTCCACCATCTGAAAAGAGAAGCTTCTCTAACCAATCATGAGAATAGCATTACTATATGGGGATGAACATTAAGAAAAGTGCCTACAGGGCAGTTTGGTGAGCATGATATATGCATTTATCCAGACAACAGCAGGAGTTACTCCCCTAGGGCTCATGATCTCCCCCTCCATAGGCTTTTGACTAGGTTTTCAGTACCAGACATGTATTCCCTCCTGCAGAGCATGCCTCCAGTCCAATTAGAGAGGTTGGTTTCTCCCATAACAGAAATGCCACTATTGCACTAGTTGTCACATTTGGCCTGGCTGGCCAATCTTAAGGCTTGCAATGTCCACTGCTGTTTATCACCATTGATGATTTCTCTCTCCTATGGAGCTACATTCGGTGTAGCTTTTTCCAACTTTCTGTCAGCTGGTCCACAGAAAGGAGATTTTTAGCTCAGTTCCAGCTTTGTATCTCAGTGACCTTGCAGCACAAGCATGTGAAACCTTCAGCAACAGGGTCTTAGCATCTAGTTCTGGTGGGTGAAACTAAGAGCCTTGGAAATGGCCTATAATGTTTTCGGGGCACCAGGGACCTCCCTGGCCAATAACTCACTGGAAGGTATCCCATCCCTAGCACTGAAATTTTTCTAGCAACAATCTATGGTTCTGTGTGTGCCATTATCCAAAGAGGCAGGTTTCCATATGGTTTATTCATAATGTCTTCATTTGATTAACCCTCTTCCCACCCTTCTTTTGCTTAATCCCTTCCCCTATCTCACTTAGGCCATTGCACCACCAGTGATCTACTTGTATATATCAGATACCCTCTCCTCCCTCCCGTATATCCCTTTTCTAGCTTACTGGCTTCTGCTTATTTTTACTCCAATTTACATGCAAATATAAACATTTGTAGCTAGGATCCACATATGAGAAAGAACATGCAGTGTTTGGCTTTCTGGGTCTGGGCTACCTCATTTAGTATAATCCTTTCCAGATCCCTCCATTTCCCTACAAACTTTGTAATTTCATTTTTCTTTACTGCTAGATAGAACTCTATTGTACAAATGTACCACATCTTCATTATCCATTCATCTATTGGATGTTATCTAGGCTGGTTCCATTTCGTAGCTATTGTGAATACAGTGGCAATAAACATGGATGCACAAGTATCTCTAAGGTAATGAGACAAGTCCTTAGGATATATGCCTAGGAGTGCTATAGCTGGATCATATGATAAAACTATTTTTAGCTATTTTAGGAACCTCCACACTCATTTTCACAATGGCTGTAGCGGTTTACATTCCCACCAACAGTGCAGAAGGGTTCCAATTAAGAGAGGTTTTTTTCCACATCCTCATCAGCATTTATTGTCATTTGTTTTCCTGATGATGATAGCCATTCTGAAGGAGATGGAATCTCAAAGTATTTTAGCTGGGTATGGTAGTGCACACCTTTAATTCCAGCACTCAGGAGTCAAAGGTAAGTGGATTGCTGTGAGTTCAAGGCCACCCTGAGTCTACATAGTGAATTCCAGGTCAGCCTGGGATACAGCGAGACCCTACGTTGAAAAACCAAAAACAAAACAAAGTAGTTTTAATTTTCATTTCCTTGATGGCTAAGGATGTAGACATGTTTTTAGATGTTTATAGCTGTCTGTATTTCTTCTTTTGAGAACTCTCTATTTAGTTCCTGTGGTAGTTTAAATAAATATCCCCTAATATATTCAGTGTTTTATTAGTTTGTAGTTTGGTTTTACAGCCACCTGGCTGGAGGGGTCACTGGGTGGATATTGGGTCCAGCCCTAAGGTGTGGTGGTTGATTTGACATTCCAATCTAAAGAAATGCAAAGTGCCCAAGTTCCCCTTGGAGTTCCTAAAGGGTGCTGTGTGGTGTGGCTTTTTCTTTCTCTGCCTTATCCTTTTAAGAGAGGCCAACTTCTACCATTATGAACTTACCCTGGATCTGTAAGCTTCAATAAATATCCCTTCCTCCCTAACTGTGCCTGGTCTGGAATTTCATCTCAGCGAACCAAAGGTGTCTACTACAGTTCCATAGTCCTTTTTTGTTTTTCAAGGTAAGGTCTCACTCTAGCCTAGGCTGACCTGAAATTCACTCTATAGTCTCAGAGTGGCCTCCAACTCCTGAAGATCCTACCTCTGCCTCCTGAGTGCTGGGATTAAAGGCGTGTGCCACCACACCCAGCTCCATAGTCCATTTTTTAATTGGGTTGATTTTTTTTATTTATTTGGGAGCAAGAAAGAGACAGAGAATGGGTGCACCAGGGCCTTCAGCTGTTGTAAATGAACTCCAGATTCATGAGCCACTTTGTGCAGCTGGCAAATCCCTTAACTACTAAGCTCTCGCTCTAGCCCTCTTATTTAGTTTTTTGAGTTCATTATATATTCTGGATATAATTCTGTCAGAAGTATAGTTGGCAAAACTTTCCCCCCATTCTGTAGGTTTCCTCATTGCTCTATTCATAGTGTGTTTTGTGTTGTTTTTTTCAGGACAGGGTCTCAAATAGCTGAGGCTGGCCTTGAACTCATTATTTAGCTGAGGATGACTTTGAATTTATTCTTCTCCTGCCTCTACCTCCTGAGTGTTTGGATTACATATGTGTACCGCCATGCTCAGTTTATGTGGTGCTGGGGTCTGAACTCTACCAACTGAACTTCACTCCCAGCCTCCTATTCCCCAATTCTTGACTGCACCTAAGAGATAGATCTTCACACTGCTTTCCAGACATTCAGAACAAGGTAGACTGTGGCAGGAAAAACTAAGTGGAAGGTTAAGTCTATCCTCCCCTCTCCAACCAGAACAGTAAAGAGAAGCTGTATCAGAGGGTTGAAGATGTGTTTCACCAGGCAGCTTGTGATGTATGACTGGTGATGTCCTCAATTGAGTGGTGTAGTCCACTGTGTGTGCTCTCCTGGGGGCGGGAGGGGGTCTGCTGAGGAGCCAAAAGATGCTGTCTGTAGTTGCTGCTCAGGTAGTTCTCTCCCTGCATCTAAAACCAAGCATTCATTATCTCGATTTCTGTGCCCAGGAATCTAGATGTGGCTTAGGTGGTACCTCTGGATATTGGTCTCTGTGGTATCTGCAATCCAGATGACAGCAAGTCATGGTCATGTCCAGGCTTACACATGGATGATCTATTCCATGTTCACCCAAATTCTGATCTTCGCTGGTTGTTGACAGGAGGCTTCAGTTTTCTCAACATGTGGGCCTCTCCACAGGTCAGCTTACAACACGGCAGTGACAGGGTTGAAGGCATAATCTCCAGAGTGACAGGCCATCTCTCTAGTCATATTGTATTTGCTACAGTCACCTTACTGATTAGCCCACACTCATGCCACTACTTACTGAGCACGTGCCACATGCCAGGATCATGCATACACCTGCCTTCCTTCTAGTCTAAGCCCAGGCCTGCCTGAGGGCAGAGGCTGTCAGCATTTCCGAGTTCCCCAGGCAAGCAGTACGCCCGAGTTAGCTAGGCTGCACAACTACGTGGTCTTGTGCTGGATGAACAGACTGCAAAGTTTGCAGTTTCCCCTGAATATCACTGTGGAAAGAGGCAACCATTTTCTGCAACCTCAAAACTTTCTAGAAGGTTCATGTACACACTGTGACTCCCCTCCTGTGATGGTTTGAATCAGATGTCCTCCACAAAATCATGTTTTCAATGTTTGGTCTCCAGCTGGTGATAATTTGGGAGGTGGAGCCTTGCTGAAGGAGGTGTGTTATTGGAAGCAGCTTTGGGGTGTTACAGCCAGCTCCCCTTTGCCAGAACTGGGCTCACTTTCCTGCTGTTTTCCATTGCTGTGGCAGAGGTGATGTCCAGGCTCTGCTCATGCCATGCTTCCCCCCTGCCATCATGAAGCTTCCCCTCAAGACTATAGGCCAAAATAAACAACTTTCCTCCCATGAGCTGCTTCGGGTCAGGTGCTTTGTCCTAGCAATGGGAAGGTAAGTGCAACATTTCCCCTTACTCTGGACTGGGAAAATGGACCTTATTGCATGCAGACCCAATCCCCAACTTATGTTTTATACTTTCCTATCTTCTAGCTTCCTTAGCATATGATGCTCAAAAGTTGCCATTTTCACTAAAAACACAACCAAAACTGTTCACCAAAGCATCGTATTTTACACTGTATTTCAACTCTACAGGTTAAAAAAAAAAATTCAGCACCTCACTTGACTCCTAAGTTTGAGTCCTAGTCCTCCTTCCCTGAAGCAAGTGCTATTACTGATGTCTTAATGGCCAATGCAGGGGCAAAAAAAGGTTAATGGAACAAGGACTCAGGGAAGTTTTGCATCAGTTACTCTCTTAAAGTAGGACCCATGATGGGATGGGGAGATGGCTCAGTAGGCAAAATTGTTTCCAAGTTGGAGAGGTGGTTTAACAGTTAAGGTGCTTGCCTACACAGCCAAAGGACCCAGGTTTGATTCCCCAGGACCCTGTAAGCCAGAAGCACACGTGTCTGGAGTTCCTTTGCAGTGGCTGGAGGGCCTGGAATGACCATTCTTTCTCTCTTTTGTTACATCTCTGCATCTGTCTCTTTCTCTCCAATAAATAAAAAGTTTTAAGTGCTTGCTATTCAAGCATGATGAGCTGGATTCAGATTCCTAGAACCTGTTGTTAAGCTGGATACAGAGTAGTGTGTATGTAATTCCAGCATTCTTATGACAGAAGGGAGGTGGAGATAGGGAATCCTCAGAAGCTCATGAGCCAGCAAGCCTGGCATATGCTGCTGTGACCAAGAGACCCTGCCTCTCCTAAGGTGGGAGGACCGACACATATGTTGTTCTCTGATCTCCACATGTGCTATAAAACATGCACCACCCCCAAATCATATAATACATGACCCACTGCAATAGGAGCATTTCCCCGAGTTAGGAATATCTTCCACTTCAACAGCTGCTGGGAATTCTAGCCAATGAAGATAATCACCCAATTTTAGTTTGTTTAGTAGTACCAAAGAAACAAACATTTCTTTCTCACACTTGGAGGCATTGGGAGATTTGGTGTCCCGTGGGAGTCTGCTGCTTGGTCACAATGGCTGGTGTCTCTGTGTCCTCACATCAATCTCTGAAGTGTCTGTTTTATGGGTACTAATCCCAGCTTGAGGGCTCCATGTCACCTCTTCACCTCTCATAAGCTCCATCTCTTTCTCTTCTCACTGCTGGAAGGGTTGGGATTCTAACATATTAATGGTGGACATTCAGTCCCTAACTTTACTATTCTTAGTATATCAGATTGTCTTTGTATTACAGATTATGGTTATTTTAGGACATAAAATTCTCCTAAGTTTACATCATATAACTTATAGGCCATAGTGTTTGTACTGATGGTCTCATTGAATATTCCAAATCGTCGTAACTGTCTGAACCTCATATGCTGCTATATGTAGACAGATCATGGGTGCCATACAGACATCCATGAGGCACTGGGGTGACTGGGCTCCAAAAGTAAAGGCAGGAGTGCCTTTGATCCTGCCCTTGTAGTCTCCACTTTGCTAGAGCTAAAAGAAGGCTCTGACTTCATATCTTCTGCCTGAGGTTCCTAGACCTGACTTTCCATAAACAACCTGAGTAACTAACCTTGAAAAAATACTGTGCGTCACCTCTTACTCATCCCTGGACTCAGTGAGGTCAGGCTTCTGCCCAAACCATTCCACTGACCCTGCTCCTGTGAGGATCCCATGGCTCACTTGAAGTCCTCTTGGCTGTCTTCTCAGAAGAACTTGACAGTCGCACTCTCCTCCACAAAGTTTCTATGCTCTTCCAGTTTTCCTCTCCCTACGCCTTGGCTCTTAAGCAGTTCCATCCTGGTTTCTCGAGACTGCCATATTCCCCGGGGATCTGTCTTAGACTTGCTGGTCTTCTCATTCTGAAGATAGCTCGGGCAATCTTTCAGACACTGATGCCTCTTCCACCTCTTTCTCAGCTCTCTCCCCAACTCCATCCACCTCCTCACTTGCCATAACTCCAGTAAATGCCTGTATTCCTCATTTCAGTAAATGGCACACCACACATATCCAGATACTCAAGCCAGAAATTTGGGTGCCATCTCCTCACCCACTCTCCACATTTAAACAATCTCCTAATCTTACTTTTGTCTTATAACAGAGTCTTATGTATCCCAGATGACCTCCAACTCCTTATCCTCCTGCCTCCACAAAGAGCTGCGATTACAGGCATGTGCCACCATATGCAGAATAATCCTGTTGACTTTTGCTGTAAACATCTCTTATATCTGTCCACATGTCCCATATCCGCTGCAACGAGGAGTACAGGCCCCTATCCAGTATACCTGGAGCCTCCTAACTCTGCTCCCTGTCTTTAGTCTTGCTTCTGCCAACCTATTCTGGTCTCTACAGGGAGACTATTACAGTCCGCTTCGGACTGTTGGCAGAAAACACCCAGTTTAGAGCAGCTTGTGGGTGGAAAGGGTCTATTTTGGCTTACAGACTCAAGGAGAAGCTCCATGATGGCAGGAGAAAAACGACAACATGAGCAGAGGGTGGATGTCACCTCCTGGCCAGCAACAGGTGGACAAGAGCAGCAGGAGAGAGTGCCAAACACTGGCAAGGAGAAGCTGGCTATAACACCCCATAAGCCCGCCCCCAACAATACACTTCCTCCAGCATGGCTCCAATTCCCAAGTTGCCATCAGTTGGAGTTCTAGTGTTCAGAACACATACATTTATGGGGGAATGCCTGAATCAAAGCACCACAGAGAATAAGCTTCCCACAATGCTAATCACAAAGGTCCCCAGCAGAGAATCTGCAGTACCTCACCATTACTGCAGACTAATATCTAAATCCCTTGCTTTCTGAGGCAGAGCTGTGAGTATATGTGAAATTTTCAAAAGAATTATGCAGAAGCTGGAGGTGGGAAGGATGGCTTAATAGATTAAAGTGCTTGCCACCCACCCAAGCATGAATACCTGAGTTCCAATCCCCAACACCCACATAAAGCCAGAGGCTGTTAGCATTAGTATCTGTAATCTCAGCATGCCTGCAGTGAGAAGAAAGGCAGTCAGGAGAATCAGGGAAGCTCACAGGCTAGCTAGCCTGAGGAAGGCAGCCATGAACAGACCACTCCATACAAAGTGGAACACGTGGACATACCTGTGGTGGTCCTCTTGATTGACCTCCACAAGTCTGTAACACCTCCCCCCCAAACACCATATAGAAAAAAAAAAACACCAAATTTTTGGTGGATAATTCTACAAACTTTAACACATGGATTCTTGTGGCCACCACACTATCATAGCCCAAGGCTCCTTTGTGCTTTACTTACAATCACACACTCTTCCATCTCTCACCTCGCTTTTAAAAAAAATGTCAACAAGTGAGGCATGGTGGCACATGCATTTAATCCCAACACTAGGGATGGCAGAGGTAGGACAATCGCTCAAGTTCGAGGTCAGCCTGGACTAACTAGAGTGAGACCCTACTTATAAAAAAAAAATCAAGATCAGGCATGGAGGTGCACGCCTTTAATCCCAGCACCTGGGGAGGCAGACTTGGTTTGACGCTGCCTTGAGACTACATAGTGAATTCCAGGTCAGCCTGGTCTAGGGTGAGACCCTACCTCAAAAAAAAAAAAAAAAAAAAAAAAAAAAAATCCACAAATTGGAGTGTGATCTTTGAACACTTAAACCAACAATATACAATCCAAGTTTTTTGGTTTTTTTTTTCCCCCGAGGTAGAGTCTCCCATTAGCTCAGGCTGACCTGGAATTCACAATGTAGTCCCAGGGTAGCCTCAAACTCACAGCGATCCTCCTACCTCTGCCTCCTGAGTGCTGGGATTAAAGGCGTGCGCCACCAACGCCCAGCTCAATCCAAGTTCTTAAAGGTATGTTCCAATGTCCCTACCTACTTTCTCCAAATTGATCTCCCCTACCATTCCCTTGCAACTAGCTAAACTGTCTTCAGTTATTGGGGTGCTCCAAGCCTTCCCCTTTACTCCGGGGTGGATCGAGGTGTTTCCCCCTGCACCTCAGGTCCCCAAGAGCTGCCCCTCTTCCATCAGGCGGCACCTTTAGCTCAGGAAGCACGGCTGCTTTCACCAGGGTTGCGTCCTCCCCAGGGGAAACCCCCCCACCCCGCCTTCCCTGTTGCAGTGCAAATCCAGCGAGCATGCACATGCACACACGTGCGCATGCGCGTGCACACAGCCGCCCCGCCCCCGCCCACTAGGGACGACCGTTGTGGGGCGCCCCGGGGCCCTGAGGTGGGCCGGCGAGCCACTGTCCCCTCCTCCCCATCGCGTGGGCCGTGAGGCTTCCTCCCACCCCCTGGCCCGGTGGCCCCAGGACGTTCCCGTCGCATGGCGGAGCGCTGCGGACGTCGCCCATGAAGCCCGTCGTCTTCGTCTTCGTAGCGCTGTGGCTATGGCCGTCGCCGTCGTCGCTGCTGGCTTACTCAAGTGGGTGAACAGGCCGACTCAGGGGTTCCCGCCAAGCCCAGGCGCTTGCCCGGGGTTCCCAGCACCTCTCTCTAAAGTCCTGAGTTGCTTTTCTCCCCGCCCTACACCTGCCGGGCTGCGCTGTACTCAATGGCCGGCCGGGGCGCCGAGTGCGTCGCGGACCTCTTGCGCCTGCGCGCCGCCATCTTGGGGACGGCACTTCCGGTTCCGTGCTAGGGGAGGTGTGACCTTTCACCCCAGCCCGGGGGCGGGGCCAAGCCTCCCTGCTGGAACCCGGGCCTGAGGGTTTTTCGTGTAAATAGGAAATGCGCACTCTGGTGACGTGGTGGTGAATGTGTGACGTTTAAATTTCGCCGCCCACACGTAAAATTTTATTGGGACACAAACCAACGGTCATTCCTGTGTGTAGTGGCCATGGTTACCTTTTACTGCTTTTTGTTATGGTAGTGTTGGGCTTTGCTGGGCGAAGTCGAAAATATTTCGTGACAGTAAAGGTTGGGTTGACCCTAACAGTAGAAACTGGAGGGCCTGTGTTGTGTGCTGTGGTGGGAAGTGTGTTTCACGTTTGGCTTCTGGAAGGAAAGGATTCTCAAGAGTCACAGTTTGAGCAGACATTTCATTTTCCCTGTTTTAATTGAGAACTTAAAAAAAAAATCTTTTTTGAGTCAAGTCCAACATACTTTTTTTTTTTTTGTTTGTTTTTTGAGGTAGGGTCTCACTCTGGTCCAGGCTGACCTGGAATTAACTCTGTAGTCTCAGGGTGGCCTTGAACTCATGGCGATCCTCCTACCTCTGCCTCCCGAGTGCTGGGATTAAAGGCGAGCGCCACCACGCCCGGCTGTCCTTTTTTTTTTTTAATAAGAGAAAGAGAGAGGGAATTGGCGAGCCAGGACCTCCAGCCACTGCAATAGAACTCCAGCCGAGTGTGCTAGCTTGTGCTTGTGTGCAACCTTGCTCATGAGTCACCTTGTGTGTCTGGCTTATGTGGGATCTGGGGAGCTGAACATGGGTCCTTAGGCTCTGCTAAGCCATCTCTTCAGCCTGCCTTTTTTTTTGTATTTTGGTGGTAGGGTTTCACTCTAGTCCAGGCTGACCTGGAATTCATTATGCAGTCTCAGGGTGGCCTCGAACTCACAGTGATCCTCCTACCTCTGCCTCCCGAGTGCTGGGATTAAAGGTATGTGCCACGACGCCTGGCATCCAGCCCGTGTTTTTAAGATTTTATTATTTATATTATTTATTTGCAAGCAGAGAGAGAGAGGGAAAAGAGAGACAGAGAGAGAATGGGCATGCCAGGGTCTTTAGCCACTGCAGACAAACTCCAGACACATGTGCTAACTTGCACATCTACTTTATGTGGGTATTGTGGAATTGAACCTGGGTCCGTAGGCTTCTCAAGTAAGCCCTTAACCACTAAGCAATCTCTCCAGCCCATGAGAGTTTTAATATATGAAAATACAGTATACTATATTTTATACTTTTCAGTCCTCTCTCCCTGACTGTATCCCCTGAGGACTCTCTCTTTCAAATTAGTCCCTCCCCTGACCTGTCTTATTATTATTATTTGGTTTTTGGAAGTAGGGTCTCTAGCTCAGGCTGACCTGAAATTCACTATGTAGTCTCAGGGTGGCCTAGAATTTACAGCGATCCTCCTACCTCTGCCTCCTGAGTGCTAGGATTAAAGGCGTGTGCCACCTCACCCAGTTTTTCTCATTATTATTGTCCTACTTTGTCCTTCATGTCAGAATGTTGATGGGCTCAGAAAAGTGCAGGTCTTGAGGGGTTATCGGTGACTACTGTGGAATCTTGGATGCATTGGTCAGTTCATGTCCAGATGGACAAGGCCCCAGCCTGTGGCTCTTACATTCTTTCCTCTGCCTCTTTTGCAATGTTTCCTGAGCCTTGGAGGCTGTGGTACAAGTCTTTTTAACAATATTATTTTTATTATTTTTATTTATTTGAGTGAGAGAGACAGAGAAAGGTTAGACAGAGTGAAAGAAGAGGCATACCAAGACCTCTAGCCACTGCATATGAACTCCAGATGCATGAGCTACCTTGTGCATCTGACTTAATGTGGATGCTGAGGAATCAAACCTAGGTCCTTGGGCTTCACAGGCAAGTGGCTTAACTGCTAGGCCATCTCTCCAGCTGCAGTAGAAATCTTTGGTGTTGAGCTCTCAACATCCTATTTTCTATTTTGGTGAGTTTTGAGTCTCCTCAGTGTCGACTGCCATCTCCTTAGAGAAGCTTCTCTGGCCAGCAGTGAGAGCAGCACTCACTCTTTCTACCACCTTCTCTGCAGTGTTCCCCCCACCCTGGAGAATGTGATAGAGATGCTTGGTGAATGATAAGCCCTGGACTATCTCTTCTTGTCATTAAAAATAATATGTTTTTATTTATTTGATGGGTGGGGAGAGAGAGAGTGAGAGAGGAACAAAGGCACATTGAGAGAGAGAATGAGCATGGCGGGGCCTCCTAACCATTGCAAATGAACATCAGACACATGCACCACCTTGTGTATCTGGCTTTATGTGGGTACTGGGAAATTGATAATGGGTCCTTTGGCTTTGCCAGCAAGTGCCTTAACTGCCTTAACTGTGCCATCTCTCTAGCCCCTTGTCTTTTTTTTATTTTTATTTTTTTGAGCTAGAGACTCGCTCAAGCCCAGGCTGACCTGGAATTCACTATGTAGTCTCAGGGTGGCCTTGAATTCACAGCCATCCACCTACCTCTGCCTCTTAAGTGCTGGGATTAAAGGCATGTGCCACCACACCCACCTTCTTGTCATTTTTATGTCTTAGGTCTCCCTAGAATTTGCTGCTATTTGTAAAAAGAAGGTTCACTAACCAAAAGTGAGATCCACAGTAATCAAAGGGCTTAAACGTACACACTTAGAAGGCTATTAGATGGACATTACAGCTGTGTTTAGCCAAAGAAAAATGGAAGCTTCCTTCTGAGATTTCCTTTATCCCCCCTCTAAGATTTCTGACCTTTCCTGCCATAGTTTTTGTTGTTGTTGTTTTCAAGGTGGCGTCTTACTGTAACCCAGGCTGACCTGGAACTCACTCATGAGTCCCAGGTTGGCCTTGAACTCAAAGTGTTCATCCAACCTCTGCCTTCTGAGTTCTGGGATTGAAGGCGTGTGCCACCATACCCAGCCATGCCATAGATTTTTTTTGACTCTATTCTCAGTACCATTCATGAATTCCCTTCCCCTGAGTGGAGAGCAGTTGATAAGTGGAAATGTGTTACATAAAGCAAGCAAGCACTCCAGAGACTGGAGTGGGCTATACCAGAAGCAAATTGCAACACAGTGGTTTCCGCATTGTGGATTTCAAAAAGGTTCTTATTTATGATGTGGGCAGCATATTCCTGGGATATGGTGACAATATTTTCTCTCATAAACCATGGTGGATGAGATTTCCCTGTTAGATATTTTTTCATAGGGTTCCCAAGAACACTCACAAGGCTGGCACAGTAGGTGGCACAGACTGTCCCTTAAGTGCACGTACATGGGGAAATGGCCTGGTGCCCTAATTTCTGACATATTGGGAACAAACATTCTGCAAACTTAATCAAGGATTCTTAAACACAAAGGGACATTCTACTGTGAGAAGACACAGTGACATTCCACTGTGTGAGGGACACAGTGACATTCCACTGTGAGGGGCACAGTGACATTCCACTGTGAGAAGACACAGTGACATTCCACTGTGAGGAACACAGTGACATTCCGCTGTGAGAAGACACAGTGACATTCCACTGTGAGGGACACAGCGACATTCCACTGTGAGGGGGCACAGCGACATTCCGCTGTGAGAAGACACAGTGACATTCCACTGTGAGGGACACAGTGACATTCCACTGTGAGGAACACAGTGACATTCCACTGTGAGGGACACAGTGACATTCCACTGTGAGGGACACAGCGACATTCCGCTGTGAGAAGACACAGTGACATTCCACTGTGAGGAACACAGTGACATTCCACTGTGAGGGGGCACAGCGACATTCCACTGTGAGAAGACACAGTGACATTCCACTGTGAGGGGGCACAGCGACATTCCACTGTGAGGGACACAGCGACATTCCACTGTGAGGGACACAGCGACATTCCGCTGTGAGGGACACAGCGACATTCCACTGTGAGAAGACACAGCGACATTCCGCTGTGAGGGACACAGCGACATTCCGCTGTGAGAAGACACAGCGACATTCCGCTGTGAGGGACACAGCGACATTCCGCTGTGAGAGACACAGCGACATTCCACTGTGAGAGACACAGCGACATTCCGCTGTGAGAAGACACAGTGACATTCCACTGTGAGGGACACAGCGACATTCCACTGTGAGGGACACAGCGACATTCCACTGTGAGGGACACAGCGACATTCCACTGTGAGGGACACAGCGACATTCCACTGTGAGAAGACACAGTGACATTCCACTGTGAGAAGACACAGCAACATTCCACTGTGAGGGACACAGCGACATTCCACTGTGAGAAGACACAGCGACATTCCACTGTGAGGGACACAGCGACATTCCACTGTGAGGGGCACAGTGACATTCCGCTGTGAGGGACACAGCGACATTCCACTGTGAGAAGACACAGTGACATTCCACTGTGAGGGACACACATTCCACTGTGAGAGACACAGCGACATTCCACTGTGAGGGACACAGCGACATTCCACTGTGAGAGACACAGCGACATTCCGCTGTGAGAAGACACAGTGACATTCCACTGTGAGGGACACAGCGACATTCCACTGTGAGGGACACAGCGACATTCCACTGTGAGGGACACAGCGACATTCCACTGTGAGGGACACAGCGACATTCCACTGTGAGGGACACAGCGACATTCCACTGTGAGAAGACACAGTGACATTCCACTGTGAGAAGACACAGCGACATTCCACTGTGAGGGACACAGCGACATTCCACTGTGAGAAGACACAGCGACATTCCACTGTGAGGGACACAGCGACATTCCACTGTGAGGGGCACAGCGACATTCCGCTGTGAGGGACACAGCGACATTCCACTGTGAGAAGACACAGTGACATTCCACTGTGAGGGACACACATTCCACTGTGAGAGACACAGCGACATTCCACTGTGAGGGACACAGCGACATTCCACTGTGAGAAGACACAGCGACATTCCACTGTGAGAAGACACAGCGACATTCCGCTGTGAGGGACACAGCGACATTCCGCTGTGAGGGACACAGCGACATTCCGCTGTGAGGGACACAGCGACATTCCGCTGTGAGAAGACACAGCGACATTCCGCTGTGAGAAGACACAGCGACATTCCACTGTGAGGGACACAGCGACATTCCACTGTGAGGGACACAGCGACATTCCACTGTGAGAAGACACAGCGACATTCCGCTGTGAGAAGACACAGCGACATTCCGCTGTGAGAAGACACAGCGACATTCCACTGTGAGGGACACAGCGACATTCCACTGTGAGGGACACAGCGACATTCCACTGTGAGAAGACACAGTGACATTCCACTGTGAGGGACACAGTGACATTCCAGTGTGAGGGACACAGTGACATTCCACTGTGAGGGACACAGTGACATTCCACTGTGAGGGACACAGTGACATTCCACTGTGAGAAGACACAGCGACATTCCACTGTGAGGGACACAGTGACATTCCACTGTGAGAAGACACAGCGACATTCCGCTGTGAGGGACACAGCGACATTCCACTGTGAGGGACACAGCGACATTCCACTGTGAGAAGACACAGTGACATTCCACTGTGAGGGACACAGCGACATTCCACTGTGAGGGACACAGCGACATTCCACTGTGAGAAGACACAGTGACATTCCACTGTGAGGGACACAGCGACATTCCACTGTGAGGGACACAGCGACATTCCACTGTGAGAAGACACAGTGACATTCCGCTGTGAGGGACACAGCTTTTGAGCTGCAGCTGGAGTTTTCGTGATTGCTTCCTTTGTGAGACTTTGGTCTTCTGACTGTCAGGTAAGTCATTTTCTTAGGGCTGAACTTGAGGTTTGTGCATTGAAGGCTGGCAGGGGCAACGGGGGAGGGCCGGTAGACTGGCAGGTTCCACAAACAGAAAGCAAGACTTGGGCTATCTGTAGTTCTCTCTCACGGCTCCGCCACTCCTAAATGCGGGTTGTGGGCAGCTGTGTAGGACGCCCACTCACTTGAGGACTTGAAGATGCACTCTCATAGATGTCCAACTTGGACTTCCCAAGGAGTGTTTTAGTTCCTCCCCAGTAGTTGGAATCCAGTAAGGTCAGGTTCAGCAGTGCTGACCCTTGACTGTACCAATGACGTCATGTGGCCATCTTCAAGTGTTTAAGTAGGGTGTGTGATTTCTTTTTCTTTCTTTCTTTTTTTTTTTTTTGAGGTAGGGTCTCACTCTACTACCCAGGCTGACCTGTACCTCACTCTGCAGTCCCAGGCTGGCCTCGAACTCATGGCAATACTCCTAATTCTGTCTCCCAGGTGCTGGGATTAAAGGTGTGCACCATCATGCCAGTCTCAAAATTATATTTTTTTAGAAAACAAATTTGATATTTATTGCATGTATGTGTATGCTGCATGTGCACATACATGTGTATGGATACACCAGGGTCTTTTGCCACTACAAATGAATGCT
The DNA here is from genome assembly GCF_020740685.1 of Jaculus jaculus. Taxonomy (NCBI): domain Eukaryota; kingdom Metazoa; phylum Chordata; class Mammalia; order Rodentia; family Dipodidae; genus Jaculus; species Jaculus jaculus. The sequence continues at coordinate 16,065,669 of NC_059111.1, forward strand.
ACCTGCTTATACCATTTTTTGCATCTGGCTTTACATGGAATGCTGGGGAATTGTAATTACATTTGAGTCTTTAAAATTAACATCCAATTTTTTTTTAAATTTTTCTTGCCAGGTTCTCACTCCAGGGTGACTTCTGGCAATCTTCCTACCTCTGCCTCCCAAGTGCTGGGATTAAAAGCGTGTGCCACCACACCCAGTTTAACCAAAAACTTTGGATATAGCTGGGCATGGTGGTGCATGCCCTTAATCGCAGCACTCAGGAGGCAGAGGTAGGAGGATCACTGTGAGTTCGAGGCCATTCTGAGACTACATAGTGAATTCCAGGTCAGCCTGAGCCAGAGTGAGACCCTACCTTGAAAAACCAAGGGGAAAAAAAAGGGAAATTAAGAGTTTTTGGTTAAATGTTGAGTGTGTTACCAGTTTCTGTGTCAGAATTATAGACTATAGACAAAATAAAAATGTGTGCATTCCTTCCCTTTGATTATTTTTTTGAAACAGGGTCTCACTTCTTGTAGCCCAGGTTAGCCTCTAACTAACAGTGATCCTCCTATCCCAGCCTTCCAAATGCTGTGACTAAAGGAGTGCACCACCACATCTGGCTTTAAAAATGTGTGCATTCTTGAAGTACAAGGACCAGAATTTCAGGATTGGGAAGATGGTCAGCCTTTAAAGGTGCTTTCTTGCAACGCCTGCTGACCTACATTCAATTTATAACCTATCCATATAAGCTGGGTGCAAAAAGTGGTGCAGGTGTTTTTTTTTTTTTTTATTTATTTGAAAGTGACAGACAGAGAGAGAGAGAGAGAGAGAGAGAGAGGCAGATAGAGAGACAGAGAGAATGGGCGCACCAGGGCCTCCAACCACTGCAAACGAACTCCAGACGCATGCACCCCCTTGTGCACCTGGCTAACGTGGGTCCTGGAGAATCAAGCCTCGAACTGGGGTCCTTAGGTTTCACAGGCAAGCACTTAACTGCTAAGCCATCTCTACAGCCCTTGTTTTTCGAGGTATGGTTTCATTCTAGCCCAGGCTGACCTGGAATTCATTCTGTCGCCCAGGGTGGCCTCGAACTCACGACAGTCCTCCTATCTCTGCCTCCTGAGTGTTGGGATTAAAGGTGTGTGCCAGCACACCTGGCTAGAATTGTGTTTTTTTAATTTTTACTTATTTGCAAGCAGAGAGAGGAGAGAGAGCCTGGCATGGTGACGCATGCCTTTAGTCCCAGCACTTAGGAGGCAGAGGTAGGAGGACTGTTGTGAGTTTGAGGCCACCCTGAGGCTACAGAGTGAATTCCAGGTCAGCCCGGGCTAGAGCTAAACCCTATCTCGAAAAAAAAAAAAAAGAGGGAGAGAGGGAAGAAACAGAGGGTAGGGAGAAATGGGTATACTAGACTGCAAACAAACTCAGATGCATGCACCACTGTGCACCTGGCTTTACATGGAGACTGAAGAATCGAACCTGGGTTGTTAGGCATTGCAGGCAAATGCTTTAACCAGCAAGTCATCTCTCCAGCCCTAGGATTCTTTTTTTTTTTTTTCCTCCTAATTTTTTGAGGTAGGGTCTTAATCCATTTTAGGCTGATCTGAAATTCACTATGTAGTTTCAGGGTGGCCTCTCAAACACATGCTGATCCTGCTACTTCTGCCTCCTGAGTGCTGGGATTAAAGGCAGGCACCACCATGCCCGGCTTAGAATTCTATTTTTTTTTTTTTTAATGATATAGGGTCTTGTGGATACTGAGGAATCAAACCTGGGTTCTTAGGCATTGCAGGCAAGTGGCTTAACCACTGAGTCATCTCTCCAACCCTAGAATTCCATTTGCTTTTTTTTGTTGTTGTTGTTTTATGACATAGGGTCTTGCTTAGAAAGCAAGGCTGACCTGGAATTCACTATGTAGTTAGTCTCAGGCTGGCCTTGAACTCACAGTGATCCTCCTGCCTTTGCTTCCCAAATGCTGGGATTAAAGGTGTGTGCCCCCATGCTGATCTAAGGATAATATTTTATTTATTTTGGGGGGTTTGAAAATTTTTTGGAAGTAGGGTTTCACTCTAGCCCAGGCTGAACTGGAATTCACTACATAGTCTCAGGGTAGCCTCGAACTCATGGTGATCCTTCTACCTCTGCCTTTCAAGTGCTGGGATTAAAGGCTTGCACTACCACGCCCAGCTCTAAGGATAATATTTTTAACATATGTAAATAGTTAAAGTCTAGTACAGGGCTGGAGATGGCTTAGTGATTAAGGTACTTGCCTGCAAAGTCAAAGGACTCAGGTTCGCATCCCCAGTACCCATATAACATAGATGCATAAGGTGGCACATGAATCTCAAGTTTGTTTGCAGTGGCGGGAGCCCTGCCACGTCCATTCTGTCTCTCTTTCTGCCTCTTTTTCTTTCTTTCAAATAAACAAATATATATATATATTTAATCTAGTACAGGGACTGGAGAGATGGCTGAGCAGTTAGGGCACTTGTCTTCAAAGCCTAACAGCCCAGGCTCAGTTCCCTATTACCTACATAAAGTCAAATGTACAAAGAGGTATGTATCTGGAGTTCACTGGATGTGAACTGGCATGTCCATCTTCTCTGTCTCTCTTCTGTTTCTCTATGCTTGCAATATAAGTACATAAATTAAATAAATAAATAAAAACACTTTAAAAAAATCTAGCGCAGGGCTAGAGAGATGACTTAGCAGTTAAGGTGCTTGCCTACAAAACCAAAGGATCCAGGTTCGATTCCTCAGTACCCACATAAGCCAGGTGCATAAGGGGACACGTGCATCTGGTGTTTGTTTGCAGTGACTGAAGGCTGTGGTGTGCCCATTCTCTCTCCCTCTCTATCTATCTCTATCTCATATATATATATATATATATATATATATATATATGGTTGTTGTTGTTTTTTGTTTTTTTGTTTTTTGAGGTAGGGTCTTGCTCTAGTTCAGGCTGACCTGGAATTCAGTTTCAGAGTAGCCTTGACTTTATGGCAATTCTCCTACTTCTTCCTCCCAAGTGCTGGGATTAAAGGCATGCATCACCACATATGGTAAAGTAAATAATGTTTTAAAAAAGAAGTTACACCGTCCTTAAAAAAAATAATACAGAAATTTGAAAGACTAGGATTTTTCTGAATTTAGGACACTTAGAAAATTGGAACCATCTCGAAAGAACTAAGTTATTTTCCTCAGATAAACTCAAAAGTAATTACTTACCTTTTACCTTTGTATGGATTGGGATTGTTGTTATGTCTCCAAAAACTTCAGATGGATCATTAAGTTATTTATGTACAATTTTTCTGTTTTTGTAATGTGGGTGGGCACTGGGAGCTAACAGCTTCCCTCTTGGAACACTGAGTGCCATAGGATTTAGTATGTTGTGTTTTCATTGTCATTCAGTTCTAGGAATTTTTTAATTTCCTTCCCATTTCTTCAATGACTATTCAGTCTTTAGGAGTTTATGTATGTTCTGTTGTTTGTCTTGGTAAGTTCTAGCTTATTGCATTGTGGTAGGATATAAGGCAAGTAATTATTTCAATCTTTTAAAAATTTATTTTATTTATTTAAGAGGGAGAAGGGGGGAGAGAATGGACACACCAGGGCCTCCTAGCCACTACAAATGAACTCCAGATGCATAGGCTATCTTGTGCATCTGGTTAATGTGGGCCCTGGGGAATCAGAGCCTGGGTCCTTTGGCTTTGCAGGCAAGTGTCTTAACCAATAAGCCATCTCTCCAGCCCCCTTAATCTTGAATTTGTCAAGACTTGCTTTGTGTCCTAATATGTGCTGTATTTTCGAGAAGGTTCCATGAACTGCTGTAAAGACTATGTATTCTGAAGAGTGTGGATGGAATTTCAATTAAGTCCATTTGATCTGTGCTGTCATTTAGCTCCATTGTTTTCTGCTTCATTTCTGTTTAGATCAGGTGTCTGTGGGCAGTAGTATGGTGTGAAGTCACCAACTATTATGTTGGAATTGATGTTTTTCTCTTTTCCTTTACTTAACTGTGTTCTCTTGGAGTTCATTCAGGCATTTTAATTCATTCAGTTGTCTGTTGAGTTCTGTTTTAAAAATATTTTAAATATTTATTTATTTACTTACTTGATGCGGGAGAGGTTGAGCACACTAGGGCTTTCAGCCATTGCAAACAAACTCCACCTTGTATATCTGGTTTACGTGGGTCCTGAGGCTATGCTGAACCTAGGTCCTTTGGCTATACAGGCAAATATCTTAAGCACTAAGCCGTTTCTCTAGCCCTGTTTCTTTAGTTGATTGTCTAAGCCCTCCTAGATGTCATTCAGGTGTTTGCTCATATCCTCTTTAAGTTCGTCGTATATGTTCATCATAATCGTGTTTTGGAATTTTCTGGAATTTCCTCTAAGTAGTTTTCACTGCAGGCTTTAACTATGGGGCTAGACATTCTTGGTGGGAATACCTTGCCTTGGTTTCTTGTGTTACTTGCTGAGTTGGGGTTTGCCCACCTGGAGATACCCCTTTGTTTTGCTGAGACTGTAACTGCAGCAGCTCCACTGAGGGTCTGGGGGCCAGCTGGGGCCAGGGCTGCTCCGAACAGACAGACAACCTCAGACTCACTGGACCCGGGCTGAGATTGCTCTGGAGGTCAACTTATGTCTGGTTTGGTGGGAAAGGGGAGTCACCAGGGGCAGTAGATCTGGTCCTGGTTCTGGGTGGCCAATATTCTCATGTGTTTTATAATAGAGTTGTATTGCCTCAGTGTATTTTTCTTTCTTTATGCATTTTATTAGCTTATATATTAATTATATATAATGATGGGTTTTATTATGTCACTTTCAAAATGAATGTAATGTACTTTGATCATCCTCACTGGCTGCTTTTGTCTCTCTCCCATTCCCACTGATCCTCTTGTCCAAAATAGTCCCCCTTCTACTTTCATGACAATAAGTGAGGGCTTATTTACAGGAGCATGGACAGCTATACCACTGAAGAAAATGTCTGTCACCTCCAGCAACCATCACCTGCCTGTAACTCCTCAGGGAGGGCCTGCAGGAGAATTCTGTTCCACACTTGCTGCTCTACCGACATTCCTGTGGCTTCTCTTCATGACAGTGTTATGTAGTTACATGTGCCTGCTTTGAAGTAAGGCTGCCTGTTGTTCCAATCCCACTCTGGCTACTTACAAGTTGAATATAATCTTGAACAAATTACGCATCTGTCTAAGTATCTTCTTTTCCTCTTTGTCAACATTCTGCTCACATTCAGAGCCCTTTGTATCACACCACATACACTAATGGCTCAATAAATGAGAGCTAGTCCCATCTTTTTAATTACTCCTATCTTCCAGTCTCCCTTCAGATTTTCTGCTGTTTTCATTCCTACAGTTGTTAGTGCCAATTGATTTCCTCTCCTATTGATTCTGTCTTGTGTCCAGTTCTCTTTTTACTGTATTAAGAAGTGCAGCGTAGTTACAGCCCCCATGCCTGAGGTCCCAGCAAAGCCTTGAGCCCACCTGGCAGTTAGCCTGCAGCTCGGAGAGACACCGACCGAACAGCATGGTGCATGTCTCACACTGAGGATGCTCCATTTTAGATGCCCCCCGGGACTCCCTGACTGGGAACAATAGCAGTGGCATTTTACCAGTGTAGACCACAGGTAATTATTCAAGGTGTGGTAACTCAGCTTTAGCAGGCTGGTCTGTTCTTTGTAAGGTGTGAATTTTGTTTTCCAGCACCTCATGAAGAATAGAGAAAAACAGGATGTCATCTTTTTACTGTCCTGTCTGCTGATAGTTTGAGAGTTCAGATTGATTTGCCAGATCAATCCTGACTAGTGGCACCGAGACGATCAGTACAAAATGCGAAGGTGTTTACAGGGACAGGAGCAGGTGGTGGGAAGTATGTGGAGAGGGGTCCGGTGACCTCAGGGGGCACTAAGAAGGGAAGAGGCCAGGTAAGGGAGGGCGCTTCAATCGCTAGGCAGCCGCAAGCAGTCCTTGGCATTGCTGGAGTAATAGTAGACGAGGGTAATAGTACTTCTGATGTTCTGTTAAAAATGAGCCACTGGTCAGTACCTCCTTTTCCTGTCCTTTGATACCTTAATTTATTGACTAGCTACTTGGGTATTGTATTCTCTGGTCTGAGAAAAGATAAGCTAATTGATTTGAAAGTCAGTGTTTTACAGAGCATCATCTGAAGGCAATGTTCTCTGAAAGGCAATTAACTGTTTGCTTCTCAGAAGATTTGCAGAACTAGTCTTTAACAGTTAAAAAAAAAAAAATCTGGCAGGGTGTGGTGGTGCACGCCTTTAATCCCAGCACTCGGGAGGCAGAGGCAGCAAGATCACCGTGAGTTCAAGGCCACCCTGAGACTACATAGTGAATTTGGACTGGAGTGAGAGCCTACCTTGAAAAACAAAACAAAACAAAAAATCTGTTTATTTAATTTACTTATTTGAAAAGGGGAGGGTAATGGGCACACTAGGGCCTGTAGCCAGCTCCAGAAACATGAACCACCTTGTGCATTTGGTTTTATGTGGATACTGGGGAATCGAACCTGGGTCCTTAGGCTTCACAGGCAAGCACCTTAACTAGTAAGCCATCTCTAGCCCACATCTAGCTTTTTTTTGCGTGTAGGCTCTGGTTACCTGAACTCAGGTCCTCATGCTTGCATGGAAGCATTTTCTCCACTGAACATCTCCTCAGCCCTTGTTTTATTATTACTATTTTTAAATTTTTTAAAAAAATTATTTATTCATTTGAGAGAGAGAGACAGGGGCAGAAAGACAAAGAGAGAATGGGTGGGTGTACCAGGATCTCTAGCTACCACAAATGAACTCAAGTTGCATGGGTCACCTTGTGCATGTGGCTTTACACAGGTGCTGGGAAATCGATTCTCGCCTTAGGCTTTGCGGAGAAGCACCTGAAGTGCTGAGCCACCTCCCCAGCCCTTGTTATTACTCTTTTAATCTAAGTGAGAACTTCTTTCTCATTTAATATTTGTATATTGATATTTTTGTTTGTTTTTTGGCTTGTTAGGGATCAAATCTAGAGATTTTTATAACTTCCTACTTTAGTAAATGCACTTTATTACAGTATCTTTTCAAGGTAAGCACTTTTACTCATGAATCTGTTTCCTGAGCATACAGTAACTTTTCTACTGATTGTTTTGTATGCTTAGATTTTTAATAATAGTCTACACCATATAACCTTGAACACTCCCGGTCTTGTCTGATCTCTGAAGCTGAGCAGTTTGGCCTAGTTAGTGCTTGGAAGGGAAATTTGTAATTATATCATCTGCATAGAAGGGAAGTTTTGACTTCTCCCTAGTCCTCATGTCTGCAGTCACTTTTGCGTTGTAACTGCCTTGACCAGTACCTCCAAGTATGCATGGGCAGCCATGGAGGTCCTGCTTACCTTGCTCCTGTCTTCAGCAGGGAAACTTCTAGATACAAAGCACACACACACACACACACACACACACACATTTTGTTTGTTTGTTTGAGGTAGGGTCTCACTCTAGCACAGGCTGACCTGGAATTCACTATGTAGTTTCAGGGTGGCCTTGAACTCACGATAATCCTCCCACCTCTGCCTCCTGAGTGCTGGGATGAAAGGCGTGTGCCACCACGCCCAGCTCCAAAGCATATTTTTGATATTCTGATTTGGGAGCATTTTATTTTCATAATTTTTAATATTTTATTTATTTGAGAGTGTGAGTAAGAGAGAGAAAGAAGAGAGAGAAAAGATGGGTGTACCAAGGCCTCTAGTTAGTGCAAGCAAAGTCCAGATGAAGCGCCACCTTGTGCAGCTAGCTTATGTGGGTTATGGGGAATTGAACCTGGGTCCTTAGGCTTTGTAGGCAAGTGCCTTAACCACTGAGCCATCTCTCTAGCCTCAGAAAATTTTAATCTTTTAAAATGAGAAATATAAGCAGTTAACTTTATGAAAATAATGTCACCTTATATCCTTCTATAGGCCTCTGTAGATCTTTTAAAAATATTTTTTATATTTATTTGAGAGAGAGGCAGATATATAGAGAGAATGGGTGTACCAGGGTCTCCAGCCACTGCAACAAACTCCAGATGTATGCGCCCCCTTGTGCATCCAGCTTTATGTGGGTACTGGGGGATTGAACCTGGGTTGTTTGGCTTTGCTGGCAAGTGCCTTAACTGCTAAGCCATCTCCCCAGGCCACGTAGACTTTAAAGTATCTTTTAAATATAGAATTTACTTGATTCTGTGAGAAAGGGGCAGATATCATTTCCTTAGTTTATGTTTAAATATTCAGAAGCAGTAATTACCCAAAGTCATGGTACTAGAAAGTGGAAGAGCGCAGACAGTCATCGGAGATTCGAGTTTGCTGCACTAGACGCGTGTCCGTTCACTGCATCCTTCATGAAAACTCAACCCAAAATGATGCCCATTATCAAATGCATACACATAAGTTATTTTTCTTGAGAATATGGCATGTAATTTGATCAGCATATTCTCACAAGGCTAATAAAAGTTAAAGCATTTTGTTTGAAACTGCAAAAAAAAAAAAATGGCATGTAATTTTTGTCAATTTGATATGGGATCTGTGGGGAATCCAGGAAGTCCTTGAACTTCAAAACTTGAGTTCATGTTTGTATTCAACCAAAGAATTGGGCAAATCAAACTGAGAAGGATGATTATTAAATTATTTTATTTATTTAGGGAAATACAAAACCAGTGGAAGGAAAATTGACACACCCATGTGGTCTGAGAGTCCATGTGGGCATAGAAATAAACGTGAAGAGAGATTTAGAGAAAAAAGAAAAGAATGTGGGCTGGAGAGATGGCTTAGCGATTAAGCGCTTGCCTGTGAAGCCTACGGACCCCGGTTCGAGGCTCGGTTCCCCAGGTCCCACGTTAGCCAGATGCACAAGGGGGCGCACGCGTCTGGAGTTCGTTTGCAGAGGCTGGAAGCCCTGGCGCGCCCATTCTCTCTCTCTCCCTCTATCTGTCTTTCTCTCTGTGTCTGTTGCTCTCAAATAAATAAATAAATAAATAAATAAATAAATAAATAAATAAGAAAAGAAAAGAATGTACCAAGAGCTCCTGCCACAAGGAGAGCAGAGTGGGCATAGAGAAGGGCCAAGTTGGTTCTGGTCCTCTCAGAGGAAGGGAGGCTTACTAGAGCCTGGAGGTTCAGGGGTGCTAAATGGGCAGCCAAAGAGGGGCTTGTCCTGTCACACGCATCTATTTGTATATAACCTTACTGTGGTGGGCTTCCCCTTCAGGCTCTCATGAACCTGAGAGACAGCTGATTGCTCTGAGCTAGGGGCTGGCTCAGGAAGAGGCCAGCCATGATGCCAAGTTCTGGGGGCTGAACTTGACCAAGCTCAATGTCAGGATTAGATTTACATTCTAGGAAAGAGGACCTCACTCCCAGGAGGGGCTCAGGTTGTGGACAAACAGATCTAGGGAACTCCTTTAGGCAAGAGATAAGAAGTCAGGTCATCCTTTGATCTCTAGCAAGTACAGACTGCAAGGGTAGACATTCCTGCCTTTACCTTCGGGGCCCCGTCACCCTAACTGCCTAACAAAGCTACCCGATTCCCTCTCACATTCAAAAATAAATTAAGGAAATAAAGAAATACTTGAATCTTGGGCTGGAGAGATGGTTTAGCGGTTAAGCACTTGCCCTTGAAGCCTAAGGACCCTGGTTTGAGGCTCAATTCCCCAGGACCCACGTAAGCGAGGTATACAAGGTGGCACATGCATCTGGAGTTTGTTTGCTGTGGGAAGAGGCCCTGGTGCGCCCATTCTCTCTCTTTTTATCTGCCTCTTTCTCCGTCTATCTGTCACTCTCAACTAAGAAAATAAAAATAAATTAAAAAAAAAAGAATATTTAAATCTTAAAGAGCAAATGTAGCTTTTAATGGCTGACTGTATTAAATGATTGGTGTTCATCACAATCATCATATTGTGAGTCCATCCACCAAATACACCAGATGTAAATAATCAAAAGAGAATAAATAATAGCAAAGTAAAATAACTTGGAAGTGATAGGTTTTGAATATTTCCTTTTTGGCGGGGGGTGGTTGAGGTAGGGTCTCGCTGTCGCCCAGGCTGACCTGGAGTTCACTATTTAGTCTTCAGGCTGGCCTCAAACTGACAGTGATCATACTTTGGTCTCCCGAGTCCTGGGATTAGAGGCATGCACCACCAAGCCCAGCTATTTCCTTCTTATAATTGCAAATACAGGTGAATTTTTTAATATTTTATTTTTATTTACTTATTTGAGGGAGAGAGAAAGGGAGGGAAGGAAGGAGGGACAGAAAGAGGCAGATAGAGAGAATGGGTGCACCAGGGCCTCCAGCCACTTGAAACGAACTCCTGATGCATGTACCACTTTGTGCATCTGGCTTACATGGGCCCTGGGGAATTGAATCTGGGTCCTTAGGCTTCACAGGAAAGCACCTTAACCACTAAGCATCTCCCTAGCCCCAGATTTTTGTTTGTGTGGGGTGTGATGTGAGTGCGTACATGTATGTGTGTAGATGCAAGCACCCCATGCGCATGACTGTGAGCTGTGGCCAGAGAACATTGAGTGCCCTGCTTTTGCGTTCATGCATGTGCTTCTCTCCTGGACAGGAGACTTCCTCACCCTCACCAGCTGTCGTCGGTCAGCCCCACCAGTCCTCTGGTCTCTGCTCCCATGGACTGGGGTCACTGGTGTTGGGGCCATGGTCCACCTTTTCTGTGGGTTCTGGGGAGTTGAACTTGGTCTACAGCCTCCATAGCCCTCATGCTTCAGTGGCAAGCTCTCTTACCTCCTGAGGCATCCCTCCAGCCCCATGTTTGTTTAGCATACAGCTCACAAAATTTCCAAAAATTTAATCGTTGGCTCCAGAGAACCAATATGGGCTCATTCCAGCACCCTACAGGGTTAGAGGACAGGACCAGGAATTTTGATTTAGGGCTGGAGAGATGGCTTAGGTGGTTAAAGCATTTGTCTTCAAAGCCTAAGGACCTAGGCTCAATTCCCAGAGCCACATAAGCCAGATGCACATGGTGGCACATGCATCTGAAGTTCATTTGCAGTGGTTAGAGGCCCTGTATGCCCATTCTCTCTCTCTCTTCCCTATCATAAATAAATAAAAATGAGGGCTGGAGGAGATGGCTTAGTGGTTAAGGTGCTTGCTTGCGAAGGCTATGGACCCAGGTTCAGTTCCACAGGACCCACATAAGCCAGATGCACAAGGTGGTGTGAGTCTGGAGTTCATTTGCAGTGGCTGGAGGCCCTGGCCTGCCCATTCTCTTTCTTTCTCTCCCTTCATTCCTCTCAAATAAATAATAAAATTTAAAAAGTAAATAAGAATGAAAAAATATTTTTAAAAAGAATTTTGGTTAATTAGTTACCTATTGAACAATAAATTATCATATGGGAAAATGAACATCTAGTAAGATGCAGAAAATTGTATTAATTTGCAACTTTTACCCTAGTCATGCGTGCAGGTTTGGTTTCAAGTGAAAGCTGGCCTGTGTTCATATGCTTTGCTCTTGGGTCATTTTAGTTTTATGTGATGGCTTAGGAGAGAAATGGAGACTAGAGGATTCTGTCCTGTGTCCTAGGTAGTAAATGCTACTGTTTATCTGATTTTCCCTCTTAGCCTTAACTGTATCTCCTGCTGAAGAAGAGAACTTGAATCATTATGTCCAAGTCCTACAGAAGCTCATACAAAGTGTTCCCACGGGAGATCCTGCCCAAGAGAAAGGGTTAGCGTCCCCCGTCACCACTGATGCCAAAGGCTCCCCGGCCTCGCCGTCTTCACCGTCTGAGCTCACCAGCGAACCTGCCACGGCACTGCCATCTGAGCTCACCAGCGAACCTGCCACGGCACTGCCATCTGAGCTCACCAGCGAACCTGCCACGGCACCGTCGTCTGAGCTCACCAGCGAACCTGCCACGGCACCGTCGTCTGAGCTCACCAGCGAACCTGCCGCGACATCGCCGTCTTCACCCTCGGAGCTCACCAGTGAACCTGCCGCGACATCGCCGTCTTCACCCTCGGAGCTCACCAGTGAACCTGCCGCGACATCGCCGTCTTCACCCTCGGAGCTCACCAGTGAACCTGCCGCGACATCGCCGTCTTCACCCTCGGAGCTCACCAGTGAACCTGCCGCGGCTTCGTCTTCCCTGTCTGAGCTCATCAGTGAACCTGCCGCGGCTTCCGAGCCCAGCGACCCCGGCGCGGACTTGGCGGGCCTGAGCTTGGGCCCGGGCAGCGGGGCGCCCCCTACCAGAGGCCGGAGGAAGCGCACCAGCACGGCCTTCTGGTCCATCAAGCCCAACAACGTCTCGGTGGTCCTGCGCGCCGAGGAGCCGTACATTGAGAAGGAGGAGCCCGAGCCCGAGCCCGAGCCCGAGCCCGAGCCCCAGCCCCGTGTGACCCCGAGGTCGCCGCGCGTCCGCTTGCCGTCCCCGCCGAGAGGGCGGATCACCATTAGCACCAGGAGCACGCACGTGGACATCTCCACCGAGGCCGAGGATGTCCCCCAGCTGTCGGGCGTGGCGGTGGGGGCGGGCTACGGAGAGCCCTTTGAACGCCACCCCCAGAGTCCGAGCAACAGCGACATCCTGCGGAAGATCGCGGCCCTCAACGCGCAGATCAAGCGCGGGCCAGTCCGGGACCGCGACAACCCCAGGTACCGGAAGTACATCGAGGCCTCCCGCGACCACCTGAAGCGGAGCCTGGCGCTGGCGGCGGCCGCGGAGCACCGGCTGCAGAAGATGTACCGGTCGCACGTGTTTTCAGAGGCGCCATCTAGTCACGATATCGATGACATTGAAACTGTTATTAACATGCTGTACAATTCCAGGTCGAAATTGCCAGATTATCTAGATACCAAGTATATTCCATCAGAGATGAAAGAAAGGGCTTCGACAGTAGTTCTGATATTGAAGAGAACATTATGTTTAGGTCAAGTAGAAACCCAGAGTCTCATTAGGAAGTTATTAAGAAATAATATGAAAATTTTGAACCTCCTCGATATTACATGACAAAAGTAACTTTTCTCCGGAAGATGAGCAAATGTGATTTCAAACATCACACACACTACTTTCTAGTATGCCTTGGTGGAGTTTTTATATGTCGTACATTATAAACTATTTTCATATGCACTGAAAACACAGTAACTTAAAATAAAAATTTGGTTCGTGAGTTTGTAGTTTTTTTCTCATTAATTTTAAAAGTTGTAAAGCCCTGACCTTTCAAAAAAAAAATGCTTTGATTTTACTTGAACAGATTAGCTAATTTCACCCATCTTTTTTATTTTGGTGGTTGTTTTTGTTTTTTCAAGGTAGGGTCTCACTAGCCCAGGCTGACCTGGAATTCACTATAGAGTCTCAGGGTGGCCTCCAACTAACGGCAATCCTCCTACCTCTGCCTCCCGAGGGCTGGGATTAAAGGCGTGTGCCACCACGCCTGGCTAATTTCACCCATTTTAAAAGTTAAGAAACTGGTTTTCACTCTCTGATGGAGCGAGTTTTAAACAATTATGTAAGCAGACGTACAGGCGTGCAGTGTGTAGTGCACCATTGGAGAGCCGAGTCTTCTGTCCATGTGGCACGCTCCAGGCTTGTGCCAGAGCCACCCTCATCCAGATTCCCCCTGTGTCCTCTGGAGGGATGTGACATGCCGAGACACAGCCTGTCCTTTGCTGTCACCGGCTTTGGACTCATCAGAGAGAGACCATGACCCGCATTTGTAACATCATCCTCACTTCCTCAGTTTGCATGTATACTTTCACGCTGAGGCTGTGCAGACCCTTTGATTTAGACTATGATGGCACCATTAAAGTTAGCTGTGTAACAGTATAACTAAGATGCAGGCAAAACTGTCTCATGATTTGACCAGTATGATATTCAAGTTGATTGACTTAGGAGTCATCCATCAAGCCAGTCATTTATAGATAAAAAAAGATTTATTGACCTTCAATTGGAAAAATTGCTAGGCTTTAAGGGTATAATAAAGACCTATTTCATTTTGTCTTTATAAAAGATACTTTTTAAATTTATTTGAGAGAGGAAGAGACATACACACAGAGAGAAAATGGATGCACCAGGGCTTCTTGCCACTGCAAATAAATGCATGTACCACTGTGTATATCTGTCTGGGGAATTGAGCCCAAGCCATCAGACTTTGCAAGCAAGTGCCTTTAACTGCTTAGCCATCTCTTCAGCTCTTATTTTGTCTTTGAGACTACGTTGTAACAGGCAAAATGGACACTGGACAAATATAAGTGATAAAAAAATTTTCATTTGGGACAAGTTGTTATGAAGGTAAGCTATTTGACACACACACAAAAAAAAAAAAAAAGAAGAAGAAAGAAAGAAAATGGCATTTAAGGAAAGGTCTGAAAGATGAGGATGAACTTGGGAGGAAGAGGGCAGTCCAGACAGAGTGCATAGCGCGAGTGGCTGCTGTGAGTTCAGGAGGAGCACGGCAGGCCCGGGAAGTACCTGGAGTACCAAAAGGCTGGGAGGAACATTCCAAGGTGGACTGGTCACACATACAAGGTCAGAAGAGAGCTTGCAAACCTTAAAGTGCAGAGGAACATTTTAGCCTTCACCCTTTAATCAACGAGGAACAGTTTATGGATTTTTTTTTCAAGGTAAAGTCTTGCTGTAGCCCAGTCTAACCTGAAATTCACTCTATAGCCTCAGGGTGGCCTTGATCTCATGGTGATCCTCCTACCTTGGCCTCCCAAATGCTGAGATTAAAGGCGTGCGCCACCACGCCTGGCTTAATTGGTGGACTTCAAGCAAAGGACTGGTATGATCAAGTTTGTGTCAGATGTATATGGCTGGAGTTTTAGAGGTAAGCAAGAACAGATGGGCTCTATGTGCAGGCCAGAGTTTGCATGGATTAGATGGAAGAACTGGCAGTTAAGATGTAGAATCAGGGCTGGAGGGATGGCTTAGCAGTTAAGGTGTTTGTTTGCCTACAAAGCCAAAGGGTCCCGGTTCGATTCCCCAGGACCCACTTAAGCCAGATGCACAAGGTGGCACATGCATCTGGAGTTCATTCGCAGTGGCTGGAAGCCCTGGTGTGCCCATTCTCTCTCTCTCTCTTTCCGTCTGTCTACCTTTCTCTCTGTCTTTCTCAAATAATAAATAAAATATTTTTCTTAAAAGAGGTAGAATCAGAGGCAGGTGTGGTGGTGGCGTACACCTTTAATCCCAGCACTCAGGAGGCAGAGGTAGGAGGATCACCGTGAGTTCAAGGCCACCCTGAGACTGCATAGTGAATTCCAAGTCAGCCTGGACTAGAGTGAGATCTTACATTTAAAAAAAAAAAAAAAAAAAAGGCAGAATCAGCGGGCTGGGAAGATGGCTTAGCAATTAAAGCACTTGCCTGCAAAGCCAAAGGACCCAGGACATAACGCCATATTCATAAGTTAGTGTGTGCATCTGGAGTTTGTGGTGGTTGGAGGCCCTAGTGCACCCATTTTCTCTCTCCCTCATAAATAAATAAATAAAGGTAGAATCAGGGACCTGGAGAGATAGCCCAAAACCCATGTAAAAAACTACCCCTAGTGGTGCATGCTTGTGGTCTTAGTGCTGGTGTGTGTGTGTGGGGGGGTGAATCCTGGAGCTCACTGCAGCAGTCTAGCCAAAGGGTGCACCATGTTCGTTCCTGAGGGTGATGCTTACTTAAGGTGGTCCTCTGGCTTCCCCTGCATGCACACATGCACACATGTGCGCGCACACATACACAGAAACAAGAAAGCTAAGAGTCACCAGAACTTGGTGGCTGAATGCATATGTGTGATGGCAGGAGTCACACCAATAGAAGTTAATTCCACACAACTATGTTATAAATATGACAGGCAGTGCTGTCTTCTTCCATTAACAAAAAACTCCCTGCTTTTGTCTATTTATTTAGTAATTTATTTTATTTTATTATTCATTTATCTGAGAAAGAATGATAGAGAAAAAGAGACAGAGACAAATAGAGAATGGGCATGGCAGGGCCTTCAGCCACTGCAAATGTACTCCAGATACATGTGACACCTTGTGCATCTGGCTTACTTAAATTGTGGGGAATTGAACCTGGGTCCTTTGGCTTTGCAGGCAAATGCCTTAACTGCTAAGCCATCCCTCCATCCCTGGTCTTATTTACTTATTTATTTATTTTTATTTATTTGGGAGCAACAGAGAGAAAGAGGCAGAGAGAGAGAGAGAATGGGTGCGCCAGGGCCTCCAGCCACTGCAAATGAACTCCAGACATATGTGGCCCCTGTGCATCTGGCTAACATGAGCCCTGGGGAATCAAGCCTTGAATCAGGGTCCTTAGGCTTCACAGGCAAGCCCTTAACTGCTAAGCCATCTCTCCAGCCCCTTATTTATTGATTTATTTTTCTTCAATTTTTTTATTAACAACTTCCATGATTAAATACCCCATGGTGATACCCTCCATCCCCCCACTTTCTCCTTTGAATCTCCATTCTCCATCATATCTCCTCCCCCTCTCAATCAGTCTCTCTTATTTTGATGACATGATCTTTTCCTCCTATTATGATGATCTTGTGTAAGTAGTGTCAGGCACTGTGAGGTCATGGATATCCAGGCCATTTTGTGTCTGGGGGCCCCTTATTTATTTTTAAAGATGATTTTGCTATGAAAGATTTTAACTATTTTCAAAAATCATAGCATAATGAAACCATGTAGCCAGCCAACGCTGTGTACAGTTTTCTGCCAGTGAACAGTCTTCTGCCATCTAAACCTGCCCCACCCCCTTCCTGTAAATTGAATTAAGTCCCAAACACACTATTATGTAATCTCCAAATATAACCACGTAACGGTCTATGTGCTTTTTTTTTTTTTAAATTTTTATTGTTATTTATTTATTTGAGAGCGACAGACAGAGAGAGGAAGAGGCAGAGAAACAGAGAGAATGGGCGCACCAGGGCCTCCAGCCACTGCAAACGAACTCCAGACGCGTGCGCCCCCTTGTGCATCTGGCTAACGTGGGTCCTGGGGAATCGAGCCTCCAACCGGGATCCTTAGGCTTCACAGGCAAGCACTTAACCGCTAAGCCATCTCTCCAGCCCCTATGTGCTTTTTTAATGGTTTTTTTCAAGGTAGGCTCTTGCTCTATTCCAGACTAAGCTGGAATTCACTATGTAGTCTCAGGGTGGCCTCAAACTCACTGCAATCCTCCTACCTCTGCCTCCCGAGTGCTGGGATTAAAGGCATGCGCCACAATGCTCAGCAATATATGCTTTTTAAACACACTTAAAAATATATTTTATTTATTTGAGAGAAAGAGAGAATGAGCACGTCAGGGCCTCTAGTCACTGCATACGAACTCCAGACACATGTGCCCTCTTGTGCATCCATCTTGTGCTTATGTGTGTCCTGGGGAATCGAACCCGGGTCCTTAGGCTTCTCAGGCAAATGCCATAACTGCTAAGACATTTCCCCAATCTCCTTAAACACACTTTTAAAGTTATTTATTACAAGGTCATATGAAGTTAATGATTCTTCAAAAATATTTTATTTTTATGTATGTATTGGAGAGAGAGAGAGAATGGGCACACCAGAACCTCTAGCCACTGCAAATGAACTCCAGATGCATGTGCCACCATATGCATCTGACTTATGTGAGATCTGTTGAATAAACTTGGGTCCTTAGGCTTCACAGACAAGCACCTTAACTGCTAAGCATCTCTCCAGCCCCCTAATGATTCTTTTTTTTCTTTTTGGTTTTCTGAAGTAGGGTCTTACACTAGCTCAGACTGACCTGGAATTCACTATGTAGTCTCAGGCTGGCCTCGAACTCATGGCGATCCTCCTACCTCTGCCTCCCAAGTGCTAGGATTAAAGGCATGCGCCACCACACCCGGCCCTAATGATTCTTTAATATCAAATATCTACTCATTATTTAAATTTTAAAACTTATTAATTGGAAATTCAGTTTCTTTATATGAATCACATTGATATTGCTTGGCTTGACTCATGAATCTCTCTCTCTCTCTTTTTTTTTTTTTTTTTTTTTTCCAGTTTTTTAAGGTAGTGTCTAGCTCCAGTCCAGGCTGACCTGGAATTCACTATGTAATCTCAGGCTGGTCTCTGACTCAATGCAATTCTCCTACCTCTGCGTCATGTATTTCAATTCATAAGTCTTTTAATTTAAGAATTTTCATTCTACTTCTTTTTCTCCTTGAAGCTTATTTATTTAAATTTTCTTTTTTTTCCTTCTGTTTATATTTATTTATTTATTTGGGAGCAACAGACAAAGAAGGAGGCAGAGAAAGAGAGAGAATGGGTGCATCAGGGCCTCTGGCCATTGCAAACGAACTCCAGATACATGCATCACCTTGTGAATCTGGCTTACATGGGTCCTGGGGAATCGAGCCTTGAACTGGAGTCCTTAGGCTTCACAGGCAAGCGCTCAACTGCTAAGCCATCTCTCCAGCCCTTTTTCTTACATTTTTTTTAAAGGTAGGGTCTTTACCCCAGGCTGTCCTGGAACTCTTTTTATACTCCCAGGATGGCCTTGAACTCACAATAATCCTCCTACCTCTCTACCTCCCAAGTGCTGGCATTAAAGACATGCACCACCATGCCTGGACGATTTTAACTTTTTAATTGACAATTTTCATACATGTAAGTAATGTGGTTTGATCATAATACCCTCCAATGACCTTCTTTTGTCCCATCTCCCTTGTCCCCTTCCATTGAACCCCTTCTTTCCAACTAGTTCCTTGTCTAGTTTTTTATGAGAGAGAGAGAAATGACATGCCAGGGCTTCCAGCCACTGCAATTGAACTCCAGATGCACGTACCATCTTGTGTGTATGCGCCACCTTGCATGCTTGCATCATCTTGTGCATCTGGCTTACGTGGGATCTGGAGAGTAGAACATGGGTCCTTAGGCTTCACAGGCAAGCGCCTTAAATGCTAAGCCTTCTCTCCACCTCTGCTTCTGTTTTGATGTTGTCTTCCCCCTCATCTATCATCTATGATGGAATGTGAATGCCTGATATTGTGCGGGTAACAACAGCTGTGGTGAGGTGTGAATGCTGTAACCACTGAGCCTGGAGGACAGCGTTCCAAAACGCTGTCCTTTGGCTCTGATGTTCTTCCCAACACCTCTTCTACCTTGGTCCATTGGGGGACACCTGAGTCTACTGGGGGACATACATTCAAACTACCACACATGGGCACTGGGCCATCAGGCTTTGCAAGCCAGTGCCTTTAACTGCTGAGCCATCTCTCCAGCCTGCAAACTATTTGATAGTCTAACAATTTGAATTTCTTTTTTTTTTTTTTTGGTTTATTGTTTTCATTTATTTATTTTTTTAATTTTTTCTCAATTTTTATTAACATCTTCCATGATTATAAGAATATCCCATGGTAATACCCTCCCTACCCCCACTTTCCCCTTTGAAACTCCACTCTCCATCATACCCCCTCCCCATCTCAATCAGTCTCTCTTTTATTTTGATGTCATCATCTTTTCCTCCTCTTATGATGGTCTTGTGTAGGTAGTGTCAGGCACTGTGAGGTCATGGATATCCAGGCCATTTTATGTCTGGAGGGAGCACGTTGTAAGGAGTCCTACCCTTCCTTTGGCTCTTACATTCTTTCCGCCACCTCTTCCGCATTAGACCCTGAGCCTTGGAAGGTGTGATTGAGATGTTACTCAGTACTCCAGTCACTTCTTTCCAGCACCATGATACCTTCTGAGTTGTTCCAAGGTCACTGCCATCTGAAAAGAGAAGATTCTCTACCCAAAGTGATAGTAGCATTAATATAAGGGTATGAATATTAAGAGAAGTGCTTACTGAGCAGTTTGATAAGCATAGTGTATACATTTATCAGCAGATGTTACACTCCTAGGGCTCATGACTACCCCACTTTTAAGTTTTCAGTATCAGGGTTGTATTCTCTCCCATGGAGTGGGCCTCCAGTCCAATTACAGGGCAGTTGGTTTCCACCATGATAGACATGCCACTATTGCACCTCTTGGCTCATTTGGCCTGGCTGGCCAAATATAAGGCTTGCAGTGTGCACTGTTGAGTATCTTCACTGGTGGTATCTCTTGCTCTCATTGAACTACATGTAGAATGGCTTCTTCCAGCTTTCTGTCAGCTGGTCTACATGGAGGAGGTTATCAGCTCAGCTTCAGCAGGATTTCTCAGTGGCCTTGCAGCTGAGGCATGTGGAGTCTTCAGCAATAGGGTCTTACCATCTGTTCCTGGTGGGAAACCAAGGGCCTTGGCAATGGCCTGTAATGTTCTGGGAGTATCAGGGACCTCCCTGGCCCAATTTGAATCTCTCTCATGCTTTCCATTTCTCTCCTGATTGCATTTGTCTCATTTTGCTTTGCTGGTCTGAAGAACATTGATAAGAAAGTTGATGTGGGTTTTCTGGCGGGCCGGGGTCCACTGGAACCGGACCTGTGTAGCGTTTTAATTGTCACAGGGCTGTCACGAGTGAATTCAAATTCCTCCAACAAACAGCGTAAGTAAACAAATGCAGTTTTCTCAGCAGGAACCTTCAAGCGGGGGTCATTTACAATAACAAACATCCTAAGCCTTCAAGTTTAAGCCCAAAGTCTTTGGGAAATAACTGTTAAAGCTGAGAATATTTCTTAGGAGAACTCTCTGCCCTTTCTGGCAAATCACAATTACAGCAAATATTTGCAGAGCACCAGCTTGGCTCTGCGTGGTCCCATGTGCACTTACTCATTAGAAATGCCGTTTCATAACGGCAAGCAGAAAGAAGGATGCAATTTAATTTAAAATTTCCAGTTGCCTGCATATATATATATTTGCTGTTTGCCTCTTCCTAATCTGAATAAACAGAGGGTAACAAGTCCACCCGAGCTCGCCTTGTACAAAAGCCACTTGAGTCAACAACTTTATTACTTCAAATTTCTCCCAAGGTTTCTCATTAACTGCAGCTGAAACGTGCGGCCTCCGAGTTTAACTTGAATTATATGTCCACATTTCAGTGAAAGAATTTGCGGTTTGTAGTTTTTGTTATTGTTGGCATACAGAAATTTAGCTGCCATTCATTCTGTCATTTCCAAATACAATTTGTTTTTCTTGATTACTGTCCTCACTCCTATCTCCTGTTCCACTCCTTTTTTTTTTCTAATCCCCTCCCCCGCCCCCATCTGTTTTTGGTTTATAGTTTATAATTTCTATAGCTGAAGTGGTATTCATTGTTAGTTTTCTTCCATCCTTTCTTGCTTCCTCCCTTCCTTCCTTCCTTCCTTTCTCTCTCTCTCTCTCTCTCAATCTTTCTTTTTTTCTGATTTTTTGAGATAGGGTCTCACTCTAGCCCAGGATGACAGAACTCACTCTGTAGTCCCAGGTTGGCCTTGAACTCACAGTGATCCTCCTACCTCTGCCTCCCAAGTGCTGGGATTAAAGGCCTGTGCCACCACGCCACGTGTGTGTATGTTACTACAATTTATTACTCGTGTGGAGATTGGAGGACAATCTTGGTGTCATTCCCCAGGACCACCATCCATCTCTTGTGCTGGTGTCTCCCTGGCCTGGAGCTCACCAAATAGGCTAGACTGGCTGGCCAGTGAGGCCCAGGGATCTCCCTGTCTCTGCCTCCCCACCACTGGGATTATAGGCTCACACCATGCCCGGCATCTCCAGGTGGATCCTGGGGATCAAGCTCAGGTTCCCATGCTTGCGCGGGGAGCCCTTTACCCACTGAGCCTTCTTCCCGGCCCCCAAAGTGCCAACCTTCGCCCTCTCCAGGCCACCCAGACACTCCAACAGAGGAAGGTTGGTTGGGTTACTTCATTTTCTGTAATTGTCTAGGGGAGCAAGATAGGCCTCTGTATGTCATCAGTGGATAACTCCGCCCAAATGATTTTCTTCCACGTTTTATTTCTGGAAGGATCTGCTAGGATAGCATTTGAAGCATGGTTGCTTTGTTTGAGGAGACATAAATTACACAAAAATGAATATTTTCAAGAATTAGTTAGATATACTGAGAACTAGACCAATACACAAGTGGGTTCTAAAATAAACATACCTTTCTGTGAATTCATGGCTGGTGCTGAAAACCTAACCAAAAGCTTATGGCTGGGGAGGTCATAAACACCGAGAGGGAAACTACTGCTGTTGTCTGGATAAACGGATATACTCTGCCCACCAAACTGCCCTCTAAGAACTTATGTTTACGCCCATATGTTAATGCTGCTTCCACTTTTGGTTAGAGAAGCTTCTCTTTCTAGATGGTGGTGACCACTGGGGACACTCAAAACTCACCAAAGTGCTGACAAGTGACACTGGAGTGTTGAGCACTGAGACATCTCTATCACATGCTGCAAGGCTCAGGGACCGCTGCAGAAGAGGGCGGAAAGAATGTAAGAGCCAAAGGAAGGGAACGAGTGATACTGTCTTCCAGACACAAAGTGGCCTTGATATTCATGGCCTCACAGCGGCTGGCACTCCCTGCACAAGACCTTCATTGCATGAGGGAAGACATGATGACATCAAAACAGAGGAGAGACTAGTTGGAAAGAAGGGATTAACTGGAGAGGGCTGGGAGCTGGGAAAGGGAGGGTGGTGGGGGAGGTGATGACCATGGCGTGTAGCCTGTATGTATGGAGGTTGAAAATAAAAAGTTTTAAAAAAAAACCCTTTCTGTCATTCTAAAAAAATTATTTATCTATAGGGGCTGGAGAGATGGCTTAGTGGTTAAGCACTTGCCTGTGAAGCCTAAGGACCCCCATTCGAGGCTCAATTCCCCACTGCCCACATAAACCAGATGCACAAGATGGCACATGCATCTGGAGTTCATTTGCAGTGACTGGAAGCCCGGGAGTATTCTCTCTCTCTCACTTTCAAATAAACTTGTTGAAAATTTATTTATTTACAAGCAGAGAGCAGTAGAAGAGAGACAGAGAGAGAGGGAGAGGGAGAGAGAGAGACAGAGAGAGAGAGAGAGAGAGAGAGAGGGAGGGAGAGAATGGGGGTACTAGGACCTCAGGCCATTATAAATGAACTCCAGATGCAAACGCCACCTTGTGCATCTGGCTTTATGTAGGTCCTGGGGAATCGAACCCAATCCATCAGGCTTTGTAGGCAAGCACCTTAACCACTGAGCAACCTCTCCAGCCCCTTCCTATTATGATTCTCCCCCCAAACACAAAGTTGGAGATGATATGAAGACATTCTTGGTGTCAAGAGTTCTTGACCCTGAACCTAGCACTTGCTTTGTGTTGCCATTGCAGATTAGCTGGGGCAGCAGTTCAGGCAGAACCTAATGTACAAACTGTCTACCACCGATCCTTCAAGAAGGAAGAGGGACGTGGCCTCTCTAAGGGTCCCTACATGCAGGGAGGGTCCTGTGCCTGGGAATCCGTCTGGCTGGGACTCAGGCGAGCAGTACACAGTTGTGCGGCCCTGGCAACCCTCCCGCATCCATCACCTCGCCTCTGTGAACTGGGATAACCCTATCCTGTCCCTCGGTCACAGTTGTTGTCCCGGTGAAGATCGAACAGAAAACCGAAAGGACTTGTTTCTATGGGGCTGGAGCGAACCCTGCTGCAGACTGGGTGCCCGGGGCCTTCCCGCGGGGCCCTTTCAATCTCCGACCATCCTGGAGGGAATCTAGACCCTACAACCTCACCAGCCTGGGGACACAGAAGCGTGAACCCATTTTCTTCTGCGCAGTCGTGCTGTCCTTCCGCACCAGGCCTGGGGGAGGCCGGGGTGGGGGGGGGGAAACCCTGCCACTATGGGAAGTGCATTGGAGAGTGTCTTGGCTTGGGGATGGAGCAGGCAAAGAGGCGACACGTGCACGTCACCATCTTACTTGCAGTCACCTAGGAGCAGCTCTCCGTATCAGTCTCCCCCGTGTATGTGCATTTAAAGGTCAGCGCTGATCGCAAAACCGTTTTGAGTCAAGGGGATGAACTGGAGCATCAGGTACTGGCGTTCACTGACAGGCCCAGCCCGACTCAGCCAGACAGATGCCGGCGCCCAGCAGAGGGCGCTGCAGAACCACGGGTCTCGGGACATGCTTTGAGACCAGGGCAATGAGACAGGCGCTGGAGAGGTGTGAATGGAAGCCGGGATCGGCGGAGCCCCCCCCCCCCAACCTCCCCGTCCCAGACAGCACCCCCATCGTCCCTCTATCCCCCCAGGCTCAATCTCAGCAGCCGCAGGTTCATTTTCAAGATCCGAGCTTCTCCAGCTGCTAGCCAGGAGCTTACTAAATTCCGCCCCTTCGCCCCCAGGGCTGGTCTTCCTGTTCCCTCTGCCCTGGTTCAAAGCTTCTCGCTTCTTCTCCTGCAAGCTGGGGGTGAGTTGGAAAATCCTGGCTCCGGAGAGTTCATAGAGCCAGGCTCTGTCCTCCGTGGGTCAACTGTGCGAGTGTCCAGCATGCCGTGTGTGTCCATCTGGATGTTCCCTGGATGTCCAGGTGAGCACGTCTTCTATCAATGCGAAACAGAAGTATCTTTATGGCTGGCTGCCTTTGTTTTGTTCATTCTAAACCCGGACTTTATTTGACTCCGACCCGATTCTGACTCCTAATCCCTAACCCCAAACCTTAAACTCCAACCCTAACAGCCCTAAGCCCTAAATGCAATCCCTGAGCCCCTAAATCCAACCCTAACCCCTAAAACCCTAACTATAAACTCCAACCCATAACCCTTACCTCTACCTCCAACCCCAAACTCTAAAACTCTTTTTTAAAAAAGCCCTTGGGCTGGAGAGATGGTTTAGCTGTTAAGGCATGTGCCTGCAAAGCCAAAGGATCCCTGTTCGATTCTCCAGGACCCACATAAGCCAGATGCACAAGGGGGCACATGCATCTGGAGTTCATTTGCAGTGGCTGGAGGCCCTGGCGTGCCCATTCTCTCCCTCTCTTTCTCTCTCTCTGCCTCTAACCATAACCCAAATCCCTAACCCTAACACCTCAACCTCAAAACCCCAACTTCCAGTCTCCTCCCCTAACCCCAAACCTTAGCCCTAAATCCTAACTCCTAACCCCTAACCCTAACTCTCCAACATCCAGTCCCCCAAACACTTAACCCCCATTAAACCTAACTACCCTAACCCTCAGATCACTACTGCCGATTAATGTTGGAGTGAAAGTTTCAAATATTGTTTGCAGGATGGGCCAAACGGGTGCATGTGTGTGTTGGGGAGGGGGTGTCAATGACTAGACCCCAGGGTCTTTATTTATTATGTAAGACTGCCAGTCTTAAATCTGCTAAAGATTCAAATGAAAGACCCCACAAAAGCCTGAGGGTGGCCCAGAAGGACTGCAGAGACCACGGATGTAGAGAGATAAAATAATGGGTGCAGGGGGCTGAGGAGCACCTGCAGAGTCCATGACTAATATTCCCATGTGTAAAACTGTAAGGCCCCCAATTCTTCTGGGAACATCATTTTGGGGCCTCTCTCTCCTAATCAATCTCTAGACCCTGCTGTGGCTTCCTAAAGGCTTCTCAAACCCAGCCCCTTTGCCATTAGCTCGTTAATAACTTCTTTGGGGGGGGGGGTTGAGGTAGGGTCTCACTCTGGTCCAGGCTGACCTGGAATTAACCATATAGTCTCAGTGTGGCCTCGAACTCACGGCGATCCTTCTACCTCTGCCTTCCGAGTGCTGGGATTAAAGGCATGCACCATCAAACCCAGCTCATCTTTAATAACTTTTTAAATAATATTTTTATTTACAAGAAGAGAGAGAGAAAGAGAGAGAATGGGACTGCCAGGGCCTATAGTGGCTGCAAGTGAACTCCAGATGCATGTGCCACTTTGTACGTCTAGCTTTATATGGGTATTGGGGAACCGAACCCAGGTCTTTAGGCTTTGCAGGCAACTGCCTTAACCACAGAACCATCGCTCCAGCCCAAGAAGGTACTGGGAAGAGATTATGATCAAATTACATTACATTATCTTTTTTTCTTTTGAGGTAAGGTTCCACTGTAGCCCAAATTCACTATGTAGTCTCAGGCTGGCCTTGAACTTTTAGTCATCCTCCTACCTAGACATCCCAAGTGCTAGGACTAAAGGTGTGCACCTGGCTAGCATTTTTTTTTCTGGAACAAAAGCTTGCCTATGAGTCTTCCTGCCCCCAACCTTGCCCAACTCTGATCCATCCTACAACAAACTGATCCATCCTACAACAAACTCTGATCCATCCTACAACAAACTCTGACCCATCCTACAACAAACTGATCCATCCTACAACAAACTGATCCATCCTACAACAAACTCTGATCCATCCTACAACAAACTGATCCATCCTACAACAAACTCTGACCCATCCTACAACAAACTGATCCATCCTACAACAAACTCTGACCCATCCTACAACAAACTCTGATCCATCCTACAACAAACTCTGATCCATCCTACAACAAACTGATCCATCCTACAACAAACTGATCCATCCTACAACAAACTCTGATCCATCCTACAACAAACTCTGATCCATCCTACAACAAACTGATCCATCCTACAACAAACTCTGATCCATCCTACAACAAACTCTGACCCATCCTACAACAAACTCTGATCCATCCTACAACAAACTCTGATCCATCCTACAACAAACTCTGATCCATCCTACAACAAACTGATCCATCCTACAACAAACTCTGATCCATCCTACAACAAACTGACCCATCCTACAACAAACTCTGATCCATCCTACAACAAACTCTGATCCATCCTACAACAAACTGATCCATTCTACAACAAACTGATCCATCCTACAACAAACTCTGACCCATCCTACAACAAACTGATCCATCCTACAACAAACTCTGATCCATCCTACAACAAACTCTGATCCATCCTACAACAAACTCTGATCCATCCTACAACAAACTGATCCATTCTACAACAAACTCTGATCCATCCTACAACAAACTCCGATCCATCCTACAACAAACTCTGATCCATCCTACAACAAACTCTGACCCATCCTACAACAAACTCTGATCCATCCTACTACAAACTCTGATCCATCCTACAACAAGCTCTGATCCATCCTACAACAAACTGATCCATTCTACAACAAACTCTGACCCATCCTACAACAAACTGATCCATCCTACAACAAACTCTGATCCATCCTACAACAAACTCTGATCCATCCTACAACAAACTCTGACCCATCCTACAACAAACTCTGATCCATCCTACAACAAACTCTGATCCATCCTACAACAAACTGATCCATTCTACAACAAACTCTGATCCATCCTACAACAAACTCCGATCCATCCTACAACAAACTGATCCATCCTACAACAAACTCTGATCCATCCTACAACAAACTCTGATCCATCCTACAACAAACTCTGATCCATCCTACAACAAACTCTGATCCATCCTACAACAAACTCTGATCCATCCTACAACAAACTCTGATCCATCCTACAACAAACTGATCCATCCTACAACAAACTCTGATCCATCCTACAACAAACTCTGATCCATCCTACAACAAACTCTGATCCATCCTACAACAAACTCTGATCCATCCTACAACAAACTCTGATCCATCCTACAACAAACTGATCCATCCTACAACAAACTCTGATCCATCCTACAACAAACTGACCCATCCTACAACAAACTCTGATCCATCCTACAACAAACTCTGATCCATCCTACAACAAACTGATCCATCCTACAACAAACTGATCCATCCTACTACAAACTCTGATCCATCCTACAACAAACTGATCCATCCTACAACAAACTCTGATCCATCCTACAACAAACTCTGATCCATCCTACAACAAACTCTGACCCATCCTACAACAAACTCTGATCCATCCTACAACAAACTCTGATCCATCCTACAACAAACTGATCCATTCTACAACAAACTCTGATCCATCCTACAACAAACTCTGACCCATCCTACAACAAACTCTGATCCATCCTACAACAAACTGATCCATCCTACAACAAACTGATCCATCCTACAACAAACTGATCCATCCTACAACAAACTCTGATCCATCCTACAACAAACTCTGATCCATCCTACAACAAACTGATCCATCCTACAACAAACTCTGATCCATCCTACAACAAACTGATCCATCCTACAACAAACTCTGATCCATCCTACAACAAACTCTGATCCATCCTACAACAAACTCTGACCCATCCTACAACAAACTGATCCATCCTACAACAAACTCTGATCCATCCTACAACAAACTCTGATCCATCCTACAACAAACTGATCCATCCTACAACAAACTCTGATCCATCCTACAACAAACTGATCCATCCTACAACAAACTGATCCATCCTACAACAAACTCTGATCCATCCTACAACAAACTGATCCATCCTACAACAAACTGATCCATCCTACAACAAACTCTGATCCATCCTACAACAAACTGATCCATCCTACAACAAACTGATCCATCCTACAACAAACTCTGATCCATCCTACAACAAACTGATCCATCCTACAACAAACTGATCCATCCTACAACAAACTCTGATCCATCCTACAACAAACTGATCCATCCTACAACAAACTCTGATCCATCCTACAACAAACTCTGACCCATCCTACAACAAACTCTGATCCATCCTACAACAAACTCTGATCCATCCTACAACAAACTCTGATCCATCCTACAACAAACTCTGATCCATCCTACAACAAACTGATCCATCCTACAACAAACTGATCCATCCTACAACAAACTGATCCATCCTACAACAAACTGATCCATCCTACAACAAACTCTGATCCATCCTACAACAAACTCTGATCCATCCTACAACAAACTGATCCATCCTACAACAAACTCTGATCCATCCTACAACAAACTGATCCATCCTACAACAAACTCTGATCCATCCTACAACAAACTCTGATCCATCCTACAACAAACTCTGATCCATCCTACAACAAACTCTGATCCATCCTACAACAAACTGATCCATCCTACAACAAACTGATCCATCCTACAACAAACTGAT
This sequence comes from Jaculus jaculus, assembly GCF_020740685.1. Classification (NCBI taxonomy): domain Eukaryota; kingdom Metazoa; phylum Chordata; class Mammalia; order Rodentia; family Dipodidae; genus Jaculus; species Jaculus jaculus. The sequence continues at coordinate 16,094,624 of NC_059111.1, forward strand.
CCATCCTACAACAAACTCTGATCCATCCTACAACAAACTCTGACCCATCCTACAACAAACTCTGATCCATTCTACAACAAACTCTGATCCATCCTACAACAAACTCTGATCCATCCTACAACAAACTCTGATCCATCCTACAACAAACTCTGATCCATCCTATAACAAACTGATCCATCCTACAACAAACTCTGATCCATCCTACAACAAACTCTGATCCATCCTACAACAAACTCTGATCCATCCTACAACAAACTCTGATCCATCCTATAACAAACTGATCCATCCTACAACAAACTCTGATCCATCCTACAACAAACTCTGATCCATCCTACAACAAACTCTGATCCATCCTACAACAAACTCTGATCCATCCTACTACAAACTCTGATCCATCCTACAACAAACTCTGATCCATCCTACTACAAACTCTGATCCATCCTACAACAAACTCTGATCCATCCTACAACAAACTCTGATCCATCCTACAACAAACTCTGATCCATCCTACAACAAACTCTGATCCATCCTACAACAAACTCTGACCCATCCTACAACAAACTCTGATCCATCCTACAACAAACTCTGATCCATCCTACAACAAACTCTGATCCATCCTACAACAAACTGATCCATTCTACAACAAACTCTAATCCATCCTACACTGTTGCAGTCTCATCTTCGCTTCCCTGTTGGCCGGCTGCTTCCTACAGTCACACAATTCCTGTGCCTGTCCTACCGAAACACCTATAGGTGGTTAGGATCTACTATTACCATGGCAACCTGGCTCTTGCTGACCTGCCCTGTCTTGCCAAAGTTCATCATGCTCTTCCATTTCTAGATCCCACCCCGCACGACTCCCTGGGTTCCATACCTCCAGTGCAGCCTTGTGTGACCAGAAGGGGACCAAAGACATACTCCCCTACGTCCCACATCCTGAATGAATGGATGGATGGGTGAAGATTATTATAGTGTGATATTATATTATAGTGGCTTTTTCTTTTTTTTGTTGTTGTTGTTGTTTGTTTTTTGTTTTTTTGAGGTAGGGTCTCACTCAAGCTCAGTCTGACCTGGAATTCACTGTGTAGTCTCAGGGTGGTCTTGAACTCATGGTGATTCTCCTACCTCTGCCTCCCTAGTGCTGGGATTAAAGGCATGCGCCACCACGCCCGGCTTCTTCTTGCACTTTAAAAAATTATTTATTTGAGAGAGAGAGTATGGGTATGCCAGAGCTTCCCAACATAGCACATAAACTACAGATACATGTGTCACTTTGTACATCTGGGTACTGGGGAAATGAACCCTGGGCTGACAGGCTTTGCAAGCAAGAGCCTATAACCACTGAGCCATCTCCCTAGCCTCTCTCCTTGCATTTTTGTTACATACTTTAAACCTTATCAATTTTTTTTTTGTTTTGTTTTTTGAGGTAGGGTCTCACTTTAGCTCAGGTTGACCTGGAATTCTCTATGTAGTTTCAGGGTGGCCTCGAACTCAGAGTGATCCTCCTACCTCTGCCTCCCGAGTGCTGGGATTAAAGGCATGTGCCACCATGCCTGGCCTTATCAAAATTTTAAGAGATGGTCATTTAAAAAATATTTTTATGGGCTGGAGGGATGGCTTAGCGGTTAAGGCATTTGCCTGCAAAGCCAAAGGACCGAGGTTTGATTCCCCAGGACCCACATTAGCCAGATGCACAAGGGGGTAAATGCGTCTGGAGTTCATTTGCAGTGGCTGGAGGCCCTGGCACACCCATTCTCACTCCTTCTTTCTCTGTCTGTCAAATAAATAAATAAATAATAATAAATATTTTTATCTATTTATTTGCAAGCAGAGAGAGAGGGAAAAGAGACAGACAGAATGGGCACGCCATGGCCTCCAGCCACTGCAACCAGACCTCAGACACAGGCACCACTTTGGGCATCTGGCTTGGCGTGTGTAGTGGGGAATCAAATTTGGGGTCATTAGGCTCTGCAGGCAAATGCCTTAGCCGCTGAGCAATGTCCCCAGCCCTCATCATAAGTTTTTATCTATTGGTTACCTTTGCATGTTAAGTTGCAAGTATCATCACCTTGAGGACAGGGACTAGACCTGGTTTCTCTGCAGTGTCGTACCTTGCTTATCAACGTCAAGACATCAGAGCACGTTGTCCCGAGCCAGTCTCTCCCATGGCCCAGTGAATAAATAGCCTGGTCCGTCTTATGTCCGTGACACATCTCACACCCTTGTATTTACCTGTCTGTGAACTCCCTGAGGGCTGGTGTCTTGCTCATCTTTGTCTCCCCTGTGCCTAGTGACCCCTGCATGTTGCAGAGCTGGGGTGGCCACCTGGACCCTGTCTCCACTTTTCCCTTTGAGGGAGCAGCGGATTTCACTATCCCCGTAGCCGACAGGACAGGGTGGCAGGAGAGGAGCCAGCTGCCTGTTTTTTTTTTTTTTTTTTTTTTTGGTTTTTCGAGTTAGGGTCTCACTCTGGCTCAGGCTGACCTGGAATTCACTATGTAGTCTCAGGGTGGCCTCGAACTCTCGGCGATCCTCCTACCTCTGCCTCCCGAGTGCTGGGATTAAAGGCGTGCGCCACCACGCCCGGCTCAGCTGCCTTTTAAGGTGCGACTTCTTCAGGGGCCCTAGAAAGAGTCTGCCTCCGGCCCCTGCACCTCCCACATTGGTTTTTGGTTCCAGAAAGAGAGACCAGGTTTGAGTTGTAAATCTGACTGGCAGAGGTGCACCCCGCCTTAACGTCGCCAGACTGGAAAGGCTGGTGACAGCTGTTCCCCCACCTTCTTCTCTGAAAAATGAAGAGGCGGTCCTCATGGTCCCTGCTCCTCTGTGGCACACTCTCCTCCTCTTCCTCATTCTTCTCTCCTTCTTTCTTCTTCTAACTCAAAAGAGATGGATGACTTAGAAAGAGCAAATGAGTCAGGAATAAGGAAGCAGAAAAAGCGAGTGATTTTGCCAAGTTATTATTCAGACGAGCTCTCTGGGACCGACAGCCAGAGCGGCCCATCAATCACGCAGCAGGGCTGTGGGGCAGGCGGGATGCCACGCGCGGTGTCCGTGGACAGCCACTTTGTGAGCAAGGGGACCAGGAGGCTGGGGCTGAGTGCTAGCCACTGCCGAGGAGAGAGGCCACGGGGACACAGGAAGGGACAGCTAGCCTAGAGGCTCACAGACTTGCTTTCTTGCAGGGGCCAGAGTCCTCGGAGACCCCAGTTTTGGGCCAGGATAAAAATAGAGGACAGATGAGGCCGGCAGTGACTCCGCCTAGAGCCTGGGTCCCAAACCTTTGCTGCTGTGAGGGAGGTGGCGCTGGCCTCATGTGACCAGCGAGGGACCTAAGAATCACTTGCCTTGCATCCCAGCTGTAGCCCAGTGAACTCATCCTGAATGAATGAATGAATGAATGAATGAATGAATGACAAGATTATTACAGCATGTCATTTGCTTCTCCTTGCATTTTTATTACGTACTTTAAAAAAGTATTTATTTATTTGCAAGCAGAGAGAGAGAGAGAGACAGAGACAGAGACAGAGACAGAGAGGGGGAAGGGAGGGGGAGAGAGGGAATGGACACACCAGGGCTTCTAAATAATGCAAACAAACTCCAGATGCGTGCGCCATTCTGTGCACCCGGCTTTACATGGGTACTAGGGAATTGAACTTGGGTCCTTACGCTTTTGGTTTTTAGGCTTTGCCAGCAAGCACCTTAACTGCTAAGCTACCTCTCTAACCTTTATTATATACTTTAAACATTGCTTTATCATAAATTTTATTTATAGGTTAATCCTATATGTTAACTTGTAATTATCCTCTCCCTGGGGACAAGGACTAGATCTGGTTCCTTGTGGGTCATAAGTTTTACACTGAGACCTTTGCAAAATGAGGCTGGAGGAAAGAGGGAGGGCAGAGGGATGGAGCCTTCTGAATGGCCCAGAGCCACAGTCTACTTTTCCCAGGTCCCAAGAAACCATCATCTGGGCGACTGTTGGGTTCCGGCTCTTTGTGGTGCTGTTAGGTTGATGAGTCTGTTGAATCCTACAGCTGGAGGTGCTGGGGTTCAACAGCAGACAGAAACAGCAAGGCGCCGTCTCTTAGTTTCCTCATCCGTAAAATGGGAGGGAGCAACAATAAATGGCCCATAAGACGCCGGATGATGAACACATCCACGTGCGCGAGGTGCTGAAAGTAATGGTTGGCATGTGGGAGCTTCAGGAGAGTCGGTCGTCCCTGTCATTGTCCCCATCATTGTTCTAGACTGTGGAGGTGGTGGGCAAGAGTCCAGTAGGCGTGTGAATAAACAATAACGTTCCAAGCGGGGCGTGGCGGCGCACGCCTTTAATCCCAGCACTCGGGAGGCAGAGGTAGGAGGATCGCTGTGAGTTCGAGGCCACCCTGAGACTCAATAGTGAATTTCAGGTCAGCCTGGGCTAGAGCGAGACCCTACCTCGAAAAAACAAAAACAAACAAATAAACAAACAAAACCCCAATGACATTCCAGAAAGTGGGCGCCCTGAGAAACCCACGCGGAGGGAAGGGGGAGCATGGTGCCAGCAGGCTCTCAGGTAGCTGGAACCAAACACCCGGAGTCCACCTCCTGGGAAGGAAAGATGTTCGGCAGTCAGAGAATGCTGGGGAATAGCTGCAGGGCACGGTGGCATGTGCTTGTCATCCCAGAACTAGGGAAACTGAGGCAGGAGGATCTTAAGTTTTAGGCTACACAGCAACTCTGTGTCTCAAAAAGCCAAAGGGTGGGAGAAACTGTTTAGAGTTTTAAAAATATTTTATTTATTTATTTGCAAAGGAGAAACAGGGGAGAGAATGAGAGGAGGCTCCAGGGCCTCTGGCCACTATAAATAAACTCCAGATACATGTGCCACCTTGTGCATCTGGCTTTATGTGGGTACCGGGGAGTTGAACCCAGGTTGTTAGGCTCTGCAGGTAAGTGCCTTTACCATGGAGCCATCTCTCTAGCCCTTTTTAACAAGAATATTTATTTATTTCAGAGATTGGGAAGGAGACGGAGAGAATGGATGCAGTGGCAAAAGGCCCTGGGACCCCCATTTTCTTTGACTGCCTGCAAATAAATAAATTTTTTTTTGGTTTTTCGAGGTAGGGTCTCACTCTGGTCCAGGCTGACCTGGAATTAACTCTGTCATCTCAGGGTGGCCTTGAACTCATGGCAATCCTCCTACCTCTGCCTCCCAAGTGCTGGGATTAAAGGCGTGCGCCACCACACCCAGCATAAATAATTTTTTTAAAATGTTTATTTTTATTTATTTATTTGAGAGCGACAGACAGAGAGAGAGAAACAGGCAGAGAGAGAGAGAATGGGTGCGCCAGGGCCTCCAGCCACTGCAAACGAACTCCAGATGTGTGCACCCCCTTGTGCATCTGGCTAACATGGGTCCTGGGGAATGGAGCCTCGAACTGGGGCCCTTAGGCTTCACAGGCAAGCGCTTATCCGCTAAGCCATCTCTCCAGCCCTAAATAAATAATTTTTTAAAAAAGATAACAAATGGGGGCTGGAGAGATGGCTCAGCGGTTAAGGCACTTGCCTGAAAAGCCTAAAGACTCAGGTTCCATTTCCTGGTACCCATGTAAAGCCAGATGCACAAGGTGGCCCATGCATTTGGAGTTCATTTGCAGTGGCTGGAGGCCCTGGTGTTCCCATTCTCTACCTCCCTCTCTTTCCCTCTCCCTCTCTCTCTCTCTTTCAGTCTTTCTTTCTCTGTGTCTCTCTGTACTTGCAAATAAATAAAACAATTTTTAAATTATACTTTTATTTATTTACTTAGAGAGAAAGAGGCAGAGAGAGAGTGAGTGTGTGTGTGAGAGAGAGAGAGAGAGACAGAGAGGGAGAGAGAGAGAATGGGTGTGCCAGGGCCTCCAGCCACTGCAAAGGAACTCCAGATGCATGCACCCCATTGTGCATCTGGCTTACATGGGTTCTGGAGAACTGAACCAGGATCCTTTGTCTTTGCAGGCAAATGCTTTAACTGCTAAGCCATCTCTGCAGCACCCCCCGCCAATTTTTTAAAAAATAAATGTATTATTGAGTGTAGAGAAAGGCTCAGTTGATGTTAAGCATACTCCCTGCCCTGTCCCAGCCTATTTCAAGCCTAGTTCAATGACCAGTAGTCATTTCTGAATTTCCAGATAGGACTTCGTCCACCTTACTATACTCAGCAGGAAGGTCACAGTGGACCCCCTACCAATCCATGCCCTCTCCTCCCAAGGAGGACACCAGGCTGCCAGAGGTAAGCAAAGGGTGGGGCTATAGTGGGGAGGGCCCCAGGGCCCAGAGACAAAGTAAGTGAGGTCCTTCCTGCCTCGTCCCTTTTGTGGGTACAGCTAATCCTGGGCTGCAGGAGGCAGATGGGTGGGGGGCAGCCGCTCCAGCTCCTTAGCCCGCTCTGTCCCCTTCCGGCTGCGGCAGCAATCTCCTGCTCTGTTTATCCAAGCTGAGCCACGCTCTGCAGCCTCTGCTCTCCTTGCTTGGCGCCTATCTTCCAGAAGAGGCAAACAGGGCTCCTGGGGGATTTCAGTGCTGGAGAAGAGGTGGTGATGTGGGTGGGTGGGTGGGGACCGTGGCTTTAGGGGCAGGAAGCAGAGAGGCCTGAAAAAGCACCATTGCCCACCTCCCGAGGTCCGTTTCCCCTTCACAAGCCCCTGAACTCAGCGGAGGCCCCCTCGGTCACCATTAGAGAGCCAGTCTGTTGGAGGATGCTGTCCTCGGGGCGTGCAGCTGTGGGCAGATATGGGGGAGGGGGTCGTCATCCACACCGGAGAGAGACTTGGCACAGAAGCCTCTACTTTGAGGGTCACCCACCCAGACAGTCCCTCGGCCGCACTCTATAAGTCAGTCCATTAAACTCACTGGCTCCCTAAGTTGTACCTTGGAGGGATTGTATTTATTCTGTCCTTAGTGCCTTACCTTGGCACAATAGCTACACGCTTGCCTATGTCACTCATCACAGTCATTCATTCATTCATTCACTCATTCACCCACAGCACTGGTCCAGGTGAAACCCAACCACTGGCCCACAGCCAGAGACACACGGGCCCATGTGCCCATGTCACCAGACCAATGCCAGCACAGTGCCTCTTGCAAAGGGAACCATTATCAAGGACAGACAGGGCCAGATGACCCCGACTGTGGGCTTCGAGGAAAAGGGCGGAACTTCCCCAGCTGAGACATGAGGGTAGGTGCTCTGTTTAAGGGCACCTGCCCCGTGTGTCCCCGGTGTGGGCGAAGATCCAGAAGCCCGTGTGTGCAGGGTGTGGGCGGGTCAGGTCAGGAAAGGGGCGGCCAGGGCAGAGGGGGGTAGGTGTGGGGATGGGCTTCAAGGTCAAGCTGAGAGATTCTGACTTTAACCTGAAGCTGTAAGAAGCCGCTGGAAGTTTTTAAAGGAAGAGTTTGCTCAGTAAAGTTTCATGAAAAAGAAAATGTTACATCTGTGTTGCAAATTACCCAGGGGGATTGACTGACTCGAACTGTCATGGTAATGGAAAGTGGGAATTTTGCCGGTCAACAGCCAAAATTATCTCCTGCTATCCTTAATAATAAGCATTTAAATTTTTTAAAATTTATTTACAAACCAGGTGTGGTGGTGCACGCCTTTAATCCCAGCATTCAGGAGGCAGAGGTAGGAGGATCACTGTGAGTCTGAGGCCACCCTGAGACTACATAGTGAATTCCAGGTCCGTCTGAGCTAGAGTGAGATCCTGCCTTGAAAACAAAACAAAACAAAACAAATATTTATCTATTTATTTAGAGAGAGAGAGGCAGGTAGAGAAAGAATGGGCACACCAGAGCTTCTAGGCACCGCAGACCAGCTCCAGACCCATGCACCCCTTTGTACATCTGGCTTATGTGGGTCCTGGGGAATTGAACTTTGGTCCTTAGGCTTTGCACACAAATGCCTTAACCACTAAACCATCTCTTCAGCCCAATAATAATTTTTTAAAATATTTTTGTTTATTTGCAAGGAGAAAGATAGAAGAGAGATAGAGAGAATGGGTACACCAGGGCCTCCAACCATTGTAAATGAATTCCAGATGTGCCACTTTGTGCACCAGGCTTTACATGGTTGTTAGGCTTTGTAGGCAAGTGCCTTAACCAACCACTGATCCATCTCTCCAGCCCCTTTAATCATCATTTATTAGCAGCCTTTGTATATGGCCTAATGTCGTCATGACTATTAGGTAAAACTTTTGGAATATGTTAGCTTAACAGAACGCGAGTTTCCACCAACTTGAAAGCTAAGAATATCTTCAGACAGCATCAAGAACCTATAGCCAAGACTCCCCCCGTTGCTGTAACCAGTGTATTTGGTAAATCCATGATTTATGACTTTTTCTTTTTAATATTTTTCTTTATTTGTTTGCAAGCAGAGAGAGAGAGAAGAGAGGAAGAGAGAATGGGTGCTCCAGGACCTCCAGCCACTGCAAATGAACCTCAGATGCATGCAGCATTTTGTACATCAGGCTTTGTGTAGGTCCCGGGGAATGGAACCTGGCTTGTTAGGCTTTGCGGGCAAGTGCCTTAGCTGCTGAGCCATCTCTCCAGCCCGAGTCCATGTTTCTTACAGCCAGCTCTGTACCTTGGCCTTGCCCTGGCTCATGAGCTGAGTGCTCTGGCATTTCCCAAGTCTTCCAAGCTCCACCAAACGCCAGCAGGGGAGAGGAGCAAGCTCTGAAAAGCCACTCCCTGCCATGTGGCTCCAGTCTTGCCACATCCCTGATGTGAGCCATTAACCTGCTAATCACCAGCCAATTAACTCCATTTCAGCATGGGCTGTGGAGAGCCTTTTAAGACTCTGCTCTCATCAGCCACAGGGAGGGGGCTGACACTGGTCCCAGCTGTCCTTGGTGGTGGTGGGGGGAGGAGCACATGAAAGGACTCTCTGCAAGTAGGTCCTGCACATTCTTTCCCAGCCCTGCGACCAACGGGTGCCAAAGAGGAAGGTCCCCAAGAAACTCTGCGATGACAGGCACTTGGGACTTGGTCGTGGAGAAAGTGCAGATTGCGCAGTGACTAGCCAATTGTGTTTTGACCAGATGGGATGATGCAAGAAAAGATTAACGAGATAACCAGCTTTCCACAAGGTTCCACTGAGGCCTCTGGGCCCCACTGCTTGGGGGTGGGGTGTTGACACAGGGTTTCACGCAGTCCAGGCTGGCTCTGAATTTAATGTCTAAATGAGCATGACTGATCTGGAATGGAACTCACTAGGTAGCCCAAACTGGACTTTGACATATATGTATATATGTTAATTTGCAATCAGAGAGAGATAGAATAGAGACAGACAGAAAGAATGGGCATGCCAGAGCCTCCAGCTGCTGGAAACAAACTCCAGATGTGTATGCTACCTTGTGCATCTGGCTTTATGTGGGTTCTGGGGAATTGAACCCAGGTCTTTAGGCTTTGCAGACAAGTGCCTTAACTGCTAAACCATCTCTCCAGCCCTTGGTTGCTTTCTTGTTGCTGTAAACAACTGCTGGACTAGAAACAACTTAAGGAAGAAAGAGTCTATTCTGGCATATGGGTTAAGGGTAAAGTCCGTCGTGGTGGGGAATTCATGGTGGCAGGAACCTGAGGAAGCAGGTCACATGGCGTCTGTGGTCAGGAAGCAGAGAGATGAGTGCTGGTGGTCAGCTCACTTTCCCTTTTTATGCAGCCCACGACCCCACTGCCCGCATTTAGAGTAGGTCTTCCCGCCTCGATTAACCTAATCTAGAAAATCTCTCACAGGCTTGTTTCCATGGTGATTATAAATCCTAGCAAGCTACCAGCCAAGATTAACCTTCACAGTTCTCTTTCTTTCTCCAGCCTCTCCTCTCTTCTGTTTCCTTGGTCTTTCCCTTGCCCAGACGACCATCTGAGTCCCCAGTGAGTCACTGTGAGCGCGTTTCCACAGGCAGGTGTGTGTCTTGTTTAGTAGCAGTAAAAATAAATCGCTTGGCCACACACAGTCGACGCATCAATCTGTTCTTTCCCTCTGCTTTCCAGGAACAAACTGCTCAAAACCAAATGAGTATTGACTGAGACGCGAACAAGGAGAGATGGGAGGTGGCGGGAACATGCCCATTCTCTCTGTCTCTCTCAACTAAATAAAAATAAAAAATATATTTTTGAGGCAAGGTCTTACTCTAGCTCAGGCTGACCTGGAACTTGCTCTGTAGGCCAGGTTGGCCTCGAACTCACAGTGATCTTCCAACCTCAACCTCCCTGGGATTACAGGTGTGCACCACCACGCCTGGCTGGAAAAATATGATATTAAAAAAATATTTTTTTAAATCAGAAGTAGGAAGATCACCATGAGTTTGAGGTCACCCTGAGACTACATAGTGAATTCCAGGTCAGCTTGAGCTAGAGTGAGATCCTACCTCAAAAAAAAAAAAAAAAAAAAAAAAAAAAACTTTTTAAAGGGCTTGAGGGATGGCTTAGTGGTTAAGGTACTTGCCTGTAAAGCCAAAGAACCCAGGTTTGATTCCCAAGGACCCATGTAAGTCAGATGCACAAGATAGTGCATGCATCTGGAGTTCCTTTGCAGTGGTTGGAGTACCCATTTTCTTTCTCTTACACTCTCTGTTTTTCTCTCAAATAAATAAATAAGTTTTAAAAATTACTGTTCTCTCTCTCTCTCATATCTCAGTCCCAGGCTGACTTCAAACTCATTAATATTATATAGATGAGGATGACCTTGAGCTTAAAAAAAATTTTTTTTTTGAGGCAAGCCCAACAGACTGGCCTGTTTTTGTTGTTGTTTGTTTCTTTGTTTTAGAGAGGGAGAGAGAATTGGCATGTCAGAGCCTCCAGCCACTGCCATCAAAATCCAGACGTATACACCCCCCAGAACGGCATATATGATATCATGAGCCCTCACTGTGTGTCTGGCTGACATGGGATCAGGAGAGTCGAACATGAGTCCTTAGGTTTCTCAGACAAGCGCCTTAACCGCTAAGCCAACTCTCCAGCTTGACCTTGAACTTTTGATTCTCCTGTCTCCACCTCCCGAGTGCTAGAATCACAGGCATGCCCCATGGATGCAGTGATAGGGAGAGATGGAACCCAGGACTTCGTGCATGCCAGGCGAGCAGTCTACCAACGGAGCTACGGCCGCAGCCCCTGAACACACTTATTTTGTAGTTATTCCTTCAGCGTGATGGCTCCGCTACTTTGGGTTGATGTTTTGACACCCTCGAGCCTCAGTGTCTTCACCTGTAAGATAGGGATGGGAATCAAAGTCAAGAAAAATGATCCGTTTAGACACTTTAGATAAGCAGCCAAACGTGCTTGTTTCTCCTGTTTCACCAGGCATACACACACCTTCACTCTCTTGCAGAGCTTATATTGTCTGCAGGTTGGGGTGACAGTGTTCCAGAAGGCGTGAGTGTGTGTGTGTGTGTGAGTGTGTGTTCTTGATGAAAATAAACTGAGAGAGACAGCTTAGATTCTGTAGAAATGTCGGTACTATGGAAAACACATCTGTGGCTGGGTGTGGTGGTGCATGCCTTGAAGGCCAGCACTCAGGACGCTGAGGTAAGTGGAATGCCATGAGTTCAAGGCCAGCCTGGGCTACAGTGAGTTCCAGGTCAGCCTGGGCTAGAGTGAGACCCTGTCTGAGAGAGAGAAATAAAGCAAAAAAGAAATAAAAGAACAAATGAAAGGGAAGGAATAAAGGGAGAAACGAAGGGAGGAAGAAATGAAGGAAGGAAGGAAGGAAGGAAGGAAGGAAGGAAGGAAGGAAGGAAAGAAAGAAAGAAAGAAAGAAAGAAAGAAAGAAAGAAAGAAAGAAAGAAAGAAAAGCTGGGTGTGGTGGTGCACACCTTTAATCCGAGCACTAGGGAAGCAGAGGTACGAGGATCACTGTGACTTCAAGGCCACCCTGAGACTACATAGTGAATTTTCAGGTCAGCCTGGACCACAGCAACCCTACCTAAAAAAAAAAAAAAAAAAAAAAAAAAAGAAGAAGAAGAAGAAGTAGAAAGAAAGAGAAAGGAAGTGAACAAAAGAAAACTTGTGGCATCCACAAAATGTGATTATCTGGCCAGAGGGTAGCAAGGGTCCTAAGAGAGGTCCTGGTAACACCGAGCCCCTCATGGTCATGTCTGTGTGAGTCCACTCACACATTGACCCTGAACTGGGCTTTCGCCACTAAAAAAAGTGATGACAGTGACTCTGAACCAGTTCTGGTCCTACACTTTAGATACCCGGGAAGTTTCTGTGTGCTCACTCTAGGGAGCCCAGAGCCCATCTGGAAGAAGTAGGTCCCCAGTTCCGAGAAACCATACAGGGGGAACCTGAGGAGAAGCAGGGTCCAGATCTGGAGAGAATCTGAAGAGGGTCTCCCAATGGTCCCAGAGTCCAAACCAAGCCACCTTCCAGCCACCCCCACCCCCAAGGCCCAGCCATGCGAGTTGCCAATCTTGGATGCCCCATTCATTCTTGCCCCACATAACCTCAGGACCAGCCAAACTCACAGGCAAGAACTGCTCAGCAGCACCACCACCCAGCATCCGGGCATGTATGACAGAGGGGGCAGAGTTATCTTCAGCTGTCGCCCACACTGCACTGGACCATCGAAACAGGCATTTGTTGGACTTTCACTATGAACCAAATCATGGACATTACAACACTGGACTCAGGACTCGAGTGTGCTGAGTTCAAGGTTACCCTGAGACTCCAGAGTGAATTCCAGGTCAGCCTGGGCTAGAGTGAGACCCTGCCTCAAAATCCCCACAAAATAACAATACTAGGGCTGGAGAGATTGCTTAGTGGTTAAGGCGCTTGTCTGTGAAGCCTAAGGACCCAAGTTCGATGCCCCAGGACACACTTAAGCCAGGTGCACAAGGTGGCGCATGCGTCTGGAGTTCAGTGACTAGAGGCCCTGATATGCCCATTCTCTTTCTCTTTCTACCTGCCTCTCACTTTCTCAAATAAATAACAATAAATTTAATAATAATAATAATAAATAAGTAAATAAATAAAAGTCTGAGAAGAGGTTGGCCAGAATATCGAGGCACTGTGAACTCGCTGAAGCCTCCCAGGCCCTGGATGACTCTTATGTCAACTTTGCTAGATAGATATACTGTTTTTGTTTTTCAAGGTAGGGTCTCACTCTAACCCAGGCTGACCTGGGAGTTGCTATGTCATCTCAGGGTGACCTTGAACTCACAGTCATCCTCCTACCTCTGCCTCCCAAGTGCTGGGATTAAAGGCGTGCACCACCATGCCTGGCTAGGATAGTTTTTTTTTTTTTTAATTTTTATTAACATTTTCCATGATTATAAAATATATCCCATGGTAATTCCCTCCCTCCCCACCCCCACACTTTCCCGTTTGAAATTCCATTCTCAATCATATTACCTCCCCATTACAATCATTGTAATTACATATATACAATATCAACCTATTAAGTATCCTCCTCCCTTCCTTTCTCCACCCTTTATGTCTCCTTTTCAACTTACTGGCCTCTGCTACTAAGTATTTTCATTCTCACACAGAAGCCCAGTCATCTGTAGCTAGGATCCCCATATGAGGGAGAACATGTGGCGCTTGGCTTTCTGGGCCTGGGTTACCTGACTTAGTATAATACTTTCCAGGTCCATCCATTTTTCTGCAAATTTCATAACTTCATTTTTCTTTACCGCTGAGTAGAACTCCATTGTATAAATGTACCACATCTTCATTATCCACTCATCTGTTGAGGGACATCTAGGCTGGTTCCATTTCCCAGCTATTATAAATTGAGCAGCAATAAACATGGTTGAGCATGTACTTCTAAGGAAATGAGATGAGTCCTTTGGATATATGCCTAGGAGTGCTATAGCTGGGTCATATGGTAGATCAATCTCTAGCTGCTTTAGGAACCTCCACACTGTTTTCCACAATGGCTGGACCAGATTGCATTCCCACCAGCAGTGCAGAAGGGTTCCTTTTTTTCCACATCCCCGCCAACATTTATGATCATTTGTTTTCATGATGGTGGCCAATCTGACAGGAGTGAGATGGAATCTCAATGTAGTTTTAATCTGCATTTCCCTGATGACTAGTGACGTAGAACATTTTTTTAGGTGCTTATATGCCATTCGTATTTCTTCCTTTGAGAACTCTCTATTTAGCTCCTTAGCCCATTTTTTGATTGGCTTGTTTGATTCCTTATTAGTTAACTTTTTGAGTTCTTTGTATATCCTAGATATTAATCCTCTATCAGATATATAGCTGGCGAAGATTTTTTCCCATTCTGTAGGTTGCCTCTTTGCTTTTTTCACTGTGTCCTTTGCGGTGCAAAATCTTTGTAATTTCATTAGGTCCCAGTGGTTAATCTGTGGTTTTATTGCCTGAGCAATTGGGGTTGTATTCAGAAAGTCTTTGCCAAGACCAATATGTTGAAGGGTTTCCCCTACTTTTTCCTCTAGCAGTTTCAAAGTTTCCGGTCTGATGTTAAGGTCTTTAATCCATTTGGACTTAATTCTTGTGCATGGTGAGAGAGAAGAATCTATTTTCATCCTTCTGAAGATATTTATCCAGTTTTCAAAACACCATTTGCTGAAGAGGCTGTCTCTTCTCCAATGAGTATTTTTGGCATTTTTATCGAATATCTGGTGGCTATAGCTACTTGGTCTTACATCTGGGTCCTCTATTCTGTTCCACTGATCTACATGTCTGTTTTTGTGCCAGTACCATGCTGTTTTTGTTACTATGCCTCTGTAGTATAGGTTAAAATCAGGTATGGTGATACCACCAGCCTCTTTTTTGTTGCTCAGTATTATTTTAGATATTCGAGGTTTTTTGTGATTCCAAATGAATTTTTGGATTGTTTTTTCTATTTCCATGAAGAAAGCCTTTGGAATTTTGATAGGGATTGCATTAAATGTGTAGATTGCTTTTGGTAAGATTGCCATTTTCACGATATTGATTCTTCCAAGCCAGGAACAAGGGATGTTTCTCCACTTTCTAGTGTCTTCTGCAATTTCTCGCTTGAGTGTTTTAAAGTTCTCATTGTATAGATTCTTTACTTCCTTGGTTAGGTTTATTCCAAGGTACTTTATTTTTTTTGATGCAATTGTGAATGGGAGTGATTCTCTGATTTCATCCTCTGTGTGTTTGTTGTTAGCATATACGAAGGCTACTGATTTCTGTGTATTTATTTTGTATCCTGCTACATGGCTGTAGGTTTTGATCAGCTCTAACAGCTTGCTAGTAGAGTCTTTAGGGTCCTTTATGTATAGAATCATGTCATCTGCAAATAATGATAACTTGATTTCTTCCTTTCCAATTTGTATCCCTTTTATGTGTGTCTCTTGCCTTATTGCTATGGCTAAGACTTCCAAAACTATATTAAATAGAAGTGGAGACAGTGGACACCCTTGTCTTGTTCCTGATTTTAGTGGAAAAGCTTCCAGTTTTTCCCCATTTAGTAATATGTTGGCTGTAGGCTTGTCATAAATAGCCTTTATTATATTGAGATATGTTCCTTCTATTCCCAGTCTCTGTAGGACTTTTATCATGAAGGGATGTTGGATTTTGTCAAATGCTTTCTCTGCATCTAATGAGATGATCATGTGATTTTTGTCCTTCAACCCATTTATGTAATGTATTACATTTATAGATTTGCGTATGTTGAACCATCCCTGCATCTCTGGGATAAAGCCTACTTGGTCAGGATGAATGATCTTTTTGATATACTCTTGTATTCTGTTTGCCAATATTTTGTTGAGAATTTTTGCATCTATGTTCATGAGGGAGATTGGTCTGTAATTTTCTTTTTTTGTTCTATCTTTGCCTGGTTTTGGTATCAGGGTGATGCTGGCCTCATAGAAGGAGTTTGGTAGGATTCCTTCTTTTTCTATTTCCTGGAAAAGCTTAAGAAGCAATGGTGTTAGCTCTTCCTTAAAAGTCTGGTAAAATTCAGCAGTGAATCCATCCGGGCCTGGGCTTTTTTTAGTTGGGAGATTATTGATAACTGCTCGGATCTCCATGTTTGTTATAGGTCTATTTAAGTGATTAATCTCATTTTGATTTAATTTAGGTAGGTCATATAGATCAAGGAAATCATCCATTTCTTTCAGATTTTCATACTTTGTGGAGTATATGCTTTTATAGTATGTCCCTATAATTTTTTGAATTTCTCTGGAATCTGTTGTGATGTTACCTTGTTCATCTCTGATTTTATTAATTTGTGTCTCTTCTCTCTTTCTTTTGGTCAGATTTGCTAAGGGTTTATCAATCTTGTTTATCCTTTCAAAGAACCAACTCTTTGTTTCATTAATTCTTTGGATTGTTCTTTTTGTTTCTATTTCATTAATTTCTGCCCTAATCTTTATTATTTCTTCCCGTCTACTACTTTTTGATTTGCCTTGTTCTTCTTTTTCCAAGGCTTTAAGGCGAAGCATTAGGTCGTTTACTTGCGACCTTTCTAATTTCTTAATATAGGCACTTAAGGCTATAAATTTACCTCTTAGAACTGCCTTCATTGTGTCCCAGAGATTTTGGTATGTTGTGTTCTCATTATCATTTGACTCTATAAATTTTTTGATTTCCTTTTTGATTTCTTCATTGACCCACTCATCATTTAGTAGTGTATTGTTTAGTTTCCATGATTGTGTGTATACTCTATAGCCTTTCTTGCTACTGATTTGTAGTTTAATTCCATTGTGGTCAGATAGAATGCAAGGAATTATTTCAATTTTCCTGAATTTGTTAAGATTTGCTTTGTGTCCTAATATATGGTCTATTTTAGAGAATGTTCCATGTGCTGCTGAAAAGAATGTATATTCTGCAGCCTTTGGATGAAATGTCCTGTATATATCTGTTAGGTCCATTCCTTCTATGACCTCATTTAGTCCAGATGCCTCTCTGTTTATTCTTTCCCTGGATGACCTGTCAATTGATGAGAGTGGGGTGTTAAAGTCACCCACCACCACTGTGTTTGGTGTTATCTGTGACCTTAGTTCTAATAGTGTTTGTTTGACGAATTTGGGAGCCCCCATCTTAGGTGCATATATGTTTAGGATTGTAATGTCCTCCTGTTGTAGTGTGCCCTTAATCAATATAAAGTGACCTTCCTTATCTTTTTTGACTAACTTTGGACTAAAGTCCACCCTGTCTGATATTAGGATAGCAACCCCTGCTTGTTTTCTAGGCCCATTTGCTTGAAACACCGTCTTCCAACCTTTCACCCTAAGATAATGTCTATCCTTTGTAGAAAGGTGAGTTTCTTGGAGACAACAAATTGTAGGATCCTGCTTTTTAACCCAGTCTGCAAATCTATGTCTTTTCGTTGGGGCATTGAGACCGTTGATATTAAGAGATATTATTGAAAGGTGTGTATTTATGTTTGCCATTTGTGTGTGTGTGTGTGTGTTACTTGTTCTACCTGTGCTCTCTTCTGTTAACTGGTATTTGAGTATGGCTGGTTTTTTCTAGGTTCCTTATATGTGTGCTTTTCCTTTTGTTCAGCATGGAGGATTCTATCAAGTATTTTCTGTAGAGCTGGTTTTGTCTTCAGATACTCCTTTAACCTGCTTTTGTCATGGAATGTCTTTATTTCTCCATCTATTTGGATGGATAACTTTGCAGGATAAAGTAACCTTGGTTGACAGTTGTTATCTTTCAGAACTTGGAATATATCACTCCAAGCCCTTCTGGCTTTAAAAGTTTGTGTTGAATAATCTGCTGTAATCCTGATGGGCTTGCTTTTGTAGGTAACTTGATTTTTCTCTCTAACTGCTTTCAATATTTTTTCTTTGGTTTGTGTGTTTGGAAGTTTGAGTATAATGTGGCGAGGAGAGTTTCTTTCTGGGTTTTGTCTGGCTGGGGTTCTAAAGGCTTCCTGTATCTGTATTGGCACCTCTTTCCCAATTTGGGGAAAATTTTCCTCTATGATTTTGTTGAAGATGCCTACTATGCCTCTGGAGTGGAGTTCTTCTCCTTCTACTATGCCCTGAATTCTTATATTGGATCTTTTCATAGTGTCCCGAATATCTTGAAATTCCCACTCATACTTTTCTGTAAGTTTGTCTTTCTCTTTGTTGGACTGCATTAGGTCTGCCACCTGATCTTCTAGCTTAGATATTCTGTCCTCTCCCTCATCCATCCTACTGGTGAGATTTTCTACAGAGTTTTTTATTTCATTAACTGTGTTCTTCATTGCTAGTAATTCTGACTGGTTTTTCTTTATTATTTCTATTTCTCTATTTATGTCTTGTATTACCTTCTTTATTTCATTAAATTGGTGTCCTGCCTCTTCTTTGATTCCTTTGATTTCCTCTTTGATTTCTTCTTTGATTGTTTTCATGTGTTCTTTGACCTCTTTGAACATATTTATAATTATTCTTTTGAACTCTTTCTCAGGCATTTCCTCTAACTCTTTCTCACTGGAGGACATTTCTGATGCATTAATACTTTTAGGTGGATTTATATTGTCTTGCTTTTTAGTGTTTCTTGTGTTATACTGTATATATTTTTGCATCTTGGATTAAGTTAATGCTTGGATTTTCTAGCTAGCTGTGTATTCTTAGCTGTATCAATTGATTTGATGTAATATATTTTCAGGGTAGGACCTTAAGGTATTAGGTGTGGCTCTTAAGACTCTCAGAGTATCTACAAAGATGTTCTTAGGGGTTGAGTTTCCCTGCTATAGGAGTATTCAAGCAGGCTGAGTGGAATAAAATACTGGTAGATTCTAAAATTTAACTAAACACTGTACACATTCCATCAAAAACAGCCCCGAGTATGTATGCAAGAGTAGTTATTATAATGACCAGATCCTCTATCAACAAAGAGGTTTAGATTTCTGGTCTGTTGAGGGATCCAAGTCAGCTTGTGACCAAGTGAGACCCTTCCCTGGTGCAATCCCAGTTACCTCGGGTGATTGTGGTCTCAGTCAAGTTGCTGCCTGGGTCGTCGGGCTGCTGTTCTGATTTCTGGAGCTGGGCACTTGCTTTTCCTACGGGGCAAACTGAGTCGCTGCTGCCGCCTCTGCTGCTGTTGTAGCTGCCACCCCTGGAGCCACCACCGCTGCTGAAGCTGCCGTTGCCGTGTCCACCGCCGCTGCTCACCCCGAAGTCGCTGCTGCGGGATCTGCCACCGCTGCCGCTCCTGGGTCCGCTGCTGCTGGGGCCGCTGGTACCGGTGCTGGAGCCGCTGAAGTTGCTGCCGAATTCTGCTCCTGCTTGGGTCCCGCCGTCAGCCCAAGTTGGCGTGGCCGGTCCCGGGCCGCTGCTGTGTTCGCTGGAGCTGGGTTCAGGCGGCGGGGGAGGGGAGGGAGCCGCGGCTGCTCTGGTTGTATCGCTGTTCCACGTGTGCTTCTACCTCGCGGTCTGCTCCTCCCTCCGTTGCTCGCTGCCGTTCTCCCCTCACGTTTCCCGAGTTGCGGAGAGTGCGGTGTGAGGGGAAAATCCCGCACCTGGCTTGTCCTGCGGCTCGAGCCTAGAGTCCGGCGGTTTTCTGCCGCTCCGCGGCTGCGGCGGGTGGCCGAGCCGCCCCGGAGCCGCTGTTCCCGCCTGTGCAGGCTCTGGATGCTCTATAACTCTTCTACTTCTCCGCTGCCGCCTCAATTTCCTATACACCTCACTTTTTAGTAAAAGTGTGTATTTTGCTGAGTTTTTTTTGGTCTTTTCCCCCCCTAGGCTGCTTTGGCGTGGTACCTACGCCGCCATCTTAACCGGAAGTCGATAGTTTTTGATATAAACAAGAATCATCGAAATTAAAAGCACACTTACTGGGGCTGGATTGATAGCTCAGTGGTAAAGGGTGTTTGCTCTGCAAGCCTGCCAACCCAAGTTCCATCCCCAGCATCCATGAAAAGCACGATGCAAAGTGGCACACACAGCTGTAATCCCAACACGCCTATGACAATGGGATGCAGAGCCAGGAGAACCCAGAAGCTTGTGGACCAGCCTTCCTAGTCTTTTGGTTGGATGTTTTGCCCCAGCAATGAGAAGGTATGTTACAGGGGTCACAGGGGAGATACAAGCTTTCCTTCCCAGCAAACAGCTAGCACCCACTGCCCAGCTAACTTTATGAGGAATTGGGTACCCCAGCTCTGGTCAAATCCCAGGAAACATGGCACAGACCACACTAGTAGAAAATGCTGAGCTGAATGCTGGAGAGATCCAATTCAAAGGACCCAGGTTCAATTCCCCAGGACCTATGTAAGCCAGATGCACAAAGTGGAGTATGCATCTGAAGTTCATTTACAGTAGTTGAAGGCCCTGGTGTACCCTTTCTTTCTTTCTTTGTTTTGGTTTTTCGAGGTAGGGTCTCGCTCTAGCTCAGGCTGACCTGGAATTCACTATGGAGTCTCAGGGTGGCCTTGAACTCATGGCAATCCTCCCACCTCTGCCTCCCAAAGTGCTGTGATTAAAGGAGTACGCCACCATGCCCAGCTACTTTCTTTTTCCAAAAATATATTTTATTTATTTGTTTATTTGAGAGAGAGAAAGAAGTATCCAGGAGTGGTGGTGGACTTTTCTCCCCTATTGAAGTTTTTCAACAACACACTTTGTCCTTTCCCCGCGGCACACTAGCCTGCCAGTGACCAGAGAGGTTTGCAAACCCAGTGATGTCTCCCCACTTGTCTGCCCCTTGTCACTGTTTCAAGATACTAGCCCTATTAATCTGCTTCCAGCTCCTCTCCTCCCACTGCCTGGAGGCTCTCTAGTCCTGCCTCCCTAGCTAACCGAGTTTCCGTTCCATTCCAGTTTCCTATCCAGGCTGGTGGTCTGAAATGTTTTCACAGGACCTGTCCCATAGTAGGACAATATTCCCATTTCTTCTCTGAGCTGAGCTCTCAGAAGGCAGAGACACCTTGTCTATTTTCCTTACAATTATGTCCCCACAAGCTGGCACAGGGACTAACGTGCCACTATGCTCAAACAAACACATTGGTATTTGAGATTAGCCAATTATCCACAGCAAAACAAATGCTGTCCACCCTGGCTTCCTGGCTTCGGCAGCAAATTCATTCCCGCATCGGGCTCAGCCTGTCAACACCTGTTGGACACTTCCTGCGCGCCACACAGGTCATGCTCCACACAGGCTGGCTTCCTCCATGCTCGAATGGACTTGGCCTCCACCTAACTTTGGCTGGCCCCCTAAAGAAAACCAATTATCGAGTCTTTTCCCGGGGTGTCTGACTGAACTGGTGTGTGCCTCTCATAGAAATATCACCAGCGGCCGGTGCCAGCAGGATTAGATCTGCAAAGTGTTTGAAGTTTAGCTGGAAGCCTTGTGCAAATGTCAACAGAGCCACTCTGCTTCCTGCAAACCAGCATTCTAATCAGCAGGGCTGCCATTTTCCAGCTCATGGAGCAATGACATTTTAAAAAGTCCCTGCATAATCACTTCTCGGGATGAAAACTACTGAAGGGCGAGGGGTAGGGTGGGGGGAGCGGGAGGCGGTCACAACTGCGGCTTCCCGCCGCCCGCACCCCACTGTACAGACAGCTTCAGGCGAGTCGTCACCAATCCTCATGCCATCAGCGGATGGGGGAATGGAGGTCCCATTGGCATTGGGGGCACCTTCCACAGCCCTACCCGCTACCATGTCTTTGGGCCAGGGAGGAGAGACACCAGCTTTGCGTCTGTAATCAGTAACCTTGTCATTGCTGAGGCAAATAAATACCTGACCAAGATCAGTTTAAAGGAGGAAGAGTTCACTTAGTTTCCAGTTGGAAGTTACAGTCCACCATGGGAGGGAAGGCATGGTGAAAGGAACTTGAGGCAATGGTCACAATTAGCTGCAGTGACGAAGCCTGGCGCACGCCTTTAATCCCCGGAAGCAGAGGGAGGAGGATCGCTGCAAGTTCGAGGTCAGCCTGGGACTACAGAGTGAATTCCAGATCAGCCTGGAATAAAATAAACAAGAAGCAAAGTGAGACGCAGGCTGCTGCTCAGCCCTCTTTCTCCTTCTAATCCAGTCCAGAACCCCAGCTCAAATCATGATGTTGCCCACAACAATCAGGATAATCCCTTCCAGACAAGCCTAATCTACATAATCCCTTCCAGGTGATTCTAGGTCCTGTCAAGATGACAACTAATACAGTCTATCACCATGCCCTAGTAGGGCTCGGGGTCTTAGAGAACCAGGGACCCTGGGGTCCAGTGGTAGCAGGACAGCGCTGCTCATACCTGGTGTTCTGAGGTGTTAATCTTCTTCCCCTTCCACTCCACGTAGGGTTAATATGTAATAATATCCAGTTCTGGAAACTTCTGAGCTGAAGAAGAAAAGCAACATCTTTTTCTCAGAGAGGGAGCTGTTGAGGTGTCTGCGGATGGGACTCCTGCCACAGCAGCTGGTAGAGGCCTGATGGGATTTCCAAATGAAGTTACTAATGCTAATGGAAATGAGACATGGGGGACTCTTCATAGACGCTGCTAATGGAGGATGGCGTACGCCCAGTGCTGGGAAGTGGGGTGCTGGGAAGTAGGGTGCTGGGAAGTGGGGTGCTGGGAAGTGGGGTGAGGCCAGGCCTGGCTGAAATGTTATGCTAGGGGTCAACTCTCAGCCTTGGATCTACACAGGAAGCAGATTCCAGGGGGAGTCAAGGTGAATGTACAAAACTAGATGCCAAGGACACAGTATCTCGGTTAGCCACCGGATGCAGATTTGAAGACCTGAAGACCTGATTTTCAGTGTTGGGGATCAACTTTAAGGCCTTGTTGGGAAAGCACTCTGCCACTGAGCTAACATCTCTGGCCCTAAGACTTTGTTTAGCCTCAAACATAGGCAGGTTGCTGTAAAAGCCCAATGCTTGAGACCTGTTTTGTTTTGTTTTTAATTGTTTTATTTTTCAAGGTAGGGTTTTGCTCTAGCTTAGGCTGATCTGGAATTCACTATGAAGTCTCAGGGTGGTCTTGAGCACATAGCGAACCTCCTACCTCTGCCTGCCCAGTGCTGGGATTAAAGGTTACACCACCACTCTCGGTGAGACCTGGTTTTGATCATGACCTTCAATCTTCATGGAGGCAGCTTTATAGCCCTAATGCCTACCACCACCGTATGGTCAATTCAATTTTGGTTTTAGTTTTTTGAGACAGGGTCACGTGTATCTCTGACTGGTCTCAACTCACTATGTAGGCAAGGGTGATCTTGCACCCCCAACCCCGCCATCTTTACCGCCAGAGTGCTGAGCTTACAGGTGTGTATCACCACGTCTGGTTTCTAATTTTCCAATTTAAGTTATTTTCTGAGACTGAGGGGGAGAGGGAGAATAGCTGTGCCAGGGCCTCCTGCCACTGAAAACAAACTCCAGACACATATGGCACTCTGTGTGTCTGACTTTACACAGGCACTGGGGAGTTGAACTTGGGTGGGCAGGCTTTGCAAGCAAGCACCTTTAACCATAGAACCATCTCTCCAGCCTCCACATCTCATTTTATTTAGTGCTGTGGATTGAACCCAGGGCCTAGGCAAGCACTCTACCAGCTGAGATATTCCTAGTCCTAGCTTGATTTTTTTTCTTAATACAGGGGTTTTTGTTGTTTTGAGACTGCCTCATTTAGCATCAAGGCTGGCCTCAAACTCCATATATATCTGTGAGATATATATCTCATATATATCTCCTGTTCTCAGCCCTGAAAAGACCGTATATCAATACAAGGGAGTCCATGTGTGTTTACTGAGTGAATGAACATATGTGTTTCTTTTCTTCTTTTTAATTTTATTATTTATTTCTTTGACAGAAAAAGAGAGAGAGAGAGAGAATGGCATGCCAGGGCTTCCAGCCACTGCAAACCAACTCCAGATGCATGCGCCCCCTTGTGCATCTGGCTAACGTGGGTCCTGGGGAACAGAACCTGGGTCCTTTGGCTTTGCAGGCAAGTGCCTTAACTGCTAAGCCATCCCTCCAGCTCACATATGTGTTTCTTATATTTTCTCATTTCTACTTTGTAAACTAAGTCTAGGATGGGATGAAAACTTTGAAAGAAAATAGAAATGTGTCTGTATATGAATGTGTGTCTCTATATAGAATACTTTTATTATACTTATAGATCTAAAGTGCTATTATTATATACAAGTATTTTTACTATTTTTTTGGAGGGGGATAAGGTTTTGAGGTAGGATCTCACTGTAGCCCAGGCTGACCTAGAACTCACTTTATAGTTCCAGGCTGATCTTGAACTCACAGCTACCCTCCTTACCTTTGCCTCCCGAGTGATGGAATTAAAAGTGTGCCACTGAGAGGAAAACTACCCCACACATTTGCCCGGCTATCTGCAGTGGCTGCTGCAGAGCTGGAATTACTCAGGTGTGTGTGTTCAAGCCCAGCCTCTCCCAGACAGCCCTCAATGCAAAATAAAAAGCCTGGCTTTTGGTGGGGTTTTTCCTTGTTTACAGCTCCTGGGTTGTTCATCTGTAAGCATCTGAGGTTTTCATCACCAGTAAGGTTTTGGCTTTTCCATCCTAGTAACTGTTGCCAGGGTCGGAAAGGATATGCATTAGGCCCTTAGACCATGTGGATGTACCCACACCTCACCCTTTGGTTCTCAGACTAACCTCCCACCACAGACTCTCCCTCGCCCCTCCTGACTTCTAAATAAAGATAATAATTCACAAAAATGGGCTGGAGAGATGGCTTAGTGGTTAAGCGCTTGCCTGTGAAGCCTAAGGACCCCGGTTCAAGGCTCAATTCCCCAGGTCCCACGTTAGCCAGATACACAAGGGGGCGCACGCATCTGGAGTTCATTTGCAGTGGCTGGAGGGCCTGGCGCGCCCGTTCCCTCCCTCCCTCCCTCTCTGTCTGCCTGCCTCGTTCTTTCTCTCTCTCTGTTGCTCTCAAACAAATAAATAAAATTAAAAAAAAATTCACAAAAATAATTCTCTCAGTCTTGTTTTCTTTCAGTTCCTTAAATAAAGTAGATGTGAGCTGGGATTTGGGGATTGTGTTTGAATCCCCAAAGTGAGTCCTATTTTACCGCTGTGCCCAGCTAAATATTTATTCTTTGAGTTTTTTTGTTTTGTTTTGTTTTTTCCAAGGTAGGGTCTCACTCTAGCTCAGGCTGACCTGGAAGTCACTATGTAGTCTCTGGCTGGCTTTGAACTCACAGCCATCTTCCTACCTCTGCCTCCCAAGTACTGGGATTAAAGGCATGCGCTAAATATTTATTATTTAAGGAACTTGGTTTTCTTTCACGCACCAAGTTTAGATATTTGGACATCTGACAAGACAGAAAACAAGTAATATGCAGGAGAAAAGAATGTCCAGAAACAACCAGGAAAAAGTCCCTTACCACTGGACAATTTTTTTTCCCTGGAATTTTCTGCATCGTTGCAAGACTTAGACAGCTAATTAGACTTTGGGCCCCACAGAAATTCAAACAGCATGTGTTCTCAGGTGTCACAAAGCTATGTGCTTTTATTTAGGCACATCCAGAACGTTTTCATTGCGTAACTAACGTTTTCCAGTTCAGTGCCCCTAGGACTTGAGTGAAGCATAACGCGGCCCTCCCCTCAACGTCGGTGACGGTGATGGAAGCAGGCGGTCACAGGACTGCGTGACGATATGAACACTGAGTTTGCAAAAAGATGCTTGGTGTGTGTGCGCGTGCAGACACACCAACCTCAAGGACACATGTGCAGAGGACAGAGGAGGACAATGGATGTCTTCTGTCCCTCTTCTGCGTGACTTCCCTGGGACAGAGTCTCTCGCTGAACCTGGAGCTTCCTGATCGTCAGTTAGACTGGCTGACCAGGGAGCCGCAGCAATTCCTATCTCCAGGCCCCACCCAGCACTGGAGCTGCCGGCATGGGCAGCCACTCCTGGCTTTTCATGTGGGTGCTGGGGATTCAACTTGGGGGTCCTCATGCTTGCACAGCAAGCATTCGTCCACTGGACTATCTCCCCAATCCCAAGATGTCCTTTTTATTTATGCTTCTATAAGAAAAATTCATGGGCTGGAAAGATGGCTCAGTGATTAAGGCTCTTGCCTGCAAAGCTTAAGGACTATTGCAGTTAGGTTTGCATTGCTGGCAAAAATCACCCGACCAAGAGCATCTTGTGGGGGCGGGGGAGGGAAGGATTTATTTTGGCTTACAGACTTGAGGGGAAGCTCCATGATGGCAGGGGGAAATGGTGGCATGAGCATAAGGTGGACATCACCCTCTGGCCAACATCAGGTGGCCAACAGGAACAGGAGACTGTGCCAAGTACTGGCAAGGGACACTGGCTATAACACCCCAAAATCCGCCCCCAACCATACACTGTTCCCTGGAGGTGTTAATTCCCAAATCTCCATCAGCTGGGTACCTAGCATTCAGAACATGTAAGTTTATGGGGGACACCTGAATCAAATCACCACAACGACTCAGGTTCGATTCCCCCGTACCCACTTGGAGCCAGATGCACGAAGTGGCGCATGCCTCTGAAGTTTGTTTGCAGGCCTAGAGGACCTGGCATGTCCATTATTTCTGCCTCTACCTTCCCCCACCCCCTCTCCTTGCAAATAAATAAAAAAGAAAAATTTTGTTCTTCGTGACCTGCCATGGATTAGAAGACCTATTAATTTCAGTGTTTTACAATTAGAGGTGGGGATGTGCATATGTCAGAATGGATGAGGCATATAGACAGAGAAGTAAACTCAGACATAAAGTGCACACCAAGTAAGCCAGAGGGAGTCTTAGAGGATGGAGAGTCCCTTCCTGCCCCCCTTGAGAGAGCAGCTGGGAGTCCACGGGAGGACAGGAGGCTCAGAAGAGTTCATGCCACCAGTACTGACCCATTGCCAACTGTGCATATCCAGGTGCCCACCCCTTCTGGATGAGTATTTTGGGGCCATTCCTGACACTGTATGCAGTGTCATTCTAGTTCCCCAGTGACTCCCTCCACCGGGTCTCAATGGGGTTTGGTCACCCTCTTGTTATTTTTTTTAATTCAAAAATTATTTATTTATTAGAGAGAGAGAGTGTGTGTACACCTCTAGCCCCTACAAACAAACTCCAGATGTATGCACCACCTTGTGCATCTGGCTTATGTGGGTACAGGGGAGTTGAAACTGGGTCCTTGGGCTTCACAGGCAAGCACCTTAATCACTAAGCTATCTCTCTAGTTCTCCTGTTATATTTTAGACATCTCTTATCTTCACCAAAAATAGGATGTGTGAGCCGGGCGCAGTGGCAGGAGGCAGAGGTAGGAAGATGGCTTTGGGTTTGAGGCCAATCTGAGACGACCTTGCGAATTCCAGGTCAGGGTGGGCTGGAGTGAGACCCTACCTCGAAAAACCAAAACGAATGAATGAATGAATAAATAAACAACATGCGTGTTTTAGTTCCCAATTCCGTCTTGCTTTTGGACTCTTTCCAGGAAAACAAGGGTGGGGAGGGGCTACCCTTATGCTACCTTCAAATCAGCTGCCAGATTAGAAAGGTCACAGTTGGCATGGGGAGAGCGAACAGATGGGTGGCAGAAGGACCAGAGGCTACTGGACCTGTCGGGAGGTTTGTTACCCGAGGAGCTGTGGGTGAGGGAGGAAAGGAACGGGATGGCACCAGGACGTGGGTCGTGGCATTGATGCCCTGTGGGTACAGGGCTGATCAGGTCTTTATAGTGGGGTGGGCTGCAAGGGTGGAGGGCTGGCTGCCGGCTGCTGATTGTGATTTCCCTGGGAGCCGGGCCTCCTGATCTGTTCTGCAACTCCCAAGCCACACCCACTTGGCTGGGTGCTCCGGGAAGGTCCAAGTAGCATTGAGTGATCCGCCCATTCCCTTGAAGGTGCCCTGTGGATGTCTGAGTGGACTCTCCGACTCTTGGAGAAGAACCAACGCAGACGAAGTTTTACATCCTTCCAGAGCTTCTGTGCCCTACGCCGCGCTTCCCTGATGAGATCTGCAGACTGACGCCAGGCGGCATCCATGCCCCAGCACGGGGGCATCTCTGCCTTTCCCACCAGGCCCCGACCAAGGAGCAGCTTCCTAAGCTCCTGGGGAGAGGGCCTGCCAGCCCAAGTCCTGTGGTCCGCTCCCGCCTCCAGAAGGTTCTGGTGTTACCACAGCTTGGTCTTGCTCTGGGATGATGGGGGCAGCGATGGTAAAATCGAAACGGAAGTGGTGATACACATCTGGATTCTCAGCAGGAAGATTATGGCAAGTTTGAGGCCAGTCTGGTCTATAAAGCAAGTTCCAGGACAGCTGAGGGCTTCATAGCAAAAGTATCACAAAAACCAAAATCAATAAAAAGAAAGTAAAATCTGACTTTTTTTGTTATTGTTGCTGTTTGTTTGTTTGTTTGTTTGTTTTTCAAGGTAGGGTCTCAGGCTAACCTGGAATTCACTATGTAGTCTCAGGGTGGCCTCGAACTCACGGTGATCCTCCTACCTCTGCCTCCTGAGTGCTGGGATTAGAGGCCTGCACCACCATGCCTGGCTCTAAAATCTGATTTTTTTTTTCTTTCCAAAAATTTTTTTTTTATTAACAACTTCCATGATTATAAAAAAATATTCCATGGTAATGGCCTCCCTCCCCCCAATAAAATCTGATTTTTTTTTTTTTTTTGTTTGTTTTTCGAGGTAGGGTCTCACTCTGGTCCAGGCTGACCTGGAATTAACTCTGTAGTCTCAGGGTGGCCTTGAACTCATGGCGATCCTCCTGCCTCTGCCTCCCGAGTGCTGGGATTAAAGGCGTGCGCCACCACGCCCGGCAAAATCTGATTTTTTAAATCAAGAACAATTGTATTTGCTTTATTCTAACGTCTATCTACCAACCATCTAGTCAGGGTTGAGAATTGAAAGGGAACATAACCTCAGAGATTCAGAGATGGTCAGAGTTTGAAGTGGGGATGTTCGCTGCCCCAGGCCTGTCCACTAGTGCCCAGTGACACAGCGGTCTGTGTCCCAGACGAAATGCCCTCAATTCTAGTCCCTGGGTCACACTCACAGCAGCAGCCGTGGCCACGTGCTGCATTTTCCGTATCTGACTTTATACATACTCTCCCTTGGTTCCTCCTAGGCCGCTGTTCCTGACTCTAATTCCATGGTCCCGCTCTCTCCTTCCCAGCATGTCTCCCCCACACACCCTGGAGCGATGCGTGCAGTCCTCTAACATACGCTGGCTTCCACTGGTGACATTTCAGAAAGTCCCCCGCACTTACTAAACTGGTTATTAGAGCTCTTAAAGTTTACATTACCAAGAACAATGTTGGATCCCCCCGTCTTCAAGACTTCCATCTGCTCCAAAAATCCTGTGCTCTGCAACTGAATAGTATGTTCTTTTTTTTCCAATGCTGCTTACAGGGCTAGTGTGGCTCAGTGGTAGAGCACTTGCCTAGCATGCACAAAGATTTGGATTTGATCACCAGTACCACAAAAAAAAAAAAAAAAAAAAAATTCCGGCGGCTGGATAGATTGCTCAGTGGTTAAGGTGCTTGTTTGCAAAGCTTGATGGCCTGGGTTCAATTCCCCAGTATCCACATAGAGCCAGGTGCACAAAGTGGCATGTGTGTCTGATGTTTGTTTGCAGTGGCAAGTGTTCCTGGCACACTCATTCTCTCTCTCTCTCTCTGTCTTGCTCTAAAATAAATAAAAATATTTAATAAAGAAAGAAATCTAAAATAGTGTTCATATAAGGCATATGGCGGTATAGGAAAAGGATACAAAATAATGTAATTTCAAGTCATTTAAAAAATTTATTTATTTATTTATTTATTTATTTGACAGAGGAAGGGAGAGAAGGAAAGAGAATGGGTGCACCAGGGCCTCTAGCCACTGCAAACGAACTCCAGATGCATGCGCAACTTTGTGCATCTGGCTTACGTGGGTCCTGGGGAATTGAACCTGGGTCCTTTGGCTTTGCAGGCAAATGCCTTAACTATTAAGCCATCTGTCCAGCCCTCAAGTCATGTTTTTAAGAAGTGTGGGGTTGTCGGTCAGTTGGTAGAGAACTCGCCTAGCATTCACAGAGCCCTGGGTAGAATCCCCAGCTTGGCATAAAATGGGTGTCACGGTACACGCTTGTAGTATTGGCTCTCAGGAAGATCAGAAGTTCAAGGTCATCCTCCACAACATAATTAGTTCGAAGTCAGTCTGGGCTACATAAGACTGCCTCCAGGGTAGGGGGGGAATGTAATGGAATGAGAAGAGACTTCTCACCTTGATCTCCTCTCCTCCCATACCCATTCTTATTTCCTTTCCAAACAATTAAAGGATTTGGCAACTTGAGTGCAATATTTTTTTTAATCAAGTGAATGAAAGCTATCTGGGCTTCTAATCTTGGACAGAGAGAGGGTAAATGTTCTTTTGAGCTAATAAGGTCAGGGTGTTTATTCACAAGAAACAGTGATGCATGTAGAGGGAGGAATGAATATTAATTTCTCACATGGTCAGCTATTAATTGTGAGGTTGGGTTTTTCTTGGAAGAAAAATAATTTTTTTTTTCTTTCCCTAGGTCTTGTCTCACTGTAACCCAGGCTGACCTGGAGCTCATTCCATAATCTCAGGCTGGTCTCGCACTTGTGGCGATCCTCCTACCTCTGCCTCTTTCCTGAGTGCTGGGATTAAAAGCATGCGTCACCACACTAGGCTAAGAAATTGGCTTTTTCAGATGGCATAACAGTTAACCTTCTCATTTCTGGGACAGTTTGGTTCAGGGTTGAATGTGTCACCCAAAAGTTCTTGTGTGAGAGCTGGAGAGATGGCTTAGCGGTTAAGCGCTTGCCTGTGAAGCCTAAGGACCCCGGTTCGAGGCTCAGTTCCCCAGGTCCCACATTAGCCAGATGCACAAGGGGGCGCACGCGTCTGGAGTTCGTTTGCAGAGGCTGGAAGCCCTGGCGCGCCCATTCTCTCTCTCTCCCTCTATCTGTCTTTCTCTCTGTGTCTGTCGCTCTCAAATAAATAAATTAATTAATTAATTAAAAAAAAAGTTCTTGTGTGACAGCGAGGTCCTCAGTGTGGTGGTAAATGAAGTGGTGGCAACTTTAACAGGTGGGACCAAGTAGAAGTGGTCAGGCATGCAGGAGCCTCTTCATGAAGGATGAAGGCTGTCTTGCTGGAGTTGTAGCCCTCCTGAGACTGGGTTAGCACCCCAGGAGCGGGCAGTTGTAAAGCATGTCCATCCATGAACATGACCTATGTAACACAAACATTTCCCTTTCTGATTTCCACCATGTTGCGGTGCAGTCAGGGAGGCCCTTACCAAAGAATGAAAAAATGGGGCCACCTGATCTTGGTCTTTCTTTCTTTCTTTCTTTCTTTCTTTCTTTCTTTCTTTCTTTCTTTCTTTCTTTCTTTCTTTCTTTCTTTTCGAGGTAAGGCCTCTCTAGCCCAGGTTGACCTGGAATTTAATCTGTAGTCTCAGGGTGTCCTTAAACTCACAGTGATCCTCCAACCTCTGCCTCCTGAGTGCTGGTATTAAGGATGTGCGCTACCATGCCCGGCTTCTCCTGCTTCTTAAACCTTGGAGGGTGAACGAGACTCTTGTTCAACAGGAGGGAGGAAAGAGAGTCTTTGCCTGTAATAGTTCAGAAACCTCATGGAGAAAATCACCACATGGCATCTGGTCCCACATTTGCACATTTGTTCTCTCCACCAAGTCACAGAAGGTTAATAAGGTTTGTGAGCTCTTAAAAGCTTGTTGTAGGGCTGGAGAGATGGCTTAGTGGTTAAGAGACTTGTCTGAAAAGCCAAAGGACCCAGGTTCAATTCCCCAAGACCCATGTAAGCAAGATGTACAAGGTGGCACATGCATCTGGAGTTCGTTTTCAGTGGTTTGAGGCCCTGGTACTCCCATTTCTCTCCCTCTCTCTCTCAAATAAAATAAAAGTTAAAAAAAAATTTGGGCTGGAGAGATGGCTTAGCGGTTAAGCGCTTGCCTGTGAAGCCTAAGGACCTCGGTTCGAGGCTCGATTCCCCAGGACCCACATTAGCCAGATGCACAAGGGGGCACACGCGTCTGGAGTTCATTTGCAGTGGCTGGAAGCCCTGGCGTGCCCATTCTCTCTCTTTCTCTCTCTGTCTGTTGCTCTCAAATAAATAAATAAATAAATAAAATTTTAAAAGCTTGTTTTAGTCAGACACACTTCTGCCTGATAAACACTGTGAAGTCACTCCAGCCACTTGTATCCAGGGTGATGTTAACCCACATGCCCACCAGCTGTGACATGGTGGGAAGCATAGGTACACTTTGTTCCCAAGACCCCTGTTGCTATATGCTTGTTTATTTTTTAATTTTTATTTATTTATTTATTTATTTGAGAGTGACAGAGCGAGAAAGGCAGATAGAGAGACTGAGAGAATGGGCGCACCAGGGCCTCCATCCACTGCAAACATCTGGCTAACGTGGGTCCTGGGGAATCGAGCCTCAAACTGGGGTCCTCAGACTTCATAGGCTAACGCTGAACCACTAAGCCATCTCTCCAGCCCTATGTGCTTGTTTTCTAATGAGTTCAAAACAAGAATTGGAACAACTGAATGTGTAGCTGTTCTTGGTGGTAACAGGGGACCAGAAGCTGGTTGCACGAAGGTCCCGGACCTGGGAGGCTTTTAAGGGTCTTTAGCAATCCTTTTGTCTCCGACTGAGCTGATAACTTAGTGGGTCCTGAGTCCAATTCTCAGGATCCATGTAAAAAGTGTGGGGCTCGGGAGATGGCTCAGTGGCTAAAGGCACTTGCTTACAAAGCTTGGAGTTTGATTTCTTAGTACCCATGTGAAACCAGATATAGTTTGTTTGTAGAGGCAAAAGACCCTGGCACAACCATATGCTCTCTTCCTTCTCTTTCTCTCTCTCAAAGAAATAAAAATATTTTTTGAAAGCTGGGCCTTGTGGCACATGCCTTTAATCCCAGCACTTGGGAGGCAGAGGTAGGAGGATCACATGAGTTCGAGGCCACCCTGAGACTACACAGTGAATTCCAAGTCAGTCTAGACTAGAGTGAAACCCTACCTCAAAAAAACAATAAAATAAAATGAAATGAGTTACAAAAAAATCCCAGGTGTGGTGCTGTGTGCTTGTAATCCCAGTGCTGGGGAGCCTGAGACAGGAGGATTCCTGGGACTCCCTGACCAGCCAGTTTAGCATAATGACTAACTCCAGCCAATGAGAGACTTTGTCTCTGAAAAGGTGGATGGCATCTGAGGAATGACACCGAGGTTGTCCTCTGGCTTCCACATGCCTATGTATACATGTGCACATGCACACACGTATCCACACGTGCCTCCCCCTCCCACACACACATGCAAGAATGCTTTCTTCTCACGGTTGTTCCCCAGCAGCTGTTGCACTCTGTGCAGGGAGCGAGCACCCCCGGATGGATGTGCGTTGGAGGAGTGAGGTCACACTCCCCCGGGGTTGTCTGGGACGTCTTGATCCTCCTGGGCCTTCACAGGTGCTGGCGTCCCCCTGGCGAATACTCTCTCCTTCTCTCTCACTTCTGTCTCATTCTACTCATTTCAGCACAAATCCTTAAGTGCCAGAGATCATAAAATAATATATAAATAATATGATATGATAATACTCTTTCCCTCAGGGAAGGGAGGAGGCTCTACACCCGTGAATGAAGTCAGGGAGCAAATGGAAACCTCTAGTCAGTACTTCTAGAGCACCCAGTGGACCTCGGGCAGTAGGAAGGGAGGAATGTGTGGACCCCATGTGGAGATTCTTCAGGTCTGGGTGAGGCTCTTCAGTGATGGGGAGGAAGGAAGGGTGGGGGCCAGGCTTCCAGCTCTGTGGCCTGTAAAAGGAGATGGCTTTGGTGCTGGTGTGTTGGGGTGGGGTATGAGAAATAACTTGGGGTCAGCTATGTTGGGTGTCAGGCCCCTGTGGGATGTTAAATCACAGGTCCCACCCGTGATTGGGTATATGGCTTTGTAGCACGGAATACTATCTTGACTGGGGACGAGGACTCAGGAGTCACCAATACATGAAGGGTCAGGGACAATGGAAGAGGGTCACTGTCAGGAGAGGGGAGAGCAGATGGCATGGGAGGACCCTGTATGCAAGTAGGAGACAGCAGCAAGGTGTGAGGGGAGGGGTCTTAGAAGGGTAAGCTCGTGGAAAAGGAGGTGAAGGAGTCATCCTTGAACAGGTTCTGCTATTTCCTTCCTCCCTCCCTCCCTCCCTTCCTTCTTTCTTTCTTGCCTTTTTTTTTTACAGGAACAGAGAGAGAGAGAGAGAATTGGCAGGCCAGGGCCTCAGCCACTGAAATCGAACGCCAGAAGCTTGCGCCACCTAGTGGGCATGTGTGACCTTGTGCTTGCCTCACCTTTGTGCATCTGGCTTATGTGGGATCTGGAGAGTCAAACATGGGTCTTGAGGCTTAGCAGGCACGTGCTTTAACCGTTAAGCCATCTCTCCAGCCCGGCTCTTTCTTTTTTAAGTTATTAGCCAGGTGTGGTGGCGCATGCCTTTAATCCCAGCACTCGGGAGGCAGAGGTAGGAGGATCGCTGTGAGTTCGAGGCCACCCTGAGACTCCATAGTGAATTCCAGGTCAGCCTGGGCTAGAGTGAGACCCTACCTTGAAAAACAACAACAACAATAAAAAAAAAATATTTATTTATTTGCAAGGAGGGAGAGAGAGAAGAGAAGACACACACACACAGAGAATGGGCACCAGGGCCTGTCACTACTGCAGGTGAACTCCAGCTGCCTGTGCCACACTTTGCGTATCTGGCTTTACGTGGGTACTGGGAAATCGAACCTGGGTCATCAGGCTTTGCAGACAAGCACACTAACTGCTAAGCCATCTCTTTAGCCCACATTCCGCTCTTCCTAGGTAGCTTCTCTTGGGCAACCACCCCGGTCTCCCTTGTGTTCATGCAGTATGAGTGAGGGTAGCCAAGTGTTGGCCAGCTGTTGGTTCCAGTCCCCCACAGCCTCCGGTGGCTGCGTGGCTTTCAGAGCAAAGGGAAGCTGAGCGTGGTCGATATGACGGAGGGGGAGGGCAGGGAATTCTGGGAAAGACAAATGCCTCCCCTGGGCCAGACCCACCCTCGGCCTAGAAAGAGCCAGGTGGCGTCTGGCACCCACACACAGCGATTGATAATTGCAAGGGAAAGCAGGGAGTGTCTGCAGGTGTCCCAGGATTGGGGAAGACAGGGCAGAGAGGGAAAGCAGGTCTCAGCTGACATGGTTGGAGCCACCAGGTCAAACTTGCCCTCTAAACTTTCTAGACGGACAAGCCAGGAACTTGCCTTCACTGTCCAAGGCCGCTCAAGCTCGGGCATATGTAACTTGCTTGCTCTTGCAATACATCAGCGTGCTAATTCACCCACAGGCCGAGGAAGAGAGGCCCTGGGTCAGGGTCCAGGACCCAGCGAGGGAGGGGCGGTCCCCAGATGCTCTGCTCTTCTATGTCCCTGGACCCCTCTCACCTACGCATCCGCATCAGTGGACTTCCTAATTTCTACTTTGCAAGCTCTCTACAACTGTTTCTCCTCCCTGACAGGCCAATTCACATGCAGCTCAAGTGGCTTGCTCATTAAGAAGGAATGTTACTGCAAACAGGTCAGACTCCCCTTCTCCTCATGTCACCCGCTGAGATGCTGGGGCGCATAGAGCTCATCTGGCGCCACACCCACTGAGATCCACCTTCCCCACTGTGGCCATGTGGGCTCTCCAAAACAGTGACACTTGGGCTGGAGAGATGGCACAGGGGTTAAGGCTCTTGCCTGGGAAACCTAAGGACCCAGGTTCAATTCCCCAGGACCCATGTAAGCCAGGTAGCACATGCATCTGGAGTGACGCATTTGCAGTGACTGGAGACTCTGGTGTGCCCATTGTCTCTCCCTCTCACACTTCTTCTCATAAATAAATAAAAATAAAACCAAAAATAACAGCAGTGGTACTTCCCAGTCTGCAGGAAGACAGCACACACCACGCTGGTACAGTGTGTATGGTCACTATCATTTTCTAGAACATTCTGATTCACCTTTGAGCTTTCACTACCTTCTAGGAGCCTGATATTCTCCTGCACAGGGTGGGCAAACTGGGCCCGTCTGTGCTGTACCTGTCTCTCCTCACCTTCTAAAGGTGATCAGTCACATAGCAAGGGGACTGGGGATATGCTCCGTAAGAAAGTGCTTGCTGCATAAGCAAGAGGTCCTGGATTCAGATCCCTGGCGCCCACGTATAAAGCCAAGCTTGGGAACTAGGGGGATGGCTTTGCAGTTAAGCGCTTGCCTGTGAAGCCTAAGGACCCTGGTTCGAGGCTCAATTCCCCAGTACCCACATAAGCCAGATGCACAAGGGGGCGCATGCATCTGGAGTTAATTTGCAGTGGCTGGAGGCCCTGGCGTGCCCATTCGCTCTCTCTTTCTCTGTCTCTCTCTCTCTCTTTCTCTCTCTGTCACTCTCAAATAAATAAATAAAAAATGAACAACAACAACAACAAAAGCCAAGCGTGGCTGTGCGTGCTTATGATGCCAGCTCTGGGAAGGCAGAGACAGAAGGCTTGGGCAGGCTAGCCCGTCTAGCTGAATTGGCAATCTCTACACTTAATGTGAGACTTTCTCAAGAAATAAGGTGGAAAGAGATGAAGGAAGACAGTCAGTGTCAACCTCTGACTTCCATACACATACACGTGCACGTGTGCCCACACACAAATACACATGTACACTACTCACATGTGCACCAGTGATAATACTAATAAATGTGTATTGGCCGTTTTCTATGTTCCAGGTGCTATACTAAATGATGGCGTAGTTTTTCTCTAATTCTCACAGCCTCTAGGTTGTGAAGTCATTCTGTTTTTAACCTCCATGCCCTCTGACAGTCACTCCAGACTACGTCACTCACGTTTGGGGGAACATTCTGGAACAGCGAGTACAGATTCTGGGTTGAATTCTGTGTCTGGGGTTAGGATGTTGAAGACCAAATGGGGAAGGTCAGAAAAAATATATATAGTTCATTGGACTGGAGAGATGGCTCGGTGGTTAAGGCCCTTGCCTCCAAAGCCTGATGACCCAGGTTTGATTCCCCAGCACCCTTGTAAAGCCAGATGCACAAGGTGACACATGCATCTGGAGTTCCTCTGCAGTGGCTAGAGGCCCTGGTGCACCCATTCTCTCTCTATCTGCCTCTTTCTCCATCAAATAAATAAACAAATAAAAATAAGAAAAATACCATAGTTCACGCAAGGAAAGTGTAAGAGGAAAGCAAAAGAGAACACCAGACTTGATCTCCACAGACAGTTTATTGGGAGAAACAGCGAGGGGCAGCAGCCTTCCCGCCGGATGAAGGCTGAAGCACTGGGCCAGGCTGGGGTTCAAGTTTATAAGAAGGATCCTAAGAAAAAACAGACTGTACCAGGTGCAGTTGATAAGAAAATTGTAGCTGTTTGTGTCTTTGTTCAGAACAGGCTTCTTCAGCCAGGAGTGTCTAAGGGAGGAGACCCAGATGGTCTCTGGTCCTTCAAGGCCATCTAGACTAAGGGCAGTGCATCAATCAGGGAAGGGTGCAAACTTAATGAGGCCAAGTGCCTCTCTTTCTTTCTTTCTTTTTTTTTTTTTTGTTTTTGTTTTTGGTTTTTCGAGGTAGGGTCTCACTCTGATCCAGGCTGACCTGGAATAAACTCTGTAGTCTCAGGGTGGCCTTGAACTCATGGCGATCCTCCTACCTCTGCCTCCCGAGTGCTGGGATTAAAGGTGTGCGCCACCATGCCCAGCTCTTTTGCTTTCTTTCTTTCTTTCTTTTCTTTTCTTTTTTTTTTTTTTTTTTTTTTTGTTGTTGTTGTTTTTCGAAGTAGAGTCTCACTCTAGCCCAGGCTGACCTGGTGTTCACTATATAGTCTCATGATGGCCTCGAACTCACAGTGGTCCTCCTACCTCTGCCTCCCCAGGGCTGGGATTAAAGGTGTGTGTCACCAAGCTTCTTTTGCTTTCTTTACTGTCTGTGAGCTTTAGCGATGGTTATTAACTCTTTAGTTCCCTTTAGTTTTCAGGAGTGGCTATTAATCCTTCAGTGCAGAGGCTGGGAAACTTGGACATGGAGTAAGGAGGAGGAGATAGGAAAGGGGCCAGCGAGGTCACCTCAGTTGAGCCTGGGGCCCTTCCCTACCCCAGCATGAGTCTCAGGTGCTTACAGAAGCCAAATTGCAGGAGGTTCCAGTCCCTGGAGATCGGAGGCTCTACAGCGTCCCTATCAAGCTTATGTGCATCGTCATTGTGGGGTGTGTGTGGGGGAGTCATGGAGGTGTTTGCAATTTGTGAAGGTCCGGAGCCTTGCCCCATAACGCTCCCCTCCAAGGTCCCCCGACCCTAGTATCCCTACCTCCCGAGTCTGCCCCATCTCTGGTTGTGAGAAGCCCTCCTTCTATCTTTTCTCCAGTTGCTTCCATTCCCCCATCACTCCTCCTTTTCAGATAATCTAGCATAATGAGTTTGCACAAAACAAAAGCCAGGAGTGGGTGGAGACGGCTCCCTGGGGGCGCTTGGCAACAGCAGCCTGCAGCTTGGGGTGTGCCAGACGCACTAATGTGCTCCCCGAGAACCCAGCCCAGGAGCTGCCCCCTAGATCTGGGGAAGGAGCATCTGAGTATGAGCCCTGCTTTGACCTAACTCTTCCTTTGGTCAGCAATGGTCTCTCACGTGAAGAATTGCCTATTGGCAGTGACCTTGGGATGACTCAGAAGGCATCATGGTGCTGAAAAGAAGTGACAGGAGTGCTCAGCACTGCAATATCTCTATCACACCTTCCAAGGCTCAGGGTCTATTGTGGAAGAGGTGGCAGAAAGAATGTAAGAGCCAAAGGAAGGGTAGGACTCCTTACAACATGCTCCTCCAGACACAAAATGGCCTGGATATCCATGACCTCACAGTGCCTGACACTACCTACACAAGACCATCATAATAGGAGGAAAAGATCAAGACATCAAAATAAAAGAGAGACTGATTGAGAGGGGGAGGGGATATGATGGAGAGTGGAGTTTCAAAGGGGAAAGTGGGGGGAGGGAGGGCATTGCCATGGGATATTGTTTATGATCATGGAAGTTGTTAATAAAATAAATTTGAAAAGAAAAAAAAAAAAGAGTTGCCTATTTGCTCTGTTCACCTACACCTCAGCATGGGGCCCGGAACACCAGGGTGCGTGTGTGTGTGTTGGAGGGGGGGTGCTCAGTCAGTATTTAAGGAGGAAGAAAGAGAGGAAGAGGGAGGGAGGGAGGAAAGGAAGGTTTCTGTTTCCTCTTTCATATTTTGGCTTCTTCCAACTGAAGGAAGAGGATGAGGAGGCCCAGAAAAAAACAAACAAGAAAGCAATTTGCTACCACTCAGCCTTGGGTAGCCTCACCCTAGCCCTGAGGATATCTGGCTTTCAAACAAGGAGCTGTTGAGGCTGGAGAGATGGCTCAGCGGTTAAGGTGCTTATCTGCAAGGCCTAATGACCTGGGTTCAATTCCCTTGAAGCCACGTAATGCCAGATGCACAAATTGGTGCATGCTTTGGGAGTTCATTGGCAGGGGCTAGAGGCCCTGGTGCACCCATTCTCTCTCTCTAGTCTCTCTCTGCTTGCAAATAAATAAATAAATTTTGTAAAAAAGAAAAGAAAATGCCTGCATAAACTATGTATGTATGTAAGTCTGCCACCTTCAGCCGTGGGCCACTGGCCCGGAGACTTCTGGGCTGCGGTGAGGTAGAACGAGATGACATGAGAGTGTGACGGGGCAGAGCTGCTCACCCTTAGCAGAGGAAGCAAGAGAGACGAGCGACTGAAGGCGAGGCACGTCCTCCTTCCTCTGCGAGGCTGTACTTTCCGTTCCTACCACTTCGCATCAATGCCACCATGACTCCATCAATGCCACCATGACTCCATTAATGCCACCATGACCCCATCAATGCCACCATGACTCCATCAATGCCACCGTGACTTCAATGCCCCTGTGACACTATCAATGCCACCATGACTTCAATGCCACCATGACTTCAGTGCCATCATGACTTCAATGCCACTGTGACTCCATCACTGCCACCGTGACTCCATCAGTGGCTTGATCTGGCCAGACCCCATCACTTCCTTAAAGCCTCACATCCGGGCACTGAGCTTTTGATGCATTTCATGACTTTTTAGGCATTTGTATGTTGGGAGGGGAAGAGCACATTTTATATCTAAACAATAAAGGGATTTAACAAAGACCTTGCATACATGCAAAGAACCCCTAAAAATAAGCAAGGCACCCCCCCAAAATATATATAGATGAACTCTCAGAGCAGCCACTCCACAAAGGATAGTTTCCAGCTGGGAGATGCGCACGTGAAAAGATGGTCACCTCAGAGTCTTCAGGGAAAGGCAGGTTAACACTACCCAGAGAGGCTTGTAATTACAGACAGATGACATCAAGTGTTGACAAGAACATGGAGCAACTGAAATGCCTATAGTGCTGGTGGAAGGGTAGGTTGATCTAGCCCCTGTGGTGGTTTGAATCAAATGCCCCCTCTAAGCTCATGTGTTTTTTCTATTCCTTTTAAACATTTAATTAGCTTATTATTTGTAAGCAGAAAGAGAGAGAGAGAGGAGATAGACAGAGAGAATGGGTGTGCCAGGGCCTGTAGCCACTGCAATCGAACTCCAGACGCATGTGCCCCCTTGTATATCTGGCTTATGTAGGTATGGAGGAATTGAACCTGGGTCCTTTGACTTTGTAGGCAAATGCCTTAGCTGCTAAGCCATCCCTCCAGTCCCCCAGCTCATGTGTTCTGAATGCATCATCCCCAGTTGGTAGCAATGTATGAAGGTCTAGAGCCATTGGGAGGGGGACGCTTGCTGGAGGAGGTGTGTCACTTGGGGTGGGCACTGCGTTTTTATAATCCAGCCTCCCCCTTGCCGGTGCTCGCTAGCTTGATCTTTCCGTTCCCTCTCAGCTGCTGTGAGGAGATGGGGCACGTGGTTTGTCTGTTCTGGATATATATCAGATAGGAATTTTATTCAAGCATCCATCACAAGCCATGTGCAAGAATGCTCCTAGCCAGGCTATTTATAGAAGTTATTCACCGGAGGGCTTGGGGAGATATCTTAGTGCCTGCTGGTTGAGAAGAGGGAGGGGAGCTGGAGAGGTGGCTCAGCGGTTGAGGCACTTGCCTGCAAGGCCTAGGGACCTGAGTTTGATTCCCCAGTTCCCACATAAAGCCAGACACACAGGGTGGCGCATGAGCCTGCAGTTCATTAACAGTAGCTTAGAGACCCTAATGCGCACACATTTTCTCTGCCCCCCCCTTCAAACTAATATGAATAAATAAATAAATAAATACTTTTTTTAAAAAGATGGGGCCAGGCACCAGGCATGGTGGCACACACCTTTAATCCCACCACTCGAGTGGCAGAGGTAGGAGGATCGCTGTGAGTTTGAGGCCATCCTGAGACTACATAGTGAATTCCAGGTTGTCCTGGGCTAGAGCAAGACCCTACCTCAAATACACAAAACCAAAAAACAACAACGAAGAAGATGGGGGCGGGTGGTGATGGAAAGACAGGCGGGTGGTGATGGAAAGACAGTACCCACCCCAAACAGCTTGGTGAAATCTGCTGTGCTTAGGATTCCAGTCAGTCACCTCCTCCATGAAGCTCTCCGGGATCCCTCCCCACTCTCAAGAAAGCTGAAGGGCTGGAGAGATGACTTAGCGGTTAAGCGCTTGTCTGTGAAGCCTAAGGACCCTGGTTCAAGGGTCGATTCCCCAGGACCCACGTTAGCCAGATGCACAAGGGGGCGCACGCATCTGGAGTTCGTTTGCAGTGGCTGGAGGCCCTGGTGTGGCCATTCTCTCTCCCCCCTGACTCTTAACAATGATTGAGATGGGGAGGTAATATGATGGAGAATGGAATTTCAAAGGGGAAAGTGTGGGGGGAGGAGGGAAGGAATTTCCATGGGATTTTTAAATATAATCATGGAAAATGCTAATAAAAATTTTTAAAAAAAGAAAGCTGAGCCTTTGCTCCTCCCCCCAGCCCCCTTGACGCACTGTGTTACCACATACCCAAAGCAACAAGGCCAAGTAACTATGTGCTGAAACTTCTGAAAGTGCGAGCCAAACTAAACCTTCCCTCTATGAGGTGATTATCTTGGGCTGGAGAGATGGCTCAGTGGTTAAGGCATTTGCCCGCAAAGCCAGAGGATCCCGGTTCAACTCTCCAGGACCCACGTAAGTCAAATGCATAAGGAGGCCCATGCATCTGGGGTTCGTTTGCAGTGGCTGGAGACCCTGGCATGCCCATTCTCTCTCTCTCTCTCTCTCTGCTTTTTTCTCTCTCCCGAATAAATAAATATATTGTAAAAGAATTTAAAAAAAGATGTTGGGCGTGGTGGCGCACCCCTTTAATCCCAGCACTCGGGAGGCAGAGGTAGGAGGATGAGTTCGAGGCCACACTGTGAGTGATTTGCAGTTCAGCCTAAGCTAGAGTGAGACCCTACCTCAAAAAAGAAAAAAAAAAAAAGATGATTATCTTGGATATTTTGTCACACTGAGAGAAAGCTGATTAACATGGTTGGCTACTTAATTATTCATTATCTTTCATGGACCTGACATGGACCTATATGTTTACAATGCCTGGATTTTCTTTTTATAGGCATGGTCTCATATATTCCAGGCTATTCTTAAGGTGTATAGCTGAGGATGGCATTGAATGTCTTTCTCTGGTGTGTGTGCATGTGTCTATGCGTGTTTGTATGTTGTGTGAGCATACATGTGTGTGTGTGGAGGCCAGAGGTTGGGCATCTTCCTCAATTATTCTGTACCTTATTTTGGAGACAGGGCCTTTCGCTGAACAGGAGTTCACCAATTTCACTAGATAAACAATCCAGCAAGCCCCAGGAATTCTGACCAAGATTATAGGTATGCACTACAGTGTCTTGGATCTGGGAATTCAAATTCAGTTTTCTGTTTGTGTGGCAAGCACTTTACAAACTGAGTCATCTCCTTAGCCTTGACCTTGAACTTCTGATCCTCTTCGATTTTCTCTTTTTGTTTTCGAGGTAGGGTCTCGCTCTAGCCAGGCTGACCTGGAATTCACTACATAGTCTCAGGTTGGCCTCGAACTCACAGCGATCCTCCTACCTCTGCCTCCCGAGTGCTGGGATTAAAGAGGTGCGCTACCATATCTGGCTCCTCTTGGATTTTTTTTAGTCTGGACAAACCATTCCCTGTGAAAGGAGAGTCGCCACCCTTGAACATTGTCCACACTCAAAGAGCCACTGAACGTCAGAGCTGGCCCAGAAGCCGGCCACGTTGAAGGCCTAGGGCCCTCTGAAAATGGTGGTTGGGAAAGGAAGGAAGGGGAAAAGAGAAGGGGAAGGGAGAGGAAGAGAGGGAATTAAGTAGGAAGAGGCTGAATGAGGGAAGGAGAGAAGGGAGGGGAAAAGAGAAGGAATAAAAACAAGGCTGTCCTGAAATTGGGTCCACTGCCAGCCTGTTTCACACTGGAGGAGGACTCCCCAGCCTTGGGAAGAACGACTGGGTGTGAATAGCAGCTGTCCTTCCCTCCCCAGCTGGGGTTGTGGCTTGGGGGAATTGGCAGTTGTCAATTCAAAGTCTGCCCCTGGGAAGGTCCGCAGGTCTGCAGCGGGGACAGGCTTAATTCTCAGTTTAATTGTGATGTTTACTTTCTTTATCCCCCGCCCCTCCCCATTGCCTCCTTTGAAAAACTGCCTCGGGGTTCATGTTGCTACATCAAACAGTGGTGGTAGAAGCTTCTGGCTTTAGCAGCAGGAGTCTGTAAAGCAGCTTAAGTCCCTGAGGGTGACTGGCACCCAGACTCCTACAGACAGAGCTCACAGCACAGTGTGTGTGTGTGTGTGTGTGTGTGTGTGTGTGTGTGTGTGTGTGTATGGTGTTCCTAGCTGCAACAGGAGCCAGAGACTAACACATGAGCCACGGGGGTGCACGCATGCCCCCCCCCACATGCCATGATGCAGATGTAATGCTGACAGGCACAAATACATACATAACCGACGTGTGAGCCAGACAGCAACCCGGGTGCGTGCATGCCCACGTGTGACATGCATGTGTGTACCGAGCCACATTCCTGGGCTCATATATGGGTCAGAGGCACACAGAAGCTTCTGTAAGGAGCATGGTTTCATCCTCAGATTCCTGTCTGCGGTGGTTGGGAGGGAATGTCCTCTGTCCCCCACAGCCTCCTCTGTGTGTTTATGATGAACCCTCATACTTAATCACCAGCCAGCTGAACCAGGGGAGGAGGAGCCTTGCTGGATGAGGGCTGCTGCTATGGCGTGGGCCTCGGAGCGGTCCAGCCCAGTGCGGCCTCACTAAACGTTAGCATTCAGGCTTTGGTGCGTTCTGTGGAGTGTTCTAGGCCAGCGCTGGTCACCAAGTCAGTCTTGGTCAGTCGTTGTCTTCCATGCCCTGTGTGGGATGAGTAGAGATTTGTTTATATCTCTCCAGCAAAAGCTACTCCATAAATATATCGGCAGGGTGGTTAACACATGGCGGGCACTCCGCAAATGATATTCATGGTTGCTGATTTTAATATCTTATTTTCCTTTTCACCGAGGACCATCTTTCAGGAGTGCGTCCCAACTCTCGTTCTCCCACACTGCCTTTCCCAGTTCAGCACTTGGCTCCCTCAAGGCTGGTTGTTGGATTGATCGGCTAAATGGCTTCTTAAGGCTTGTTTCTAGTCTGGGGATTGTGAACGGAATAATGCTCTTCCTCCCCTGCCAGGCTCCCCGGAGATGGGAAGGGCGTAGAGCCACTTAGAGCAGTTCCTCATCTGGTCTCCAGAG
This sequence comes from Jaculus jaculus, assembly GCF_020740685.1. Taxonomy (NCBI): domain Eukaryota; kingdom Metazoa; phylum Chordata; class Mammalia; order Rodentia; family Dipodidae; genus Jaculus; species Jaculus jaculus. The sequence continues at coordinate 16,139,282 of NC_059111.1, forward strand.
CTGAGCAGCTGTTCTGTCTGGCGTTTCTGGGAGCTGAGCTGACTGGAGACCTGGATGACTAGGCTAAGAGGACTTCCAGATCAGCCTGAGCTAGAGCGAGACACTACCTCGGAAAAAAAAAATGCACAGTCATTGTAGCCAGGCCACCAGCATCCGCCTTGCCCTCTCGGGCCACCCTAGGGATGCTGCACATGTGGCTGAGGTTCCCATAGCAACCTTGTAAGGACTTGCTATGCCTGCATCACCACATCACCACATCTCCCGCTGGAGTTGTGTGAGGAGACAGGAAGGGAGGGGGCTCCCAGGCACTTGCAAACACACCCTCCAAATCTTTTCATCCTCACAAGTAGCCGCAAATGTGCCAGGGGTGTCTCTATGTTATTAACAATGAAAAGGAGGACCCAGACCATCTCGTGAAGTTCACCCAGGCAGCCCAAGTTCACCCAGTGGACAGTAAGAGAATGGGGCCATTGCCTGCTAAGAGCCAACCAAGGACCTCTGGTTGCAAGTGACGGAAACCAGGTCTCATTGTCAGAAACCAGAGTTTAATGGAAGATTTTTAAAAGATTTATTTATTTATTTATTTATTATTATTTTATTTGTTTTTTTTTTTTTGAGGTAGGGTCTCACTCCAGCTCAGGCTGACCTGGAATTCATCTGTAGTCTCAGGGTGGCCTCAAACTCATGGCGATCCTCCTACCTCTGCCTCCCAAGTGCTGAGATTAATGGCATGTACCATCATGCCCAGCAAGATTTTTAGTTATTTATTTATTTATGTATTCATTCACTCATTCATTAAAGACAGAGAGGGAGTGGGAATGGGCATGTCAGGACCTCTAGCCACTACAAACGAACTCCAGACAGGTGCACTACCATGTGCATCAGGCATGTGGCTTAACCGCTAAGCCATCTCTCCAGCCTGGAAGATTTCGTTTTGTTTTCTTTTTTAAAATTTTTTTTGTTTTGGGCTGGAGAGATGGCTTAGCGGTTAAGCGCTTGCCTGTGAAGCCTAAGGACCCCGGTTCGAGGCTCGGTTCCCCAGGTCCCACGTTAGCCAGATGCACAAGGGGGCGCACGCGTCTGGAGTTCGTTTGCAGAGGCTGGAAGCCCTGGCGCGCCCATTCTCTCTCTTCCTCTATCTGTCCTTCTCTCTGTGTCTGTCACTCTCAAATAAATAAATAAAAATTTTAAAAAAAAATAAATAAAATTTTTTGTTTTATGTTTATTTATTTGAGAGTGACATACAGAGAAAGAAAGAGGCAGAGAGAGGGCGGGGAGAGAGAGAGAGAGAGAGAGAGAGAGAGAGAGAGAGAGAGAATAGGCATGCCAGGACCTCCAGCCACTGCAAACGAACTCCAGACACGTGCGCCTCCTTGTGCATCTGGCTAACTTGTGTGCTGGGGAATCAAGCCTCGAACCAGCGTCCTTAGGCTTCACAGGCCAGCGCTTAGCCCCTAAGCCATCTCTCCAGCCCATTGTTTGGTTTTGTCTTTCAAGGGAGGGTCTCACTGTAGCTCAGGCTGACCTGGAATTTACTATGTCAGGGTGATCCTCCTGCCTCTGTCTCCCGAGTGCTGGGATTAAAGGCGTGCGCCACCACACCCTGATAAGGCTTGTGACACCTTAAGGAAGGAAAAACACAAGATGGGAAATGACAGGGAACAGGGCAGTTTCAGAGGCCTATGTGCCAGGCATGGACAGTGTTTTTACCAGAATGACTAAACTCCCTCCTTGAAATCTTTCTGCCTCTCCTTTCAGGGTTCTGGCTTTGGGACGAGAGGCCAAGTACCACCTGTTGGCTGGGAGAGGCAACCTGCAATGATTGACAGTCCTGCCGAGCCCGTTTCCAGAAGAAGGGGACGGCTACCAGACAGGCAAACCCCAAAGACTGTAGATCAGTGAATTGCAAGGGAAATATTCTGTCTACGTGGAGGAAAGGCGTGTTAGGTAGGAATGAGAGAGTGGGTGCGACACAGTGGTGCTGGCTCCGTGAAGGAGGTGTCAGGGGTTAGAGGATGGACATGGGAAGAGGGAAGCTGCAAGTCGACAGTCTCCATTTTCATGGGTACAAAATGCAGCCATGGAGTTGGAGAGATGGCTCAGTGGTTAAGGCACATGTCTGCAAAGCTTAAGGACCTGGGTTCAATTCCCCAGTACCCATGTAAAACCAGATGCACAAGGTGATGCATGCATCTGGAGTTTCTTTGCGGTGGCTTGAGGCACTGGCATGCCTATTCTTTCTCTCTCTCTGCCTCTTTCTCTCTCAAATAAATAAAAAAATTTTAAGAAGAAAACCAGCATGGCTTAATAAAACAAGGGATAGGAGGGTGGTGAAATACCAAGCACCAGGTTACCCATTCTTTTCGTTTTGCTTTGTTTTTTAAGGTAGGGTCTTCTCTAGCCCATGCTGACCTGGAATTCACTATGTAGTCTTAGGGTGGCCTTGAACTCTCAGCAACTCTCCTTCCTCTGCCTCCCAAGTGTTGGGATTAAAGGTGTGCACCACCACGCCCAGCCATCAATTCTTAAATTGCATTCTAGATAAATTGGTAAATCATTGTAGGAATTTTTTTTCACATCAATGTTTCTTTTAAAAAAATATTTTATTTTTTATTTATTTAGTTGACAGAAAAAGAGGGACAGAGAGGGAGAGAATGGGCGCTCCAGGGTCTCCAGCCACTGCAAATGAACTCCAGATGCGTGCGCCCCCTTGTGCATCTGGCTAACGTGGGTCCTGGGGAATCAAACCTACGTCCTTTGGCTTTGCAGGCAAACATCTTAACTGCTAAGCCATCCCTCCAGCCCACATCAATGTTTCTTTCTTTCTTTTTTTAAAAATAATATTTTATTTATTTATTTGCAAGGAGAGAAAGAGAGGGAAAGAGAGAGAATGAGCGTGCCAGGGCCTCTTACTGCTGCTGCAATTGAACTCCAGGTGCATATACATACCACTTTGTGCCTTTGGCTTTACGTGGGCACTAGGGAATCAAACCCAGGCCGTCAGGCTTTGTAAGCCAGAGCCTTAACGGCTGAGCAATCTCTCCAGCCCTTCATCAGTGTTTTTTACATAGCTGTTTCCTTTGGGCTTGATACAACCATTGAATCAGAGCATCTGTAATCACCCAGTGCACCCCAATGTGCCCCTCTCGCGATCAGGCCCATCAACATTCGCGGGTGTGGTGAGATTCGAGGCCGCAGAAGATTCCAAAGCAACTTAAGCTACTGTTCTTGCTCTTCGTTGCCCAGTAAAGCGAGGTGCTAAGTCCCCATCGCTGAAGACGGCGTGCGCATCCCCGTTTCAAGATACAGAAACATCAAACTGGAACTGAGCTGGAGGCTTCCTGCCTGCTGGTTACCTTTCACAGCCAGAAGCTATGCAGGCTGCCGGGCAAGAAAAGTCATTGACTGTCTTAGCCAGCGCTGGAACAACCAGCCTGCTAGACAAGATGTGCCCACTGGCACAATTATGGTATGACTTTTATGGGGGTAACCAACAGCTTGCTTTTGTGTTTTCTTTTGAGGTAGGGTCTCTCGCTCTAGCCCAGGCTGACCTGGAATTCACTATGTACTCTCAGGCTGGCCTTGAACTCATGGTGGCGATCTTCCTACCTCTGCCTCCCGGGTGCTGGGATTAAAGGTGTGTGCCCCAACGCCCAGGCTCCAATTGCTTTTTGATTGGATTTGAGGTCCACTTTTCAGGAGGGAATGACTGCCTGATACTGTAGATCTGGTCAAAAGCCCCAGGGGTGGGGAGGTTATAAGCCTCAATGGGGAGCCCTACTGCTGTTGTTATGTTAAATGGACAGGCTGTCAAACTGCCTTCGAAGTGTTTATGTTTATGGCCCTGCTGCCCTCTGCCTTGATTTCAGAAGTTTCTTTTTGCAGTGGGCAGAGGGTAATGCAGAGATGCATGGCTGGTGAAAGCGCTGAGAATTATGTGGCTATTGGGTGCTCAACCCTGAACAACACATCGGTACCACTTCCCTCCAAGGCTCAGGGAACCTCGTGGAAGAGGGGCTGGGAAGAATGTTAAGAGCTGGGGGGTGGGGAGGCGCCACTGTGTGCAAGATTGCGCCCATGGATATTCCTTCATGGGTGGGGGCCGGGCGGGGGGGTGGTGGGAAGGAGCTCACAAGATCTCACTTCTTCCACGGTAGCTATTGGCTGTTAATGGTTGCTAGGGGAGGGAGAATCATGTTCTTCAGTGGTGTGGCCATTGGTAAATTATACAAACTCCAGTGCATAATGCCCCCTCAGCCATGCTAATGAAAGCAGCCCTAACTTAAAAAAATTTTAAAAGACATAATGGCCGGGCGTGGTGGCTCACACCTTTAATCCCAGCACTCGGGAGGCAGAGGTAGGAGGATTGCTGTGAGTTCGAGGCCAACCTGAGACTACATAGTGGATTCCAGGTCAGCCTGGGGCTAGAGTGAGACCCTACCTCAAAAAACCAGAAAAAAAAAAAGACATAATGAGGCTGGAGAGATGACTCAGTGGTTAAGGTGCTTGCCTGCAAAGCCTAACAACTTGAGTTCATTTATCCAGTACCCACATAAAGCCAGATGCACAAAGTGGCACGTGCATCTGGAATTCATTTGCACCGGCTAGAGAGCCTGGCATGTCTGTTTTCTCTGTCTCTGTCTCTCTCCTCTCTCTGCCTGAAAAGTCCATCAATGATATTGATTTTAAAGGACAAAAGTAGGAAGGGGATTAGTTAGAAAGAAAAAGGAGTTGAGGGGGGAGTTGGGAAGTGATAAGAGAGGGTAATAGGGAATAAATATGGTCAACATGTATGTATGTATGAACCATCAAAAATCAAATTTAGGCCGGGTGTGGTGACTCATGTCTTTAGTCCCAGCACTCGGGAGGCTGAGGTAGGAGGATCACCATGAGTTCAAGGCCACCCTGAGACTACATAGTGAATTCCAGGTTAGCCTGAACTAGAGTGAGATCCTATCTGAAAACAAAACAACAACAACAACAACAACAAAATCAAATTTAAAAATAAAGGAAAATCAGGGCTGGAGAGATGGCTTAGTGGTTAAGCGCTTGCCTGTGAAGCCTAAGGACCCTGGTTTGAGGCTTTATTCCCCAGGACGCACGTTAGCCAGATGCACAAGGGGGAGCACGCGTCTGGAGTTCGTTTGCAGTGGCTGAGGCCCTGGCGCGCCCATTCTCTCTCTCTGTCTGCCTCTTTCTCTCTCTGTCACTTTCAAATAAATAAATAAAAATTAAAAAATAATAAATAAAAATAAAGGAAAATCAGAAACAAAAACTAACTATTGTCTGGTAGAAGATAGGGGCTCTCACTGGGCGTAGCTGCCTTAGGGAGACTCTCACACTCTTTCTTTCCCTTCCCTTGTCCTCCTGTGTGTGTGTGGGGGGAGGGTTACATAAGAGGCAAATAACTGACTGGAGAGGGTTTATTCACTGGTGTAGCTGCCCGTCCGTTTCTCAGGGGGCCTTCGAAGTGGATGTAGCTGCCTTTGAGTCGCTCTTGTTCCTGTAAATGTCCCCAATAAAGCCACTGGTTCACCAAGCCGACTCGGATGGAAATCTTTTCTTTCAGCAGGCAATGTCCTTTCTATCGGGGTTGGATGGTCATTTCTTTACAACGCTTCATGAAAAGCCACGTGTCCGTGTTGGACCCTATTTTCCCTTCAAGCAGATCACTCTGGCTTCCAGGTAGAGAACACCTTGAATCAGGGAATGGAGGACCCCACTGGTTAGCCATTGTGGGGGGCAGAATGGTTCCGAGCATAGGTATCTTCAGGTCACCCCAGCTAAGTGTGGGGCTGGATGACAGCACCCTGTGAGGGCTATACAAACGCCTTTCCTCCCCCTGCCTGTGGGTGACGGATACAGCTCCTGCTGGTCCTGCTGGGACGCATGCCTAAGTGACAAGTGATGGATGCGGTTGGAACTGAATGCTCCGAGCCATGTGGCCAATGCACCGTCCAAGGAGGACTTTGGAGCCAGGAGCTAATTTTTAAAAAATGGACCTTGGGAGTCTCAATATTGCTTCCTGCGCTGTTCAATTAGTGGAGAGGGCTGTGGGGAGCTGGGGTGCGAAAGTTCCTCTTAATTATCTACGTCTGCCTGGCCATGTGCGGGAGTGTGGCAGCAGTGATTGCGCACACCCAGTAATGAACACAAATTAAAGCACTGGAGGGGCCCCCAGCCCTCCTGCCCCTCCTCCGTCTCCAATTAGACAGGAGATGAGGGGCCTCGTTGGGATGGCCTTTGAGATGAATCGCTGGAAGCTGAAAACTTGGGAGGCTGGAAGTCTGGACAAATCTTTTCATCCCATCCCAAACTTGCTCCAGCTTGAAGCGCAACCTACAGGTGGCTGGATATTATCCATTTGGAAATAGTTAGAAGAGGACTGGAGAGACGGCTCCATGGGTAACAGTGTTTGCTGTGCAAGCATGATGACCTGAGTTCAAATCCCCGGGACCTACATTAAGCCAGACTTGGTAGCACAGGGGTCTGTATTCCCTGGTGATCCTACATGGAGGTGGGAAGTGGAGACAGGAAGATCCCCGGAAGCTTGGGGCCCAGCTCACTTCACTTATGCAGGAGTGAACAAGAAACCCTGCCTTAGACAAGGGGAAAAGCAAGAGCCATCCCTCAGGGTTGTTCTTAACCACTACATACGCACATAGCCCACAGATATTTATTTATTATTTGAAAGCAGAGACGCACAGAGAGAGAGGGAAAATGAATAGTCGTGCCATGGCCTCCAGCTATTGCAAACAAACTCCAGATGCATGCGCCACTTTGTGTATCTGGCTTGACGTGGGTACTAGGGAATCAAACCTGGGTAGTTAGGCTCTGCAGGCAAGTGCCTTAACCACCTGAGCTCCAGCCTCAACACACATTAAAAAAAAAAAAAAAAAAAGAAGGCCCGCTGTATGCAAAAGAGAAGAAATATTTGTGGGCTGGAGGGATGGCTTAGCAGTTAAGGCATTTGCCTGCAAAGCCAAAGGACCCAGTTTCAATTCCCCAGATCCCACGTTAGCCAGATGCACAGGGGGATGCACGTGTCTGGAGTTTGTCTGCAAGGGCTAGATCCCTGACATCCCCATTCTCTCTCTCTCTCTCTGCACCTCCCTTTCTCTGTCAATTAAATAAATAAATAAATAAATCATTTTAAAAAGAGAGAAGAAATGTTTGTAATGCATGGACTACCGCCTCCTGCCAAGTGCTCCCTCTTTGCAAAGAGCACATTCACAGAGCGTTTAGATAACAAGTCAATTCCTGGATCATCCATTTTGATGAAAAAGTAGGCTGGATGTCTGGGCATATGGTCAGACAGTGTCTGACAGGCTGTGCTCCTTCCTGTTCTGTGAAGGAGACGGAGGAAGAAACGTCCATGTTGGGGCATCCCTCATAGGCCCTGCTCATACGCTGTTCCTTTTAACCTGAATCCCACCAGGTTCATGCAAGAGCCCAAGTCTCTTTATTACACATAGAAGCTGGCATGGGAGCTATGGGGAATTCAAGTTCCTTGTCTAAGATCACAGACTTGGCAGGTGAAGGAGCCAGGATTTGAACCCTGGCCTCAGAAATTTCCAATAGCTCACTCCACAATGCAGGGACCTCTTTGAAGACATTCCTGCTAGGGACTTCCTTTTGTGTCCCTTGATGCTCCCTGGAGGTGGACTTGGGGGCATTTCCAACTCCTCCTCCGTCCTCTCTGATGAGTCTCTGAACTTCATTGATCTTCAAGGAGGGGTTGGGGGCAGGGAGAGAACGGACACGCCGGGGCTTCCAGCTGCTGCCAATGCACTCCACGTGCACACACCACTTTGTGCATCCGGCTTTACGTGGTGGGCTCTGGAGAATCAAACCAGCGCTGTCAGGCTTTGCAAGCAAGCACCTTTAACCACTGAGCCATCTCTCCAGCCCAGGTCTCTGAACTTTGGAAAGAGGCTTCCCTGTGGTTCCTGACATGGCTTGAATCCCCATGTGCTGGTGCGGGTCACTGTGCTAATCCCAAGCACAGCAGAGGAACCACTTCCACGTTAACTGTCCCCCTCTGCCCTCTGGGTTTCCCAGTGACGTCCGCTCTGCGCTCACTGGTCCTCACTGTGGTTAGCATTTCCCCTGGAGCTGGCCCCCAAATGCATAACTGAATCGCTCTGGGATTCGAGCTTGCACAGCGGAGTCGGCTGCCTTGAACATCACAGTGTGCAGGTGCCCCTGGAGGGACGGGCACATGGCAGGAGATGACAGGCCACCCGTGTCTGTTAGGCACCCAGCCATACCACAGGAATTCTGAAGTCCCTTTTTGCCCTCAAAAAGGGCTCTCAGGGGGTGAGTAATGTGTTTCTTGATCCCCAATTCCCCTGTCCTATTTCCCGGGGAACTTCCTTCCTTCCTTTCTTGTCTCTCCCTTCCTTCCTTCCTTCCTTCCTTCCTTCCTTTCCCTCTCTCTCTCTCTCTCTCTCTCTCTCTCTCTTTCTATCTATCTATCTATCTGAGGGCCCATTGAAGAGCTGGTTTCAGAGAGCAATATGAATCACTAGGTTACACTGTGTTCATAGGGAAGCTACCTGCCAATCTTCCCCTTCCCTGCGGCCTTCCTGAGCAAACCCCAGGACTCCTGCGGCTTCCTGTGGCCCATATTCTTCCTGAGTTTAGGACTCTCCCAGGTAGATTTCATTCACTGCTGACTGGATAAAGGGCCAGGATAACCATCTATGGGTTGGCCCAGATGCAAATCAGCTGCTCGTATTCCACAGAAGTCAAGCACCCACTTAGCTGCCAGAGTTTTCCTGCAACTCCAGAACCCTAGGCCATGGCTGAGCATTTAAACATGGGTTAGTGGTTAAGGCGCTTGCCAGTGAAGCCTAAGGACCTAGGTTCAATTCCACAGTACCTATGTAAGCCAGATGCACAAGGTGACTCTCATGCATCTGGAGTTTGTTTGTAGTGGTTAGAGGCCCTGGGACTCCCATTCTCTATCTGCCTCTCTCTCTCAAATAAATAACAATAAAATATTTCTTAAAATCTCTTTAAGCATGGCCTTGAATTCTTCTCCCCCTTCTCTGCCTCCATTCTCCTCTCTTCCCCTCCCCTCCCCTCTCCTCTCCTGTCCTGTCCTCTCCTCTCTTCCCCTTTCTTCCCCTTTCTTCTCCTCTCCTCTTCCCTTCCCTGGATGGCTTTATCAATCTGGCCACGTTCCAGGGGCAGTGGACCAAGCAATGGACAAGACAGCTCTCCGTCCAGTAGGAGAGACACTCAGGTAGGGGCCAGGAATGATGATTCACACAGTTGTGGGGTTTTCCTTTGGGGAAGGGACAACGTCTTCCTCTGAGAGCATGGGAGGAGGGGATGACGGATTGGGGCGGGGTGCTGGGGAGGCAGCTCCTTCTGCTTAGAGGCCAAGTAGGGGAGGGTAGGCACAGGTACTCTAGAATCAGGAGAAACTGAGCCAAGTGACAAAGACACAAATGGCATGACCTGCTGCTGCCTCCAAGGCCCGTGAAGCCTCAGAGTTCCCTGCAGCGAGACCCAAAATGGAGGAGTGGTACCGGTCCTAGGAAGTCAGCCAGAGGAGCAGTGGAGGGGCCCATATATGCCCCTCCGCCTGTGGATAAGCTCAGAGGGTAAGCAAGGAGGCTAAAAGGCACCTGAGCCATCACCAAAACACTCAGGACAGGTGTCCTGTGGCTGGGACTCCAGATTCAGGGGGAGTCTTGAAGACACGCACACACACAACGGGTGACAATCCACCTCAGACATAGTCTGGTTAATCGTTCTCTAAGTCAGGGCTGGAGAGATGGCTTAGTGGTTAAAGGCACTTACAAAACATGACAGCTGTGGTTTGATTCTCCATTACCCACTCAAGGCCAAATGTACAAGGTGGCACATGCATCTGGAGTGCGCTTGCTGGAGGCCCTGGCGCACCCATTCCATTCTCTCTCTCTCTTAAGTAAATAAATAATTTTGTTTTAAATTTTCAAAAAATATTTTATATTTATTTGTTTGACAGAAAAAGAGGGAGAGAGAGAGAGAGGGAGGATGGGTATGCCAGGGCCTCCAGTCACTGCAAACGAACTCAAGATGCGTGCGCCCCCTTGTGCATCTGGCTAACATGGGTCCTGGGGAATCGAACCTGGGTCCTTTGGCTTTGCAGACAAACACAACCGCTAAGCCATCCCTCCAGCCAATGGAAATATTTTTTTAAAAAATTATTTACTTATTTATTTGAGAGTGACAGACACAGAGAGAAAGACAGATAGAGGGAGAGAGAGAGGATGGGTGCGCCAGGGCCTCCAGCCTCTGCAAACGAACTCCAGATGCGTGCGCCCCCTTGTGCATCTGGCTAACGTGGGGCCTGGGGAACCGAGCCTCGAACCGGGGTCCTTAGGCTTCACAGGCAAGCGCTTAACTGCTAAGCCATTCCTCCAGCCAATGGAAATATTTTTAAAAGAAAAGTTCTCTAAGCCAGCATGCTCTCTCGCGGCCGCACACACAGGCTGCAGGCCTGGGTCCCAGCTCCACTCTCTGCCCTCCCTCCTTCCCGCCACAAGCAGGTTCTCCTTTCGCACCAAACTGAGCACCGCCAAGCAGCTGATGCCAAACCGACAGTGGGAAAGAAAGTTCTTGCTCCAAGCTGGGGGCGGGGGAGCAGCGACAAGGTGATGGCTGACACGTGAGGTCTCGCTGCAGGCAGGGAAAAGTGAACAAACTGCTCCCCCACCCCAATCTCTTTCCTGCCCCGTGTCCCAGATTCAGTTGAAGGATGCAAGCAGAATCCCTAAGATGACTCTTCCTGGACGTTGTTCTTTTAATTTTAAACCTCTCACTCCCCACGTGTCCCCTCTGCTATCTTCCTTCCTTTAAGGGAGCCGTGGCAAGGACAGCCTGGTGATGGGTGTTTGGAAAGGCAAAAAGAATCCAATGACCTTCAGAAGCTGTGGGACCTGCCCACTGAGTGAGGCTTGTCTCCTGTTGGATGGGAACAGTCGCACAGGATGCCATTCTCAGACTGAATCCAAAGAGCACTAGCAAGGTCAGTGGTTTTTATTTATTTATTTATTTATTTGGTTTTTCGAGGTTCGGTCTCACTCTGGCCCAGGCTGACCTGGAATTCACTATGTAGTCTCAGGGTGGCCTTGAACTCACTGCAATCCTCCTACCTCTGCCTCCCGAGTGCTGGGATTAAAGGCGTGCGCCACCACGCCTGGCGGTTTTTTATTTTTAAAGACATTTTATTTGTTTGTTTGACAGAGAAAGGCAGATAGAAAAAGAGTGAGCCAGCTGATGCGCTGGGGCCTCCAGCCACTGCAAACTAACGCCAGACACACACTCTCCACCTTGTGCATCTGCCTTACACTTTTACACGGGTACTGGGGAATCAAACCTGGGTCCTTAGGCTTCTCAGGCAAGTGCCTTGACTGTTAAGCCATCTCTTCAGCCCAAGACCAGTAATTCTACCCAAGCTTATAAGGAAACAAAGTCACTGTCAGCCACAAAATACCAAATTTCTCATCTCTTGCTTCTTTTGCCAGATTGAGTCTTCATTTTAGTCTGTCTTTACGGGGATTTTATTGAGATAATCTTGAAATAGACCCTGTTCTCTGACATCCGCTGCAGCGCCCTGACTGCCCAAGACACCCAAACCTTCTCACCAAGGCCCACAGTGGATAACTGGTTCATTTTTACATCCGGTTCTGGTGGGAAGTCCCCACAGTTCTCCGGGGTATGCTCTGTGGACCCAGCCAGGAGCAATGACCTGAACTGGTTTAACCTCCGATGTCTTCTGGTGGTCTCTTAATAAAGGGCCTTGATGGGGTTGGAGAATCCAATGAGATCCTCACAGCTTTGGACAGGGGACCTTCACCCAAACAGGACCACCTCTCTCTTGAGGAGTGGGCTGAGGAGTGGGCTCTAGGTATTGGATTTTTTTTTTTTTTTTTTTTTTGGTTTTTCGAGGTAGGGTCTCACTCTGGCTCAGGCTGACCTGGAATTCACCATGGAGTCTCAGGGTGGCCTCGAACTCACGGTGATCCTCTTACCTCTGCCTCCTGAGTGCTGGGATTAAAGGCGTGTGCCACCACGCCTGGCTGGAATTTTTTTTGTGTGTGTTTGTGTGTGTGTGTGTGTGTGTGTGTGTGTGTGCACATGTGTGACCTTGTGCACTTGCATCACTGTGCATCCGGCTTACATGGGACCTGGAGAGTCAAACATGAGTCCTTACGCTTTGCAGGCAAGCGCTTTAACTGATAAGCATCTCTCCAGCCCACATTGCAACTTTTAACTTACTTATTTATTTATTGAGACAAGCACAACACACTGGTTCTTTTTGTTTTGAATGAGAGAGAGGGAGGGTGCAAGCAAGAGAGAGAGAGAGAATTGGTGCATCAGAGCCTCCAACCACTGCAATTGAACTCCAGATGTGTGTGCCACCTGTGTGCACGTTCGACTGTGTGCATGCATCACCTTGTGCATTTGGCTGACATGGGACCTGGGGAGTCAAACATGGGTCCTCAGGCTTTATAGGCAAGTGCCATAACTGCTAAGCCATCTCTCCAGCCCTTATTTACATATTTATGAGAGAGAAAGAGACAGAGAGAGAACAGTTGTGCCAGGGTCTCCAGTCACTGCAAATGAAATCCAGATGCATGCACCACCTTGTGTACCTGGCTTACATAGGCACTGGGGAATCAAACCTGGGTCCTTTGGCTTTGCAGGCAAGCACCTTAACCGCTAAGCCATCTATCTCTCCAGAACCACATTACAACTTTTAGAAATATACTTATGACCTTTCATCCTGCGCTGATCAGAAGCTCAACTCTTTTTATTCACCCTCAAGCTGTGTGTGCCAGGAGTCATTCTGGATGAATAAAGAACTTAGAAGAGGGTTGGGGAGATATCTCAGTCCATCAAAAGTGCCTGCCTTGGGCTGGGAGATGGCTTAGCGGTTAAGGCGCTTGCCTGCAAAGCCAAAGTACCCAGGTTCGATTCCCCAGGACCCACATAAGCCAGATGCACAAGGGGCACATGCATCTGGAATTTCTTTGCAGTGGCTACAGGCCCTGGCGTGCCCATTCTCTCTCTGTCTGGCTCTCTCTTCTCTCTCTCTCTCTGCTTATAGATGAATAAATAAATAAAATACAAAATATAAAAAAGTGCCTGTCTTGAAAGCATGAAGACCTGAGTACAATCCCTAAAACCCATGTTAAAAAAAAACAAAACAAAAAACACCACCAACAAAAATTCCTGGGCATAGTGACGCACTCCTTGAATCCCAGCATTCCAAAGGCAGAGGTATGAGAATCACTGTGAATTCGAGGCCACCCTGACATTACATAGTGAATTCCAGGTCAGCCTGGGCTAGAGCAAAAACCTACCTTGAAAAACCAAAAAATAGAAAAATAAAAAGAAGGCTGGAGAGATGGCTTAGCAGTCAAAGTGCTTGCCTGTGAAGCCAAAGGACCCAGGTTTGAATCTCCAGAAACCACTTAGGCCAGATGCACAAGGTGGCACATGCATCTGGAGCTCCTTTGCAGTGGTTGGAGGCTTTGTGTGTCCATTCTCTCTCTCTCTCCCTCTTTCTCTCCCCCAAATAAATAAATACAAATTAAAAACAATTTATTAGCATTTTCCATGATTATAAAAAATATCCCATGGAAATTCCCTCCCCCCCCCGACACTTTCTCCTTAAGTACAAATTTAAAGAAAGAAAGAAATATAGAAAGAGGGCCAATGGGTGCAATAGTGGCACGTCTGTTATGAGGGAAACCAACTGCCCTCTAATTGGACTGGAGACCGGCTCCATGGGAGGGAATGCATCCCTGATACTGAAAACCTACAACAGGGGTAGTCATGAGCCCTAGGGGTGTAACGTCTGCTGCTGTCTGGCTAAATGTATATACATACTGTGCTCACCAAACTGCCCAGTAAGCACTTCTCTTAATGTTCATACCCTTATATTAATGCTACTCTCACTTTTGGTAGAGAACCTTCTCTTTTCAGATGGCAGTGACCTTGGGATGACTCAGAAGGCATCATGGTGCTGGAAAGAAGTGACAGGAGTGCTCAGCACTGCAGTATGTCTATCACACCTTCCAAGGCTCAAGGTCCATTGCAGAAGAGGAGGCGGAAAGAATGTAAGAGCCAAAGGAAGGGTAGGACTCCTTACAACGTGCTCTTCCCAGACACAAAATGGCCTGGATATCCATGACCTCACAGTGCCTGACACTACCTACACAAGACCCTCATAACAGGAAGAAAATATGATGACATCAAAATAAAAGAGAGGCTGATTGAGATGGGGAGGGTATATGATGGAGAGTGGAGTCTCAAACGGGAAAGTAGGGGGACAGAGGATATTACCATGGGATATTGTTTACAATTATGGAAGCTGTCAATAAAAAAATTTAAAAAAAAAGTTGGACAACATTCCAGAGACATACCTCTAAGCTTGTCTTCTGGCCTCCAGACAGACATGTACATATCTGCATGTGGGACTATACACATGCACACACACACACACACACACACACACACACACACACACACACACAGAGAGAGAGAGAGAGAGAGAGAGAGAGAGAGAGAGAGAGAGAGAGAGTATCTAGGAATCAGAGAAGCTCAGAATTACAATTCTATGACCTCCTGTCATTGTTTTGGTGACCCGGATGTTTCTGGGCATCTTTGAACATCAAGTGTTTTTTGTCCACAATAGGGGGACACCCCTCATGCTGTGTCTAGACTTACATTTCCTTACCTGAATGTCTCCCCTGCTGAACAGAGAGCTGGCCTGTTTATCACTTGGTTATGAGATTATCACACATGCCAAATGCCTCACTGAGAACCTGGCAGAAATAGTAGTTGCACTAAAACCAGTTTGTTATGACTCAGTTGCCATCTCACAGAACAGACCCTCTCCTGTTCAGTGCGCACACAGATCACTGGAGGCCGGTTAAAACCCACGATAATTCAGGAAGTCGGGGGTGGCCTCGGATTCTTCTTGTTGTTTTGTTTTTTGGTTTTTCGAGGTAGGGTCTCACTCTAGGCCAGGCTGACCTGGAATTCACTCTGTATTCTCAGGCTGGCCTCGAACTCACAGCGATCCTCCTACCTCTGCCTCCTGAGTGCTGGGATTAAAGGCATGCGCCACCATGCCTGGCTTTGTTTGTTTTGATTTTTGAGGGAGGGCCTCACTCTAGCTCAGGCTGACCTGGAATTCACTATGTAATCTCAGAGCTGCCTCGAACTCATGGCGATCCTCCTGCCTCTGCTGGGACCATAAGCGTGCACTGCCTCACACGGCTCAGATTCTCCATTTTTTTTTAGAGTCTCCATTTTTAGCAAACTCCCAGGTGGTGCTTCCAGGCCAAGGACCTCCCTTGGAACAATGAATCTCGGAGGGTCGGGTTTGCATCCTGTGTAGCCACCCCTCTCTCGCAGCGGCTACCCTGGTTTCCAGCACAGGGCAGGGTGCAGGAGCGTCCAACCTTTTGATAATTTTGACATGATGTCGTCACCTACAAAGGGTTGAACTGTTTATAGCTCTTCTGGGGTGCTTGGGGTCTGTGGGCCAGAGGTTGGACATCTCCCCCTTTCTTTGTTACCGCTTGTGTTTGTGTATGTGGTATTCTCACACGTGTGTGAAAGCCAGAGGTATCTTCTCCACTCACTCTCCACCTTATTCTTTGAGCTAGGGTCCTTTGCTAAAGCTAGAGCTCACTGATGTGGCTGGACGAGCTCAACCGGTGAGCCTCGGGGATTGCCTGCCTCCACCTCCCTAGCACTGGGATTACAGACATGCACCACCATTCCCAACATTCTACATGGGTCTTGGGGAATCTGAACTCAGGTCTTCATATTTAGGTGGCAAGTACTTTACCAACTCAGCCATCAATCCAGCCCCATCATTTTCTTATTTTCTCATGTTTTTATTTATTTATTTATTTGCAAGGAGAGAGAGAGAGAAAGAAGGAAGGAAGGAAGGAAGGTAAGTAGGAAGGATGGAAGGAAGGATAAGAAAGTGGGTGCCAGGGCCTCTAGCCACTGCAAATGATCTCCAGACATATGTGCCACTTTGTGCATCTGGCTTTACATGGGTAATAGGAAATTGAACCCAGGTCCTTAACCTTTGCAGAAAAGCCCTGTAATTGTGGAGCCATCTCTATAGCCCCTATCTTTTTTTTTTAATGGATGTATCCTCATGATGGTGGTAGGAATGAAATACACATAGCCTTTGTGACTCAGGCGAACACACATACACACACACACACACACACACACACACACACACACCAGCTAATCTAACCTTGCGCAGGCCCAACTGAGATTTCCCAGGGGCCCAACTGCTATGTTTCGGAAATCAGTGCTCTGAGACAGAGCCGGCTGAGCGCTAACCTTACAGCCCTGATTAATTCCCTCCCTTTGTTCGCCTCATTATCGTGATTAGGTTCTGCCCGTAGCATAGCAACGGCTAATTGTAGGCTGGCTGCAGAGTGCATGATTCCTGCTATTAAAATTTTATCGAGGCTTAATTGTGCTCCCTTCTGTGGCGGCAGAGCTTCAGAGTTTCAGGAAAGAGCGGATGTGGTTAGTGGGAACTGATGTTTTGTTTTGGGTTTGTTTTTTTTTTCTTTTTCATCTTAGCAAGCCCTGCCCTGCAATCCCCCTGACCTTCAGAGGGTTTCCTGTGGCTGGAAAGAAGGCCATCATTTATTTATTAGCCCTCCTGAAGGTCTGCAAACAGTCCCCCGTAGTCAGGCAGAAAGCATGTACTCTGGGTCAAGTGCCATTACAGAAAACCCCAAGGGACAGGCAGGCCAAGGAGTTAGCCATGTGGGCATCTGGAGAGGGGAGATGGGGAATGGAGGTTTGCCCTTGGCAATGTATAAATGGGGCAGTGTGCAGAGTATCTCTGCCATGGGCAACCCCGCCCCCTTGACTCTCAGGAGCTCTCCTCCAACCTCCCTGGCAAAACCAGGAAGCTTTTAAGGTGGTTTTTTCTCACATTTTTTTTCTTTCTGTTTTATTTTTATTTATATGAGAGAGAGCAAGAGAGATAAAGAGAGAGAGAATGGGTGCGCCAGGGCTTCCAGCCACTTCAAAAGAACTCCAGATGCACCACCTTGTGTATCTGGCTTACATGGACCCTGGGGAATTGTACCAGGGTCCTTTGGCTTTACAGGCAAGTGCCTTAACTAGCAGTTAAGCCATCTCTCTAGCCCATATTTTTTTTCCTTTCTGAGGCAGGGTCTTACATGGCCCAGGCTGGCCTCAAACTCACTGTGCAGCCAAGGATGACCTTGGGCTTTTGAGCTTTCTGCCTCCAAGTGATGGGATTACAGGCCTAGGGTGCCACATTTGCTTTATATGGTGCCGGTGATTAAACCCAGGGCTTCGTGCTTGCTAGGCAAGCATTCTGCAGACTGAGCTACATCTCCGGCTTTCAGGGAGGTTTTCTAGAAACAGGAGTTTCAAATTGGCCCACCTGGACTGGGAGGGAGGCGGGAGGTGGCAAGCCCATTAGCGGGTATTTTTCCACAACTGGCTCCAAACCTACCCCATCCTTGGAATCTTGCACAGAGCTTGTTGGAGCTGCGCTTTTCCAGGCCTCACCCAGACCTATGGAGCTGGAGTGGAGAGAAAAGGGGGTGGGGGCTGGTGTCAAGTGCTCTGGGAATCACTTGCTGGACAGAGGCATGCTGGGAGACATGAAAAGACAGCAGGATCCGCTGCCCCTGGGGGAGGCATCCTCTTAGCTCTGCTTAGCTCAGGATGGAAGCACAGGCCCACCTGGTGTAGCCTGGCTCTATGCCAGGTGTCATGTAGAAAGGTGCATCAGAATGCCCAGAAGAGGGCTAGAGAGATGGCTTAGAGGTTAACACGCTTGCCTACAAAACCTAAGGACCCCTGTTCCATTCCCCAGTACCCACGGAAAGCCAGACGCACAAGATGGTATAGGCATCAAGTTCATTTGCAGTGGCCAGAGGCCTTGGTGTGCCCATTTTCTATCTCTCATAAAATAAATAAAAATTTTAAAAAATAAAGAATGCCCAGAAGAAGCCCAAGTCGTTGAGGCCACGCCCCACAAACTCTGAAACTTAGGCTGCCTTTGAACTCTTCTGTAGGAGTCGTGCCCTAACTTCCATGCTTTGAGAACCACTGGCCTAGATTGCGTCCTCCAATTTGACCAGGAGTCCATTGTGAGTTGACCTCCCACAGTAGAATATTGTTTTCCACAAAGACTGAGTGTCTCTGACCTAAACGGCTGTCCGTGGTCTTGCAACAGCAGCATTTGGGCGATGGGAGCGTTGACCGGAGACACTTTGGAGTGGAGTCCCCATCTCTGATCTCCATCCAGTGCAGAGCAGGGGACTCTGCCCCCACTTTATCATTATCAGGTCAAATGGGGATTTTAAAGGGAGGCAGGAGTTTCAGGTACTGTTTACACAAAGGACAAGCCATTATTTGATGAGTTGGCTTTAAGCCAAGGAAGGCTTTAGATAAGACACAATGACAGAATTGTGATGCGTGGACGGAAAATAGCAGTAATATTTTATGGAGAGGAAGAAAATGGTGAATAAGGAAAAATGGAGAAAGTGAAAAACTTCAAAGAAAGTTTAATGCAGGAATATTGGAGCTCAAAAGCTTCCAAAGGAGCTGGGGATGTTGGTAGAGTGTTTGCCTAGCATGCACAAAACCTGGGGTTCCATCCCTGGAACCACCTAAGTGGGTATGGTGGCACCTGCCCATAATCCCCACACTGGGAGGTGGAAGGATGGAGGCAGGATCTTTAGAAGTTCAAGGTCATCTCAGCTGTGTAGTAAGTTTGAAACCAGCCTGGGATAATTTATGAGACTCTCTCTCTCTCTCTCTCACACACACACACACCACATCAGTGGCCAAGTAGAGAGGATTGGTGGAGACCAACAAGGCAGACCTCCGTTAGAATCTGTGGTTCCTGTGAAAATAAAATAACGTGCAGTGGGGCTGGAGAGATGGCTTAGCGGTTAAGCGCTTGCCTGTGAAGCCTAAGGACCCCGGTTCGAGGCTCGGTTCCCCAGGTCCCACGTTAGCCAGATGCACAAGGGGGCGCACGCATCTGGAGTTCGTTTGCAGAGGCTGGAAGCCCTGGCGAGCCCATTCTCTCTCTCTTCCTCTATCTGTCTTTCTCTCTGTCTGTCGCTCTCAAATAAATACATAAATAAATAAAAAATAAATAAATAAAAAATAAATAAAAAATGAACAAAATATTTAAAAAAAATAACGTGCAGTGGGCCAGGCTTGGTGGTGTGCGCCTTTAATCTCAGCACTGAGAAGGCAGAGGTGGGAGGACTGTTATAAGTTTGAGGCCAGCCTGGGACTACAGAGTGAGGGCCAGGTCAGCTCCAGCTATATTGAGACCCTGCCTTGAAAACAAACAAACAAACAAACAAACAAACAGAAAGATAATTTGCAGTGGAATGGTTGGGACTTGGTGATTGTCAAGCAGGGAAGAGGTCTCCACTCAACACTTGCCAGTTGTGGCCATGGAAAAATGTGAGCTTCGGCTTGCTTGCCCTTTAAATTTTGAAATGAAGCTTGGAATGTGAATTATAAGATGAAATTTCTCCATTAAAAAAATAATAAGAAGAAGCCGGGCGTGGTGGCGCACGCCTTTAATCCCAGCACTCGGGAGGCAGAGGTAGGAGGATCGCCGTGAGTTCAAGGCCACCCTGAGACTACAGAGTTAATTCCAGGTCAGCCTGGACCAGAGTGAGACCCTACCTCGAAAAACCAAAAAAAAAAAAAAAAAAATAAGAAGAAGAAGAAAGCCGGGCGTGGTGGCGCAAGCCTCTAATCCCAGCACTCGGGAGGCAGAGGTAGGAGGATTGCTGTGAGTTAAGCTGTCCCTGTCAAAGTGCCTGAGACTACATGGTGAATTCCAGGTCAGCCTGGGCTAGAGTGAGACCCTACCTTGGAAAACCAAAATAATAATAATAATGAGGAGGAGAAGGAGGAGGAGAAGCAGCACCACCACCAGCAGCAGCAGCAGCAGCCAGGCATGGTGGCTTACACCTTTAATACCAGAACTCAGGACGCAGAGGTAGGAGGATTGCCGTGAGTTCGAGGCCACCCTGAGACCACATAGTGAATTCCAGGTCAGCCTGAGCTAGAGTGAGACCCTACCTTAGAAAAACCAATAATAATAATAATAATAATAATAATAATAATAATAATAATAATAAACCAGCCTCCACCAAAACATGCCTCTGCTTTAAAAGGTTCAGATTCTAACTCCTCGATCTTAATCATTGAGATGTTGCAGAAGCTGTTTATAGACCAGCATTTATTTCTTAAGGGTAGTTATATAGAGAGGGAAAATAAGACAACAGAAGAGAATGAGGTAGTGAAAAAAAATGTGGAAAAGACTCCACTAGTTAGAAAGAGCTTGGGGACAGGTACAGCCCTGCCCTCCACATAAGCGACATATCACTCACAGCTCCCCTGGAGTGGGAGAAGGCATTTTAGAGGCACTGTGGAATCTTCTGCCACAGTGACGGGTTTGGGCAGGGGTAAGGGTCATTAGCAGACATGGTGCAGTGGCAAAGGCTTGAGAAGGGCTTGCTCACAGGAATGGTCTCAAGCAGAATGCTCACTCTGGGGACCTAGTCACCTGATCAGAAGGCTACTGTCAGCAGGAGAGATGGCTCAGCAGTGAAGGCCCTTGCCTGCAAAGCCAAACGACCCGACTTCAATTCCCCCAGCATCCATGTAAAGCCAGATGCACAAGGTGGCACATGCATCTGGAGTTCGTTTGCAGTGGCTGGAGGCCCTGGAATGCCCATTCTCTCTGTCTGCCCATTCTCTCTGTCGGTCTCTCTTTTCTCTGTCTTTCTCTGCTTGCAAGTAAATGAATAAATTTTTCAAAAATGTTTTTATTAAAGGCTAGCCATGAAAGAAGGAAGGGAGGAGAGAGTCCTAGGGGTTAAGCTGTCCCTGTCAAAGTGCCGGGAATTGTGAAAGAAGTCACTGCAGTGGTTTGGATGCCCAAGGTCCCTGTAGGCTCACGTGTTTGATCACTTGGTCTCCAGCAGATAACCCTGAGAAGATTGTGAAAACTTTGGGAGGAAACCTTGCTAGAGGAAATGGGTCTCTGGAGGTGGTCCTGGAGGTTCATAGACCTGGCCCCATATCCTGGGGTCTCATTGCTCCCTCCCATCCAAGGACTGACCAACCCTGCTTAGCTTCTGAGATGAGAGATCAGGGGCATTTTGGGTGGTATAGCCGAACACTCTCTTTGCTTTCTGATTGCGAATATGAGCAGCTTTTCCCTGGCTGCCCTGCCTTCCCCTCCATGATGGAACCTATACCCCTGGGCCTGTAAGCCAATAAGCCCTTTCCTTCCTCAAGTCGCTTCTGGTCAGTTATTTATTTACAGTAACAAGTCTCTCTCTCTCTCTTGCTCTCTCATATATATTTGTCAGTCTGTTGGGCTTGGCTAAAAAAAAAAAGAAAGAAGGAAAGAAACTACCAGATGTAGTGGTGCACGTCTTTAATCCCAGCACTTGGGAGGCAGAGGTAGGAGGATTGCTGTGAGTTCAAGGCTACCCTGAGACTACATAGTGAACTCCAGGTCAGCCTGGGCTAGAGTGAGACCCTACCTCGAAAAACAAAAACAAATAAAATGAATAAATAAAAAAGTAGCTGGCCTTTGAGTCAGAATGCTGTTTGGCTGGAAATAGGAGGCCATGTGACACAGTGACTTAAATAAGAGGCGTGTTCCCCTGTAACAAGAAGTCAGCTTTGGTTTCACTAGTCAACTAACTGCACCACGGGCTGGAGAAATGGCTCAGCGGGTAAGGCGCTTGCCTGTGAAGCCTAAGGACCCAAGTTCGATTCCCCATTACCTATGTAAGCCAGATGCACAAGGTGGTGCACGCATCTGGAGTTTGTTTGCATCACTCGAGGCCCTGGTGTGCCCATTCTTTCTCCCTCTCTCTCTCTCTCTCTCACTCTCTCTCTCTCTCTCTCTGTATGTATGTGTCTCTCTTGCTCCGCTCAAAAACAAATAAATGAAAATAGCTTAACTAGCTCACCAATGTGGAGGGGCTGGGGACACCCAAGGAAGTGTGATTAACTGTACTTGTTGATGTACTAAACAAAGCAGAACTGGGTGTGGTGGCGCACACCTTTAATCCCAGCACTTGACAGGCAGAAGTAGAAGGATCACTGAGTTTGAGGCCACCCTGAGACTACATAGTGATTTCCAGGTCAGCCTGGAATAGAGTGAGACCCTACCTCAAAAAAAAAAAAAAAAAAAAAAAGCTGGGGGGAGATAAACATACATTTTGCCACGCCTTTCAGAACCAGTTTCTGCTGGCGAAAGGACAAATTTGTGATCCTCTCGTGAATTTTCCCTTCTGCTTCAAATTCAATCATAAAACCACAGCCCAGCAACCCAAACAGACTGAACACACTCACCCCGCATTTGCAGGAAGAGTTTTCCTCTCAGTTTAATGGCACAGCATTCATATTTTTCTGTCTGCTTCCTTCAGGTTCACTTTGTAAGAAGTTGATTGATCTTGAACTTGATTCAGCCCATTGATATCATCCCTACTGATCAAAGGTCTCAGGGCCATCAGCTTTCAGTCGGAAGCAATGAAGGAGAGCAAACAGTTCCAAATGAACCTATCTCCTGCAAGCCTTAGAAGCCTGCCAGGGTATTTGGTACAAAAGGCCATAGAAGTCTCTAAAAATAAAGTCTGTAGCTCACATCGTTAGCAGCGGCTGTTTCACGAGTTAGAAGGGCCTTGGAGGGAGGTGGGAGAGAAGCCATAAAAGAAAATGAGATTGGAATCCACTCATTTCCCCTCTTTCCAGTAACTTCTTGGAAGGTGGAAATGGAGATGAATGAGACATAAAAATCACAGGACATGGACTTGGCTTGACCATGCTCTTTGTGATAAATCGTCCAAACTTCCACCCAACTGCAACTAATAGCAAGTAACATTTGTTGAATATTTACCACTTGCCAAACTTTATGCAAAATTATTTGTACACACACACACACACACACACACACACACACACGCACACACACACACATATAAATTTACCCTCCCCATATCCCTACAGGGGAGCATGATTTTAATGTCCGTCTTTATGACATCAAGTAACTTGGACAAGGCCACACTGAGTATCCCAGAATTCCAGAATCTCAGAATCCCTGGAATTCCCTGTTGAGTGTCTCCCACTTCCTCCTTTCTTTCTTCTCACCCCCTTCCCTAACAACCCATGGCTCACTTCTCCGGATCATTCCTTTCCATTTGGAAAGCTGGATTGCTCAATGACTCACTCATGTCTTAAGCTGTAGTCAGCTGTCCTGGAACTATTGGCATCTGGCGTGTCCACTGAAGTAACACGTGGGCTACTCCTTCTGCTCTAGAATGTTCCTCCCACTCAGCGTCCCCTGAGCCTCTATGTCTCCTAGCTATGGCTCTGACACCTCCTCATCACATCTCTGTATATGCTGGGCTTTTCCCCCGTGGATACTGCATGAGTGTCTCGAATAACATTTATTTATTTATTTATTTTTTCCCTGAGGTAGGGCCTCACTCTAGCCCAGACTGACCTAGAATTCATTATGTAGACTCAGGATGGCCACAAACTCATGGCAATCCTCCTACCTCTGCCTCCCGAGTGCAGGGATTAAAGGCGTGCTCCACCACACCCTGCTAAATTTCTTTATTATTATTTCTTTATTTATTTATTTGATAGGAAGAGAGAGAGAGAGAATGGGTATGCTAGGGCCTCCAGCCACTGCAAACAAACTCCAGACACGTGAGCCCCTTGTGCATCTGGCTAACGTGGGTCCTGGGGAATCAAACCTGGATCCTTTGGCTTTGTAGGCAAACACCTTAACTGCTAAGCCATCCCTCCAGCCCTCAAATATAAATTTCTGCAGACCCCAGGCTCATCATGCAAATTAAGAAAACAAGCCAGGTGGGGCTGGGGAGATGGATCAGTGGTTAAAGGCACTTGCTTGCAAAGCCTGCACGCCCAGGTTCGATTCCCCAGCACCCATATGAAGCTGGATGCAAAGCCATGAACACATCTGTGAGCCCAGCGGGCCTATGACAATGGGAGTCAGAAGCTTGGGGGGTTAGACCCATTTGCAGCAGCTTCCAAGAAGGTGGGACACAGACACCTCAAGGTTGCCCTCTGATTGCATGGTCATGTACATATACACACACATTAATCAAGAAAGCAGGGCTGGATAGATGGCCTAGAGGTTAAGTGCTTGCCTGTGAAGCCTGAGGACCCCGGTTCAAGGCTCGATTCCCCAGGACCCACGTTAGCCAGATGCACAAGGGGGCGCACACGTCTGGAGTTCGTTTGCAGTGGCTGGTGGCCCTGGCGCGCCCATTCTCTTTCTCTATCTGTTTCTTTCTCTCTCTGTCATTCTCAAATAAATAAATAAATAAATAAACAACAACAAAAAAGCAGGGGTTGGAGAGATGGCTTAGTAGTTAAGGTGCTTGTCCTTGCCTGCAAGGACCCAGGTTCATTTCCCAGGACTCACAGAAACCAAATACACATGGTGGCACATGTGTCTGGAGTTTGTTTGCAGTGGCTAGAGGCCCTGGTGTGCCCATTTTCTCTCTATCTGCCTCTTGTTTTTGCTCTGAAAATAAAATAAATAAATGAAAATTTAAAAAACAAAAAGCAGTTCCAGTGCAGTGAGATCACGTGGTCTTCTCAGCCCTTCATCTTCCCACTTTTCATAGAGATTTGGATATGGAGAGTTTTTTTTTGTTTTTTTTTTTTTCCTGCAAACCAATCATAAAAGGCAACTAACTAGCTCTGGGCCTCACCAATGGGGACGCCAGGGAGCGGAAGGCACTGGGGCTCGTTGCAAGCAAACACCCCATCTTCAGGAAGCGAATGCTTGCCTCTAAGATCCCTCCAGGTGTTTCCACAAAAGGACCCTGCTGGATCATCCAAACGGTTTCAAAGCAGCTGGAGGGCTGGAGTTTTATTTAAAGACTTCCGATTTTTTTTTTTTTTTTCTAATCAGAACTTTTTCTTTTTATCAGCTTCTGGAGTTTTGCAACATTCCGTGGGCCAAACGAGGCGAGTCTGCAGGTACTTAGCTATGGACGTGGCTGGACCTGACATCCCAACAGAATCTAAGGGAGGTAGAAATTTACTTCCTTGACCCTCATCTCTGGCTTCCAGAACTCAGAACCATCTGCAGTCACTTGTATGCAGCCATGGCATATCATGCTTTTAAAAAATATTTTATGATATGGGTGTGGTGGCACACGCCTTTAATCCCAGCACTCAGAAGGCAGAGGTAGGAAAATTGCCATGAGTGCAAGGCCACCCTGAGACTACATAGTGAATTCCAGGTCAGCCTGAGCTAGAGTGAGACCCTACCTTAAAAACAAGAAAAAAAAAATTTTAATTTAGTTTTCAGAGAGAAAAGGAGGCAGACAGAGAAAGAAAGAGAAAGGGCTACAGAGATGGCTTAGCAGTTAAGGCACTTGCCTGCAAAGCCTAAGGACTCATGTTCAACTCTCTAGGTCCCATGTAAGCCAGATACATGGTGATGCAAGTGCACAAGGTGGCACACATGTCTGGAGTTCAATTGAAGTGTTCTGGAGGCCCTGGTGTGCCCCCAAAAATAAATAAATAAAAATAAAAATAGGGCTGGAGAGATGGCTTAGCGGGTAAGCGCTTGCCTGTCAAGCCTAAGGACCCCGGTTCGAGGCTCGGTTCCCCAGGTCCCACATTAGCCAGATGCACAAGGGGGCGCACGCATCTGGAGTTCGTTTGCAGTGGCTGGAGGCCCTGGCGCGCCCATTCTCTATCTATCTAACTGCCTCTTTCTCTTTCTGTCTGTCACTCTGAAAGAAAGAAAGAAAGAAAGAAAGAAAGAAAGAAAGAAAGAAAGAAAGAAAGAAAGAAGGAGGGAAAATGGTGGCAGAGACATCACAAATACACTAAATAACCTTTGAGCTTCAAAAGGAGAAGAAACTCCCCTGTGGTCATCACGTGTCAGAGCACAGGCCTGCCTCAGCTCACTTAGACCACCTGCGGGGTCCCCTTCTGCAGCTCTGCCTCTCATCCCAGTGACTTCCTCATCCTCAGTTCTGCTCTGGAGTCCCCCTGTCATTGGTGCCTGCGGGGACGGTTTGCTCTGGGTGCCAGTTTCCCTCTCGAAGTGGACCCACTCGCTAGAGCCCGAGATCAGTGTGGCTCTGGTCAGTGGACATTCCGTCAGGCAGCTCGCCCATGGCCCCAGGACACCTGCCAGGCATCATCTGTGGCACTACAACCTGGCATTAGCTACTTTTCTTTCTGCTGTGACTAAAAACCTGGCAAGACACAAGTGGAGGGAGGAAGGGCTTACTTTTGGCTCACAGTTCAAGGGTAGAGTCCATCATGATGGAGCAGGGCGGTGGTGAGGAGTCACGGCAGCAAGAGGTGAAGAGATGGAGGCGGCTGGGCACGCCGCATCTCGGTCAGGAAACAGAGAGGTGAACGCTGGTGCTCAGCTCACTTTGCCCCTTTCAATCGGTCCAAGACCCCAGCTCATGGAACGGTGCCGCCCGCAGTTAGGGTGGCTGTTACAGTCAGGTTCACATTGCTGGTAGAAATCACCCAACCAAGAGCAGCTTCTGGGAGAAAGAGGTTTATTTTGGCTTACAGGCTCGAGGGGAAGCTCCACGATAGTAGGGGAAAATGATGGCATGAGAGAGGTGATCCTCCTACCTCTGCCTCCCAAATGCTGGGATTAAAGGTGTGCACCACCATGCCCGGCTTGCCATTCTTAAATAAGCTGTACTTTGAGATTGACCTTTGTGGCTTCCTGATTGATAGTTCCTTTGTCTTCTTCTGTCATTCTTGGGGGCAGGGTCTCACTCAGCCCCAGGTTGACCTGGAACCCTTTACAGACCAGAAATCTCAGCCTCCCAGTTGACAGGATTAATGGTGGGGCATCAAAGTCCCCTTAAGGACTTTGATTTTGTGAGATTATCTGTTGGTTTTAATACCCATTCTTACATACATGCTCTGTGCTGGTTGTGATTAAATGTGTATATTGCTCAGTTAAATTTTAGAATTTGCCTGTATTTTGTTCCACCCAGCCTACTACAATACTTGCACAGCAGGCAAACCCAACACTTAGGATCACTTTGGCTGTTACTCTGGGAGTAATGTAAGAGCTACACCTGGCACCTTAAGCTCCTACCCTGAAAATATATAACATCAGATTTGCACATCTAAGAACACTGCCTCAAGATAAATAAATAAATAATGCACCTTGGAATAAACTTAACCAAGGAAGTGAAGGATCTCTACAATGAAAACTTTAAAACATTCAAGAGAGAAATTGCAGAAGACACTAGAAAACAGAAAGACATCCCATGTTCTTGGATTAAAAGAACCAATATTGTGAAATGTCAATCTTACCAAAAGCAATGTACACACTTAATGCAATCCCCATCAAAATTCAGTGACATTCTTCACATAAATAGACAAAACAATCCTAAAATCTTGAATAGCCAGAACAATTTTTTTGTTTATTTTTATTTATTTATTTGAGAGTGACAGAGAGAGAAAGAATCAGAGAGAGAGAGAGAGAGAGAGGAGGAGAGTAGGCGCGCCAGGGTTTCTACCCACTGCAAACGAACTCCAGACGCGTGCGCCCCCTTGTGCATCTGGCTAACGTGGGTCCTGGGGAATCGAGCCTTGAACCGGGGTCCTTAGGCTTCACAGGCAAGTGCTTAACCGCTAAGCCATCTCTCCAGCCCGCCAAAACAATTTTGAGCAAGAAAAATAAGGCTGGTGGTATCACCATACCTGATTTAAAGCTACACTACAGAGCCATAGTAACAAAGCAGCATGGTACTGGCACAAAGATAGAAACATAAATCAATGGAACATAATAGAGGACCCAGATTTAAATCCAGGCAGCTACAGCCATCTACTTTTTGACCAAAATGCCAAAAATATTCCCCAGAGAAGAAATAGCCCCTTTAACAAATAGTTCTGGGAAAAGTGGGTATCTGGATATACAAGGATGAAAATAGATCCTTATCTCTCTCCATGTACAAGAATCAAGTCCTGGGCTGGAGAGATGGTTTAGCGGTTAAGCGCTTGCCTGTGAAGCCTAAGGACCCCAGTTCGAGGCTCGATTCCCCAGGACCCACGTTGGCCAGATGCACAAGGGGGCACACACATCTGGAGTTCATTTGCAGTGGCTGGAGGCCCTGGCGCGCCCATTCTCTCTCTCTCTCTCTCTGCCTCTTTCTCTGTATGTCGCTCTCAAATAAATAAATAATAATAAACCAAAAAAAATTAAAAAAAAAAGAATCAAGTCCAGATGGATCAAAGACCTTAATATCAGACCTGAAGTTCTGAAGCTGCTAGAGGAAAAAGTAGGGGAACCCCTTTACCATAATGTCATAGGCAACAACTTTCTGAATATAACCCCAGTTTCTCAGGAAATAAAACCACTAATCAACCACTGGGACCTCATGAAATTACTAAGCTTTTGTATAGCAAAAGACACTGTGAATAGAGCAAAGAGGCAACCTACAGAATGGGGGAAATCTTTGCTAGCTATACATATGATAGAGGATTAATCTCTAGGATACACAAAGAACTTAGAAAATTAAATAATAAGAAATCAAACAACTCAATTAAAAAATGGGCTATGGAACTAAACAGAGAGTTCTCAAAAGAAGAAATACAAGCCAGGCGTGGTGGCGCATGCTTTAATCCTAGCACTCGGGAGGCAGAGATAGGAGGATCACTGTGAGTTCGAGGCCACCTTGAGACACCATAGTTCCAGGTCAGCCTGGGCTAGAGTGAGACCCTACTTCGAATAACCAAAATAAATAAATAAGTAAATAAAAGAGATACAGATGGCCTATAAACATTTAAAAACATGTTATACATAGTTAGCCATCAGGGCAAGACAAATTAAAACTACTGTGAGATTCCATCTCACTCCTGTCAGAATGGCTATCATCAAGAAAACAAATGACCATAAATACTAGCAAAATTGGACCCTTCTACACTATTGGTGGGAGTGTAATCTGGTACATCCATTGTGGAAATTAGTGTGGAGGTTCCTGAGACAGCTAAAAATAGATCTACCATATGACCCAGCTATAGCACTCCTAGGCATATATCCTAAGAACTCGTCTCACTACCTTAGAGAAACTTGCTCATCTGTGTTTATTGTCACTCTGTTCACAGTAGGTAGGAAATGGAACCAGCCTAGATGTCCCTTAACTGATGAACAGATAATGAACATGTGGTACATTTATACAATGGAGTTCTACTCAGCAGTAAAGCAAATGAAATTATGAAATTTACAGGGAAATGGATGGATCTGGAAGGGATTATACTAAGTGAGGTAATTCCATCCCAGAAAGTCAAATGTCACATGTTCTGTCTCATATATGGATACTAGCTACAAATGTTTAGACTTATAGATGAATTTGGAAGAAAACTTGGTAGCAGAGGCCAGTAAACTAGAAAGGGGCTATAAGGGAGGAAGGAGAGGAGAGGGCTTAAGGAGATGGAGTTGTGTATGTGTGTGTGTGTGTGTGTGTATACACATACATATATACATATACATATATACATATACATACATATATATACATATATATATATATATATATATATATATATATGTAGATGAACAGATTATTGGGGGTGCAATGGCCTAAGTGAGGTCACAGGAAGAGATTGAGTAAAAAGGGTGGAGGAGGGTGAATCAAAATTTAAGATGTTATGAATAACTCATATGGAAACCTACTTTTTTGGATAATGGCACACCTAAAAGACATAGACTGTTAGAAGAAATTTTTCAGGAATGGGATGCCTTCCAGTGAGTTGTTGGCCAGAGAGGACGCTGATGCTGCCAAAATATTACAGGCCACTTCCAAGGCTCTTGGTTTCCTACCAGAAATATATATGGAAAGACCCTATTGCTGAAGACTCCACATACTCACTGAGAAATCCTGCTGGAGCTGAGCTGAAAATCTCTTCCCTGTAGACTAGCTGACAGAAAGCTGCATGGCATGCAGCCCTATGGGAGAGAGAGAAATCATCATCAGAGAAAACAGTGGACACTGCAAGCCTTCATTTTGGCCAGCCAGGACAAATGACTGAATGGGTGCAATAGTGAGTGGCATTGTCTCTTATGGGAAAAACCAACCACTCTCTAATTGGACTGGAGGCTCGCTCCATGGGAGGGAATACCTGATACTGAAAAATCAAAAGCCTATGGTGGGGAGGTCATGAGCCCTAGAAATGTAATGTCTGTTCTTGTCTGGCTCAGTGCATATATTATGCTCACCAAACTGCCCTGTAAGCACTTTTCTTAATGTTCATACCCATATATTAATGCTACTCTCACTTTTGGGTTAGGAAAGCTTCTCTTTTTAGATGGTGGTGACCTCTGTGATGACTCAAAAGGCATCATAGTGCTGAGAAGATGTGACAGAGGGGTGCTTAGCACTAAAACATCTCTATCACCTTCCAAGGCTCAGGGTTCATTGCAGAAGAGGTGGTGGAAAGAATGTAAGCGCCAAAGGAAGAGTAGGACTCCTTACAATGTGCTCTTGCAGACAGAAACTGGCCCCCATAGCCATGACCTCACAGGGCCTAGCGCTACCTTCATAAGACCCTCTTAATAGGAAGGAAAGATGATGACATCAAAATAAAAAGAGGGAGGGTGTGATGGAGGGTGGATTTATGAAGGGCAAAGTGGGGAGAGAGAACAAATTATCATTGTTTTGTGTCTATAATTATGGAAGTTGCCAATGAACAAAGTTTTTTTTTTTTAAATTCCAATGTTGAATTCCTCCTAAGTACAAAAACTTCACAATGGGATTTTATATGGAGATCAAGGCTTGGAAGTGATCATTAATCTCAACCCTGGGCAGCCTGGGGCAGAAGGACCGTGAGTTCAAGGTCACCCTGGGATACATAGGTAGATAGACTCTGCCTCAACAAAACAAAACAAAACAAAACAAAACAAAACAAAACAAAACAAAACAAAACAAAAATTAAGTTAAAATGAGTTTTCTCAGATTAGATTAGGGTGGACCCTAATCTAATATGACTGGTATCCTTATAATAAGATGAGATCAGGGCACAGAAGGGACAGGGGAAATAAACACATTGGGAGACAACCATGTGACTCTGTAGCCAAGGATGACCTTGAGCAAGCATCTTTAACTGCCAAGCCAGCTCCTCGGCCCTAGTTGTGATCTTCTGATTCTCATTCTTCCTCCTGAGTGCTGGGATTACAGGTGTGTACCACCATGGCCGATTTATGCAATGCTGGGGGTTGAACCCAGGGCATGGTGCGCAAGAATTTTACCATTGGAACTACATCCCCAGTCTCCCAATTCCCAGATCTATGTGAAAGGAGTGGGGTGTTTCATTTGTGCTTCCTTAGAGCTTGAAAACACTTGTAGTGACAGATGACCTACCAACAAAGTGCCTGATGTCTTAAAGGCACATCGAATTCCCTACTGTGAAAGACCCCACTGGCCATGGGTCCCCACAGTCACTCTGGTCCTCTGACTCTCAAGATTCTCTTTGTTAACCCAACAGCTCCGGCAAAGTAAGTAGACATTGAAAATATAATTAGGGCTGGAGAGATGGCTTAGCGGTTAAGCGCTCGCCTGTGAAGCCTAAGGACCCCGGTTCGAGGCTCGGTTCCCCAGGTCCCACGTTAGCCAGATGCACAAGGGGGCGCACGCGTCTGGAGTTCGTTTGCAGAGGCTGGAGGCCCTGGCGTGCCCATTCTCTCTCTCTCCCTCTATCTGTCTTTCTCTTTGTGTCTGACGCTCTCAAATAAATAAATTTAAAAAAAATTTTTTTTAAAGAAAATATAATTAAACTGCTTTTTTGTTTGTTTGTTTGTTTTGTTTTTCGAGGTAGGGTCTCACTCTAGCTTAGGCTGACCTGGAATTCACTATGTAGTCTCAGGGTGGCCTCAAACTCATGGCGATCCTCCTACCTCTGCTTCCCGAGTGCTGGGATTAAAGGCGTGCATCACCATGCCCGGTATGCATTTTTAAAAATATTTTATTTTTATTTACTTATTTGAGAGAGAGCTTGAAAGAATAGGCAGGCCAGGGCCTCCAGCTACTGCAAATGACCCCAAGACACATGTGCCACCTTGTGCACCCAGCTTTATGTGGGTTCTGGGGAATCCAACCTGGGTCCTTAGGCTTCATATACAAGCGCCTTAACCGCTAAGCCATCTCCCCAGCCCATACGCTGCCCTTCTTATCACTGTAATTGTGCCTGGTGGTTTCTCTCACTAAATGATCCAGGCACACAGATATTATTCATTTAAATAATCAGTCACTGTCAACAAATTACAGGATGCAGAGAATGAAATTAGCAAAATGAACTCTGGATGTAAATTTCATTTGAAATTCAATTTAGTGACTATGTTCCCTTTCAATTAGCCTGCCCAGCTGTTTCAACATCTTCCTTTTGAACTGGTCTTTTCAAATTAAAAAAAAAAAAGTGCAATTAACCTTTTTACTGTTCAATTGCTATTGGGTACAATAATATCATTCTGGCATGGCTGCTATAGTTAGGGAGTGAGATAATTAAATGATAAATCAAGATGAGGGCAGCAGGTGTGGTGTGGGTTATCTCTGGGTTTCTCTTCATGTCTCAAGAGTGGGGAAGAACAGGGGCCCAGGAGATTGGGCAGGGGTTGAATTGAAGTTTGCCCTGTGGGCATCTATCTGATTCTGCTGCCACTGTCTACATTCTTGAGGAGTCTCATGATGTCCCCACTCTGGAGCTTGTATTTCTTGGGCTCCTCTCATTGCCCCAAGACTCCAGTGACCCTATATGCTCTGATAGACTTAAGTTTTTAAAATTATTTTATTTATTTAAGAGCGAGAGAAAGAAGGAGAAAGACAATGGATATACCAGGGCCTCTTGCCATTGCAAACAAACTCCAGATGCATCTGGATTTACGTGGGTCCTGGGGAATAGAACCCAGGTCCTTAGGCTTTGCTGGCAAGCACCTTAACCATGGACCCATCTCTCCAGCCCCAGATTTTGTTTTATTTTTTGAAGCAGGGTCTTACTCTTGCCCAGGCTGACCTGCAACTTACTCTGTAGTCCAAGCTGGCCTCAAATTCATGGTGATCCTCTTACCTCCGACTTCTTAGCGCTGGGATTAAGGGTGTGTATACCTCATCTGGTTCTTTGATTGATATTAAAGAGGGCGAGCAGAGACAGAGTTAGTTCGATGAGAGGCACAGAGACAAAATGCTCTTTAAATTTTTCTAACTTTTTTTAAACCTGTATTTATTTATTTGAGAGAGAGAGAGAGGAGGCAGGGGAAATGGGCATGCCAGGGCCTCCAGCCACTGCAAACAAACTCCAGATGCATGCACTACCTTGTGCATCTGGGTTATGTTGGTACTGAGCAATCGAACTTGGTTCCTTAGGCTTTGCAAGCAAATGCCTTAACTGCTAAGCCATCTCTCCAGCCCCCAAATGCTCATTTAGAATTAAAGTTTTAGTAGAATGTTACAGCACTGTGTCAAGGTGGCACAGTAAGGTCCTGAAGCCACAGGGAGAAAGTGGACAAGGAAGTCTCCAGCAATTCAAAGAACAAAGGAAGCTTCTTGCTTTTATGGGTTTCTGACTGAGAGGGAGAAGGTTTTATGCCTTGTGATTCAGCCAACATGTAAGGAGCCATGGAGGCCTTGAAGTGTGGGAGATAAAACAAAACAAAAACAAAAAGCCTCTCGGGCCTGAGCGATGGCTTAGTGGTTAAGGCCCTTGCTTGCAAAGCCTACTGACCTGGGTTCGATTCCTCAGTACCCATGATGTAAAAGCCAGTCACACAAAGTGACACATACATCTGGAGTGCATTTACAGTGGCAAGAGGCCTTGGTGTGGCCGTTCTCTCTTTCTCAAATGAAGTAACTAACTAAATAAATAGGAATCTGTTCCTTTGAGGTCTCTAAGGGAGAGAGGCTGTCCTGTTGTCCTGCTCATAGGAAGGACCCAAGGACTCAAGTGACCTGGGGTTTCCCTGCTAACAGGGGGCTGGTCTTGCTTGCCCATTTGGTCTGTATCTTGGGCAGCATGAGGACTCTTAAAGTGACACATCTATGTTCTAACACTTGTGATTGATTCTCTTAGACCTTCTACCCCAGGACTCTAGCTGGAGGATTCTGGTCTCGGCTCCAAGGGCAGCATTACCCCTTTGAAGGGTCCAGTTGAACCCTGCCCTTCCCCATTGTCTGTTTCAGTAGCTGCCCAAGGGTTTACTGGTTCCGCTCACTTCCTCCATGCTTACAGACTTGCCTCTGCCTGTAATCTACCCTGGACACTTGACCAACCTTTAACCCTGCCCTACCACAGCTCCTCACTACCTGGACAATCTGGTCGCAAACCTCACGTCACAGCGACCACCACCTGCCGGAGAACAGCAGCTCCTGCCTCCACCCCTCTGTTCCTTGGGTGTCCGAGGCTGCCCACTAGAAATTGACAATGTCCCCCTGCTTCCAAGATACTCTGAGCTTTCCTGCCGTCAGATCTTTGCTCACAAAAGCCTCTTTCTTGGAAAGAAATCTTTTTCCTTTTTCTCTTAGAAAACTCGTAGCTACCCAACTCCCCCACGGAATGCTCACATGTGCTGCGCAGCTTCCCGGCCTCACTCCAGGCTCCAGGGATCTGTCATCTTCAAAGGACTCAAGAGCTTATTGCCTGGGACATGCCTTTTGATCCCAAACAACAGCCTTTGTGACTTCCTTCCACACACTCAGCTGACTGGCACATTCTTTGAAAGCACGAGTGTATTAATGGGTGAAGTCTTTCCTAAGCCTTCTCTGAAAAGGGGTGGCGCCCATTTCTCAGCCTTCAGGGAGGCAGACTGCTCAGATGTGCTAGTCAGGACACCTATCCTTGGAGCAGCTGTGGCCAGTGCCCTGGGAGGATTTCCATGAAGGGTGGCCAGCCTGGAAACGCTCCCTCAATATGGGGACATATAGCTCAGGCTGGTCTCAAATTCATGGTGTTCTTCCTACCTCAGCCTCCCAAGTAAGTGGTATCTTTCTCTTTTTTTGGTCCCTTTCTTTCCTTCTTTCTTTCTTCCTTTCTTCTCTTTCTTTCTTTTTTTTTTTTTTTTTTTTTTTTGTTATTTGAGGTAC
This sequence comes from Jaculus jaculus, assembly GCF_020740685.1. Taxonomy (NCBI): domain Eukaryota; kingdom Metazoa; phylum Chordata; class Mammalia; order Rodentia; family Dipodidae; genus Jaculus; species Jaculus jaculus. The sequence goes on from NC_059111.1 coordinate 16,174,477, forward strand.
GGTCTCATTATAAGTCAAGCTGACCTGGAATTCACTATGTAGTCTCAGGGTGGCCTCAACCTCATGGTGGTCCACCTACCTCTGCCTCTCAAATGCTGATATTAAAGGTGTGTTGCCACCATGCTTGTTTTTTTTTATCTTTTCACTTTTTTTTTTTATTAACAACTTCCATGATTGTAAGCAATATCCCATGGTAATGCCCTTCCTCCCTCCACTTTCCCCTTTGAAACTCCACTCTCCAACATATCACCTCCTTCTCTCAATCAGTCTCTCTTTTATTTTGATGTCATCATTTTTTCCTCCTATTATGATGGTCTTGGGTAAGTAGTGTCAGGCACCGTGAGGTCATGAGTATCCAGGCCATTTTGTGTCTGGGGGGAGCACGTTGTAAGGAGTCCTACCCTTCCTTTGACTCTTACATTCTTTCTGCCACCTCTTCCACAATGGACCCTGAGCTTTGATAGAGATATTGCAGTGCTGAGCACTCCTGTCACTTCTTTCCAGCACCGTGATGCCTTCTGAGTCATCCCAAGGTCACTGCCACCTGAAAAGAGAAGGTTCTCTACCCAAAGTGAGAGTAGCATTAATATATGGGTATGAACATTAAGAGAAGTGCTTACTGGGCAGTTTGATAAGCATAGTATATACATTTAGCCAGATAGCAGCAGATGTTACACCCCCAGGACTCATGACTACCCCTGTTTTAAGTTTTCAGTATCAGGGATGTATTCCCTCCCATAGAGTGGGCCTCCAGTCCAATTAGAGGGCAGTTGGTTTCCACCATGACAGATGTGCCACTATTGCACCCATTGGCTCATTTGGCCTGGCTGGCAAAATACAAGGCTTGCAGTGTCCACTGTTGAGTATCTCCACTGGTGATTTCTCTCTCTCCCATTGAACTGCATGCAGAATGGCTTCTTCCAGCTTTCTGTCAGCTGGTCTACATGGAGGAGGTTATCAGCTCAGTTCCAGCAGGATTTCTTAGTGGCCTTGCAGCCCAAGTATGTGGAGTCTTCAGCAATAAGGTCTTACCATCTATTCCTGGTGGGAAACCAAGGGCTTCAGCAATGGCCCATAATATTTTGGGTGCATCAGGGACCTCCCTGGCCAACAACTCACTGGAAGGTATCCCATCTCTGGCACTGAAAATTTTCTAGCAACAATCTACGGCTCCTGAGTGTTCCATTGTACAAAAAAGTAGGATTCCATATGATTTATTTCTATCCTCTTAGATGTTGATTAGCCCTCCCTCCACCTTTCCTTTACTCAATCTCTTCCCCTGACCTCACTTGGGCCTTTGCACCCCCATGTGTTTTTTTGTTTGTTTGTTTTGTTTTGTTTTTTGAGGTAGGCTCTCATTCTAGCCCAGACAGACCTGGAATTCACTCTGTAGTCCCAGGCTGGCTTTGAACTCCCCGAGATCCTCCTAGCTCTCCTTCCCGGGTGCTGGGATTGAAGAAGTGCACTACCATGCTGCAAGTGATCTCTTCTTACTGGCTGTGGTCCTGAACCACTCCCCACACTGCTCCTCTTGCACAGACCTTGAAGTCTGAGTTGGATACGGTCTCACCTCCCTCCTCTACGCTGGGGTGTGGGAAGTCAGTCACACAGAGACGTTAGGAAGTCTGGCTCACCCAGCAGCCTAGCGGTAGACATCTGCCATGTGTGGAGGAGAGACTCCGCCAATTCTTAGGGTTCTTCTCTAAGTGTCCCAAGATGTAACCCATATGGTGAGTCACCAAGGAGGGGAAGAAAGGGCCTCAGTCATCTGCCAGCTGTGGCCCCCCTCCCAAGCTCCTCAAAGCCAGCCGGGGGCTCCTCTGCACTAGGCCAGCTAGTAGGGGTTAATCATCATTGTTGCTCGGAGACAGGCCCTCACTCTGTCCCCAAGGTTCTCTTCACAATCCTCCTGCCTCAGTTTCCGGAGTGCTGGGATTATTGGTGTTGGCACAGCCTCTCCCATCACAAACTTAAACATTATTGAGGTTGTTAGGGTTAGAGTCAAATGAGATAGGCTCAGTCACTTTCCTCAATAGGTCACTTAAAGAGACAAATTAAAAGTGAAAACCAGGCTGGAGGGATGGCTTAGCAGTTAAGGCGTTTGCCTTCAAAGCCAAAAGATCACAGTTCGATTCTCCAGGTCCTACGTAAGCCAGATGTACATGGAGGTGCATGCATCTGGAGTTCATTTGCAGTGGCTGGAGACCCTGGCGCCCCCATTCTCTCTCTCAAATAAATAAATATAATACATTTTTAAAAGAAGTGAAACTTGGCATGGTGGCGCATGCCTTTAATCTCAGCACTTGGGAGACAGAGGTAGGAGGATCACTGTGAGTTCAAGGCCACCCTGAGACTCCATAGTGAATTCCAGGTCAGCCTGGGCTAGTGTGAGAGCCTACCTTGAAAAACCAAAAAAGAAAAAAAAAAAAAAGTGAAAACCAGGGCTGGTGAAATGGCTTAGTGGTTAAGGCACTTGCCTACAAAGCCAAAAGACCCAGGTTGGATTCCCTAGGACCCATGGAAGCTAGATGCACAAGGTGGCACATGTGTCTGGACTTCATTTGCAGTGGCTAGAAGCCCTGGCCCACTCATCCTCTCTCTCTCCTTACCCCCACCAAATAAATAAATAATTTTTTTAGAGTGAAAAGCTGCCAGGTGTGGTGGCACACATCTTTAATCCCAGCCCTCGGGAGGCAGAGGTAGGAGGATCACCATGAGTTAGAGGCCACCCTGAGACTCCATAGTGAATTCCAGTTCAGCCTGGACCAGAGTGAGATCCTACCTTGAAAATAAAAAAGGTAAGAAGCAGAAAGAGGAGATTTATTCAGCATGGCCAAATTGGGAAGAGGAACAAAGAGGCGCAGTAACCGCTCCCCACCCCAAGTTCATCTTTGAGGTCCGCATATGACGTTTAGGGTTAAACAAAGGGCAAGAGGAGCCCATAACTAAGCAGCCCTTGTCAGGATGTGGTCCTGCCCAGTGTCTGTGGGCTCCAGGCGCTCTAGCGAGGTGGTCTGACAAGTTGTCAGAATGGTGTGAAATCTGTTTCTGGGAGACAAGCTCCACTCTGGCTGACACCAAGCCTCGGTCTTCTCATTTCCCCAGCAGGAGATTCCTTGAGAAAATGCCAATTTCTTGGGGTCCTTCATTTCAATAGCCTGGTAAGCCAAAGGGACAGGCACAGGTGTCTCTTCAGCCTGCCAGGGTGGTTACATTACATTTAAAAAGAGCTGCTATGACTGTGCCATAAGTCATGCCAAGCCCGGTCCGCATATTATCTCCTTCACTCTCCCAGTGATCAGAGATGAGAAGCTGAGGCAGGGCACGGGGCAGGGGAAACGGAACCGTATTCGAAACCCGACTGAGTCCACATCCCCTCTTCCAGCAGTCACTTGGACTTGGCTGCTAGCCCAGTAGTTCTGAAGTCCCATCTCCCAAAGAAGCCCCCACTTCTGGCCGCTCAGGTCGTCGTTTGTCTAAAGAGCCCTTCCCTCATTTCTTTCCAACCTACGATGCCACAGTGGCATCTGATGCTCCTCCCAATGTGTGTGGCTATGACTTGTGTGGATCACCATGTCACGGTCCCCACCAGATGATCCCGTACTGGGGCCATTGCCAAGTTGTCCACCTCGGCGGGTGGCCAGTTGGTCTTCAAGTCATCAAGACATGAAATGTGGTTCTACATGGGTTCCAGGTCACTGTGGCTTTTGAGCTGTCCCCTTCACATATTCCTTGGGATACTCTGGAATAAGCCAACTAGGCACATCTGCCCCAGTGTCTTTCTTGGATTTAAGTTCTATCTAAAACATGGGCTGTATGCCTTAGTAAAGGATTATACCAATATGCCTCAGTTTCCTCCCATATAAGTGAGAACATCCCTTTCTATATTACTCGAGGGATAAATGACATAAAAAAATATGACCTAGAGGCTGGGGAAAAGGCTCAGTGGATGTAAGCACTAGTACCCATGTACAATGCCAAGTATGGAGGCTTGGCCCTGTAATCCCAGCTCTGGGGAGTGGAGACAGGGAATCTCTGGAGGACACTGGCTAGCTAGTCTAGCTAAATTAGTGAGCTCTATGTTGACCGAAAGATCCCGTCTCGAAGAACAAGATGGAGAGTGACTGAGGAAGACACCAGCATTGACCTCTGGTCTCCACACACATCTGCATGTGCACTCATACCTCCCCCCACATGTATGATGTATGTATGTATGTATATGCAAAAAAAATAAATAATATGACCTAACACAATGTCAGTATGTTGTGGGGGTCCCAAAAATGCCGGTTTCTTTCAGATTTCACAGAAACAACCCATAAATAACCCATGACTGCTTGGGAGAATGAAGTCTGAGCATCAGCGTGCCCAACAGTGCTGTCTGACCTTTAGCAAGCAGAACCATGCCCCTGCCTCGGCGCTCAGCCTGCTTTCCTTATCATTCTGCTCTTGCCTAGCTGCTCTCTACCCAGGAGAGACAAAGCCCTTCCTGGGAGCTGATGAGAGAGAAACAGGAGCAAGGAAAAAAAGTCCCTCGACCCTCTTCCCTAAAGCCTTTATAGACAGACTCTTGACTCACGGCCCGCCCCACCTTCCCATCTCCAGGGTGAGGTGTGAGCTCCCCTGCACGCATCTTCTTGCACAACAGGGATAGTGACGCTTTGCAGTGAAATGAGACAGTGATTGAAGGAGGGCAATGGAGTCAAAGGAAAGCTTTCTGCAGACGGGAAGGGCTCTTTTATCCGTTTACTGACCACAAAGAGAAATTGACGGAAGAGAACAGTGACTTCCTCCACCGACTGTGGTCTGACTTCCTTTCAGCTCCCTTGATTGTCAGAGGAGAGTCCCCTTGGCCCATTCGGACTCCTTTATACTCAATGGAGGCTATATGGTCTGGAGAAAGAGCTTTGAAATCTGGGTTAAAGTTCTGGAGCTGCCCATTATTGACTGGGTAGCCCTCCGGACCTCTATTTCTCCATCTTAAACATTAGGATAAAGGTCGGGCATGGTGGCACACGTCTTTAATCTCAGCCCTTTGGAGGCCAAGGTAGAAGGATTGCCATGAATTCAAGGCCACCCTGAGATTACATAGTGAATTCCAGGTCAGCATGGGCTAAAGCAAGACCCTACCTCAAAAAAAAGGAAAAAAAAAAAAAAAGAGGGGAAAGGAATAAAACCTTTTGAATTTGGGTGGGTTAAGGTTAAAGGAATGTGTTTGGTTGGTCTGGAATAACACTTAGTAAGAGTTCAAAGTGATCACTGTTACCAAAAGGATTTTTGGAATCTGAGAGTTGAGTCCCTGCTTAGGAGCCAGCCATAGGACACAGGCCAGAGCACTAGTAAATGTGAGCTCTTACTAGCATAGGTGTTTGAGCGTTCATGGTTAATCTGATACTGTCCTGGTAACCCAGCTCCTCTCCCACCTGCCTTGCGCCTGAGTTTCCCACTGTGCTGAGACCTGGGTTAGCGCCCTGCACGCTGGTGCCCTGAGGGTGAACATTCTCTCTGGCTTTTGACCCCCGACTGCTCTGTGCTGATGACTGGACAGGTGGAGGCAGCTGCCACCCTATGTCAGATGCGGCCCCAGGACAAATGGGGGCTCCAGCTAGTGAAAAGCTCAGCCTTAGCCTGGAGCGGCTCTGCAGCTGCTGGCTCCGCTTCTCTCTTTGCCTACCAGCTTGGTGATCTGTCTGCCCCTCAGCCCATAGAGCCAAGGCCAGAGCTGCGGCCCTGTGGTTCCCTTCTCCCGCGATCCAGTTACGGAACGCGTCCTCTGGCTCACTGCAAAGAGCTCTGGAGACTTGAGCCAAACCAGCTGCCTGCCCTGCTTTGTGTAACTTCAGCATCTCTGGAAAAATCTCTTGAGTCTGAAATATTTTCCAGCAATAAACCTGAAATTCCCTCATGAAAACCAATGATTTGGAGCAGTGACGCTCAAAGGACAAGTTATCTTCCACCACCCCCGGGTTCTTAGGGTGTGGCACAGTTTGTGTAGAGTGCTTGTGGAACGTGCACAGAGATGTAAATTCTATCGCAGCACTGCAGAAACTGAGGGCTGCAGAGATGGCTCAGCGGCTAAGGCTTTTGCCTGCAAAGCCTAAGGACCCGGGTCTGATTCTCCAGTAAAGCCACATGCACCAAGTGGCACATGCATCTGGAGTTTGTTTCCAGTGACCAGATGCCCTGGTAGACTTATTCTCTTTCTTCTCTCTGTCTCTCTCTGCTTACAAATAAACTATCTATCTAACTAACTAACTAGCTGAGTATGGTAGAACATGCCTGTATTCCTTCACTTAAAAAGTGGAAGCAGACTAAATAGATGGATTAGTAGCTAAGGTATTTGCCTATGAAGCCTAAGGGCCCAGGCTCGATTCTCTAGAACCCATGTAAGCCAGATGCACAAGGTGGCACACGCATCTGGAGTTATTTGCAATGCCCATTCTCTCTATCTGCCTCCCCACTTCTCTCTGAAATAAAACATTGAAGGAGAGTCATATACTCTGGTTTCTCTTCAGACCGAATAAATCTTTCGCCTTAAAAGAGAGTCATGCAAAGATGAATGCTATCTGGAGAAAGAGTGTCTCATATTCTCTACCTACTGGACATAGTAATAACATATACTCCTGTCTTAAAACACCTTGTCGGGCTGCAGATGTAACCCAGTGTACAGCGCAAGTTTAGCATGTGAAAGTTCCTAGTTTTATCCCCAGTGTGACAATAAAATAAAACAAGCATGAGCACTGGAAAAATAAATAAATAAAAATAAGAGAAAGTGGAAGCAGGAGCGTCAGTAGTTCAAGGTGAACCTCAGCTACATAGGGAGTTCAAAGCTAGCCTGGACTACACGTGACCCTGAGTCAAGAAAGAAAAGATAGATTCTTGAGCCCCACACTGAACCGTCTGAATCAGAATCAAGGCAAGGAATTTCTACACTGTGTTGTATAAGCCCTGCGGGTAATTTTATGCCCTAACACCCCCGTGGAAGAGCAGTTTACTCAGGAGGGAAAACCCATCTGTGTTTTAGCTCGCACTTTATTTCACAGCCTGATGGGTTGTGAGGAGGCGTAGGACAGAGACAAGGGCAGAGGAGGGAAGGTGTTGTCTTACGTACAGCTGTTGGGCAGACATGGAGGAGACCTTTTGCCCTGGGCAAATAACTTCTCATCTTTTCATATTGCTTTGATTTACTGTAAAATTCGGAATTTTGTAAATACTTCACGGGAATAAAGGTGAAATAAGACATATACTAGGCACATAATTGGTGTTTCGCGTGTGGGCGGTTGCTCTCCCCACCTCGTTTCTCAGGAGGAGGATGTGAAGTTTAATCTTTGTTGTCGACTTGACCCACTTTAGAATCACCATGGAAACACACCTCTCGGTGTGACTACAAGGGTGTTCACAGAAAGGTTTGAAATTGAGGTGGGAAGAGTCACTCGTAACATGGATGGAGTGATCCTCTGGGCCAGGGTCTTGGACTGAATAGGAGAAAGAAGATGTGCGTCAGCCCTTATCTCTGTCTGCTTCTGACTAATGATGCACCGTGACCAGTTACCTCATGCTTCCGCTGCCTTTGTGAGCAATTGCCTTCATCAGGTATTGTGTCATGGTGACAGGAAAGTAACTAATACAGAAATTGGGGGTCTGGAGAGATGGTTTAGCAGTTAAGCTTGCCTGTGAGGCCTAAGGATCCTGGTTTGAGGCTCGATTCTCCAGGACCCACATAAGCCAGATGCACAAGGTGGCGCATGCGTCTGGAGTTTGTTTGTAGTGGCTGGGGGCCCTGATGCACCCATTTTCTCTGTCTCTCTCTGTCTGTCTGTCGCTTTCAAATAAGTAAATAAAAACAAACAGAAAATTGATACCAGGAATAGGGCTGCTGGTTGAAAAACCTGACCATGTGGCTTGTAGGCATTTTTTTTTTCTTTCTTTCTTTACTTTTTTATATAATTCACTTCATTATTTAATTTTTTTTCAATTTTTATTAACATTTTCCATGATTATAAAAAATATCCCATGGTAATACCCTCCATCCCCACCCCCTCCTTTCCCCTTTGAAATTCCATTCTCCATCATATCCCCTCCCTGTCTCAATCAGTCTCTCTTTTATTTTGATGTCATGATCTTTTCCTCCTCTTATGATGGTCTTGTGTAGGTAGTGTCAGGCATTATGAGGTCATGGATATCCATGCCATTTTATGTCTGGAGGGAGCATGTTGTAAGGAGTCATACCCTTCCTTTGGCTCTTACATTCTTTCCGCCACCTCTTCCACATTAGACCCTGAGCCTTGGAAGGTGTGATCGAGATGTTACTCAGTACTCCAGTCACTTCTTTCCAGCACTATGATACCTTCTGAGTCATCCCAAGGTCACTTCCATCTGAAAAGAGAAGATTCTCTACCCAAAATGAGAGTAGTGTTAATATAAGGGTATAAATATTAAGAGAAGTGCTTACTGGGCAGTTTGATAAGCATAGTATATACATTTTTCCAGACATCAGCAGATGTTACACCCCTAGGGCTCATGACTACCCCTGTTTTAAGTTTTCAGTATCAGGGATGTGTTCCCTCCCATGGAGCGGGCCTCTAGTGCAATTGGAGGGCAGTTGGTTTCCACCATGATAGATGTGCCACTATTGCACCCATTGGCTCATTTGGCCTGGCTGGCAAAATACAAGGTTTGCAGTGTCCACTGTTGAGTATCTTCACTGGTGGTATCTCTTTCTCCCATTGAACTACATGTAGAATGGCTTCTTCCAGTTTTCTGTCAGCTGGTCTACATGGAGGAGGTTATCAGCTCAGTTCCAGCAGGATTTCTCAGTGGCCTTGCAGCCCAAGTATGTGGAGTCTTCAGCAAAAGGGCCTTACCATCTATTCCTGGTGGGAAACCAAGGGCCTCAGCAATGGTCTATAATGTTTTTTTTTTGGTGGTGGTGGGGCGGTTCAGGTAGGGTCTCATTCTAGAAAAGGCTGACCTGGAATTCACTATGTAGTCTCAGGTTGGCCTTGAACTCACAGTGATCTTCTTACCTCTGCCTCCCAAGTGCTGGGATTAAAGGTGTGTGCCACCATGCCTGGCCCTGTAGGTTTTTAAAACTAGTTTGTGGGAAGAATATGGAAAAGTGTGGAGCTGTGCAGGAGAGAAGCCTCAGCATGCTAGAAGCAGAGTGTATTGGGTTATTCTAGTGGGAGTTAAAAGACCAGAATGCCAAGAGAAATTCAGATAGTAGAAGGCCAGCTCAAGAGGTTTCAGAGGGGAACAAGGATTCTATTGGGAACTGGGCTAGAGGCCATTCATGTTATATTCTGGTGAAGAACTGAGTTCACGGTGCACATGTCCTGAGAACTTGATTGAGGCTGAATTTAGAAGTAACAAACAGAGCCAGGGAGATTTCTCAGTGGTTAAAGGCACTTGCTACCAAAACCTGCCATCCTGGGTTTAATTCCCCAGTGCCCATGTAAAGTCAGATGCACAAAGTAGCACATGCATCTGGAGTTCATTTGCAGTTGCAAGAGGGCATGGTGTGTCCATACTCTTACCTGTCTCATTCTTGTGCTCTCTCTATTTGCAAATAAATAAATTATATATATATGGAGGGGGGGGAAAGGGAAGGGAAGAGAGAGAGATTTTAGTTATTTTGCTGTTTTTTTTGTTTGCTTGTTTGTTTTTTGGCTTTTTCTCCCCTGGGCTGCTTTGGCATGGTTCCTATGCCTCCATCTTAACAGAAGTCAAAATTTTATTTATTAATTTATTTGAGAGAGATGGGGGGGAGAGAGAGAGAGAGAGAGAGAGAGAGAGAGAGAGAGAGAGAGAGAGAGAATGGGCATGTCAGGGCCTCTAGACACTGCAAACAAACTCCAGATGCATGCACCACCTTGTGCGTCTGCTTATGAGGGCACTGGGGAATCATACCTGGGTCCTTAGGTTTCTCAGGGAAACATCTTAACTGCTAAGTCAACTCTCCAGCCCCTAAAATATACTTTTTAAAAATTTATTTGAGGGAGAGGCAGAGAGAGAGAAAGAGAAAGAGAGAGAATGGGCATGCCAGGGCCTCCTGCCACTGCAAATGAACTCCAGATGCATGCACCATCATGTGCATCTGGCTTATGTGGGTATTGGGGAATCAAATCTGGGTTCTTAGTCTTCACAGGCAAGTGTCTTAGCCACTAAGCCATCTCTCTAGCCCTAATATATATATATTTGGTTTTTCAAGGTAGGGTCTCACTCTAATTCAGGCTAACCTGGAATTCACTATGTAGCCTCAGGTGGCCTTGAACTCACAGTAGTCCTCCTACCTCTGCCTCCCGAGTGCTGGGATTAAAGGCATGCACCACCATGCCTGGCTAAAATATATTTTTTAAAGTCACAAAATAACTTTTCACAGCCCTACCACAATGCTTTCCCTGATGTATGTAGTAGCTTGTTTCTCATCTCCAGAAGCAGCTTATGGGAAGAAAAATTTTACATCAGGCTGACAGTTTCAAGGGGAAACTTCATCACACATCTACAGCAGAGAGAGAGAAAGGCAAGGGGGAGCTGATTCTGAGCAAACAGTGTATTAGACAAATCAACCCCATGACTCACCTCCAGCAACCACCTCCTCCAGCAGGGCTCTACCTTCCATAGGCAACACACCTCTTCCAGCAGGGCTCCACCTTCCAGAGGCAACACGCCTCTTCCAGCAGGGCTCCACCTTCCAGAGGCAACACGCCTCCTCCAGCAGGGCTCCACCTTCCAGAGGCAACATGCCTCTTCCAGCAGGGCTCCACCTTCCAGAGGCAACACACCTCCTCCAGCAGGGCTCCACCTTCCAGAGGCAACACACCTCCTCCAGCAGGGCTCCACCTTCCAGAGGCAACACACCTCCTCCAGCAGGGCTCCACCTTCCAGAGGCAACACACCTCCTCCAGCAGGGCTCCACCTTCCAGAGACTCCTCCAGCTGGGGACTACATTGGAAGCTTAATCACAAACAACTTGAGGCTATGGTGGACATTTGCATGGAAACCACCACACCTGTCCCAATGGACTGTGAACCAAAATAAACCTTCCCTTCCTTGAGTTGCTCTGGTCAGGTATTTCATTACAGCAATGAGAAAAGTAAGCATCTGGGTTGATTGCTATGGCAGGAGGGAGGGTACTATGATGGGGATGTGTGAATCCCGGTGGCATGGACCAGAAGAGAAAGGGGTAGAAGCAGACAAGGAGCTGAGGCATAGAAGGAGCAGTAGAAGCGAGAATAAGGTGTTCCAGGGCTGGAGAGATGGCTTACCAGTTTAGGCCCTTACCTGTGAAGCCTAAGGACCCAGGTTCGATTCCCCATGTACCCACGTAAGCCAGATGCACAAGGTGGTGCATGCATCTGGAGTTCGCTTGCAGTAGTTGGAGACCCTGCTGCACCCATTCTTGCTCTCTCTCAAATAAATAAATAAAAATAAAGTATATATATTTTTAAATAATAAGGTGTTCCCTTTCAACTACACCTATCTCAATTTCTTTGTGTTACAGGGCTGATTCTGTAGCATAGGGTCTCACCATCATCCTCCCCAAGTGGTAGAGGTGGCTGAGGTTTAATTTATTTATTTATTAGAGAGAGAAAGATGTGGGGGGAGGGGGTGAATAAAGACTGATGTGTGTGGTTGAGACCAGGGATACCCAATAGTTCTCAGCTACTGGGGCAGTTGCTGGGATGGACCTCCAAACCAGACACCATTTATGGGAGGAAGAAGGAAGTTAAGTTCTGTAACAGTGGAAAAACTAGGTACCCTTTACACAGATCCACACAGACAGGAAAGCAATTACCAGCACAGTAAACAAACACACTCAAGTAATCCCAGGCAGAGCTCAAGCACTTTGGCTGGGAATTCCAGATCTGCCCCCAAACACACCTTAGGACCCTTAGGATCCATCCATAGTAACACCTCTCCCAGCCAGGCAGCTGGAAATCCAAGATTTAGGAAAACTCCTGAATCTATTGGGGGACATCCATTCAAAAGTGCCACAGAGCCCTAGGGGTGTAACATCTGCTGATGTCTGGATAAATGTATATACTATGCTCATCAAACTGCTCAGTAAGCACTTCTCTTAATGTTCATACCCATATATTAATGCTACTCTCACTTTTGGCAGAGAATCTTCTCTTTTCAGATGGCAGTGACCTTGGGACAACTCAGAAGGCATCATGGTGCTGGAAAGAAGTGACAGGAGTGCTCAGCACTGCAATATCTCTATCACACCTTCCAAGACTTAGGGTCCATTGCAGAAGAGGTGGCAGAAAGAATGTAAGAGCCAAAGGAAGGGTAGGACTCCTTACAATGTGCTCCCCCCAGACACAAGATGGCCTGGATATCCATGACCTCAGTGCCTGACACTACCTACACAAGACCATCATAATAGGAGGTAAAAGACCATGACATCAAAATAACAGACAGACTGATTGAGACAGGGAGGAGGATATGATGGAGAGTGGAGTTTCAAAGGGGAAAGTGGAGAGAGGGAGGGCATTACCATGGGATATTGTTTACAATCATGGAAATTGTTAATAAAAATTTAATTAATTAAAAAAAAAAGAAAAAATGCCAGGTGTGGTGGCGCATGCCTTTAATCCTAGTACTTGGGAGGCAGAGGTAGGAGGATTGCTGTGAGTTCGAGGCCACCCTGAGACTCCATAGTGGATTCCAGGTCAGCCTGGGCTAGGGTGAGACCCTAACCCCTGCAAAAAAAAGTACCACAGCTATTGACCTGTGTAGGTCATAGGTGGCATCTGGGGAAGTACTGTCGAGGTAGTGAAGAATTCTAAGATCAGCTTAGTGTGTCTGTGTTTCTACCAGTGCAACAGTAAAATATGTTTAATGCTGTGTATGGCAGGAGGGGCCCACGAAGACACAGGATTCCTGGGCAGACCGAGTGCATGACAGTGTGAAAAATGTCTGCTGCGGCATGTTGTTTCGGGGTGCGGGGAGGGGGAGGAGGAAGCAGTAGGGGAGGCTGGGGAGGGGACATTTGCAACCTGCACGTGCCATCTCTGCACAAAGGCAAAAAGGCAAGCCTGTGAGTCTTGGCAATTATAGGCAGCAGAACTGCAGAGGCCATTACCTGGGCTCTTCAAAGGCTCCCATCAAAAGAGCTACTTAGCCTCTTAATTAAATGCAGCCACCCAGTCTCACTTTAGAGCATGGGAGCTGTCCCCCGGCACAAAGACATGTCCTCTTGATCTTCATGAGAGATGCCTTTTATGGGTTCTCATGAGGGCTTCTCTGTGGCAGGACTAGACCCGTGCCTGGGAAGCCTACAGATTGTGAGCTGGGAGCTGGGAGCTGGGAGCTGGGGACCGGGGGAACGGAGGTGTAGGGAAGCTTGGGGAGGAATCAGGCTCCCGTGGGAAGCCTCCACTCCAGCTTCCGAGCTGCTTGGAGATCAATGGTGGTCTTTGTGTGTTTCCCAGCTGGAGGGGGGGGGCCTGGGTTGGCAGGTGTTTTACATTATTAATCAGCCAGACCTCTTTCCTTCCTCATCATCTAGGCTCTCCCTACAGACGTGTGGAATCACTCTGAAAACCAGCAGTGGTGTGCATGTGAATGTGAAATGTGGACATGGGGGGGGGGTCCCCTTGCCACTGGGACTTTGAAGGGCCAGGAAGATGTTTTAGTCTTGATTCCTTTTAAGTCAGGAGGAAAAGAAAGAATACAATATATAATAAAGATAGACATATGCATCCAGCCTACATTGTTTTTATACCAATGCAAATAATTATAAAATACAATGGTTGGTATATGTGTGTATATGGTGTGCGTGTGTGGCATATGTGTGTGTGTGTGTGTGTGTGTGTGCGTGCAGACACATGTGCACAGATGCATACCTCTTCTGACTTATTCCTCTGAGACAGTCTTTCATGGATCCTGGAGCTTGCCATGTTGCTGTTTCTTTTTAAAAATATTTTATTTATTTGAGAGAGAGAGAGAGGGAATGGGCATGCCAGGGCCTCTAGCTATTGCAAACAAACTCCAGACACATGTGCCACCTTGTGTATTACATGGGCACTGGGGAATTGAACCCGGGTTATTAGGGTTTGCAAGCAAGTGCTTTAACCACTGAACCATCTCTCCAGTTCCCTTTTTTCATTTACACGAGCTCCAGCCATCCTTCTGTCTCTGACCCTCTATGGCTGGGATTACAGGTATGCATAGCCACACTGTTTTTTAAATATTTTTATTTATTGGTTTATTTGAGAGAGAGAGAGAGAGAAGGAGAGAGACAGAGAATGGACATGTCAGGGCCTTCAGCCACTGTTAACGAACTCCAGATGCATGCGCCACCTTGTGCATCCGGCTTACATGGGTCCTAGGGAATCGAACCTGGGTCCTTTGGCTTTGTAGACAAGTGCCTTAACTGCTAAGCCATCTCTCCAGACCCCCCTTTTTAAATGTGGGTGCTAGGAACTGAACTCAGGTCCTCATGCTTACACAGCAAGTACTGTTGCCCTCTGACCATCTCCCCAGCCCAAAATATAATTGTGAACATTTTGTGATGGTGAGAAGGCCCGGAAGGGAAAAGAGGCATATACAGAGAGAGCAGAGATGTTACAGTGTGGCCTGGGAACACAGTAAAAGATCTGAATAGGTCCATGACAAAGGCGTGGTCCATCGCAAACCCTGGTAACCCCATGGCCTCGACTTAATCGTCCATCTAGTTTGAAGTCTTCTCTGTGGTCCAGGGTCCCACATGTGCAGAAGAGGACTGAATGTTCCTCTCCCCTCTTCCTCTTGCTCCCAGGCTCTAGGACAAGAACATCATAAACTGTTCGTAAATCTGTAAGCATGTGGAGTGTGTGTTCCTGCAGGCGCAATGGGGTGCCGTGATCCGGGAACAAGGGTCCACAGAAGCAGCGAAGGTTTCCAGTACACCTACCTTACCATCCACTGGGTAGCTTCCACCTGTCAGGTTCCTAACTGAAAATAAGTTATGAAGAGGCTGCTGAGCAAGCTGGGCCAAGCAGGGTTTGAGGGGCTCCAGCAAAAGAGGCTGAGATGTGGGAGTGGTGGTTCACACCTTTAACCCCAGCACCTGGGAGGCTGAGGTAAGAGGATCACTGTGAGTTCGAGGTCAGCCTGAGACTGCATAGTGAATTCCAGGTCAGCCTGGGCTAGAGCGAGACCTTACCTCAACCCCCGCCCCTCAAATGTGTTTGTGTGTGTGTATAGTAGTTAGTCAGGCTGGACACATGGCTCAGAGGGTAAGGCGTTTGCCTGCAATGCCTAAAAACCTGGGTTCAATTCCCCAGTACCTACATAAGCCAGATGCACAAACTGGCACATACATCTGGAGTTCATTTGCAGTGGCCATAGGCCCTAGCACACCCATATTTTATGTCTGTCTCTCTGTATCCATATTCTCTGCTTGCCAATAAATAAATAAAGATATTTAGAGCCGGGTGTGGTGGCTCACGCCTTTAATCCCAGCACTTGGGGTGGGGGGGCAGAGGTAGGAGGATCACTGTGAGTTGAAGGCCACCCTGAGACTATAGAGTGAATTCCAGGTCAGCCTGAGCTAGAGTGGTACCCTACCTCAAAAAACCAAGAAAAAAAAAAAAAGATATTTAATGAAAAAAAAAAAGCAGTGACAGTGGCAGATGGTAGATGGGGAGATTTTTTTTTTTTTAATTTTTTACTTATTTATTTGAGAGCGACAGACACAGAGAGAAAGACAGAGAGAGGGAGAGAGAGAGAATGGGCACGCCAGGGCCTCCAGCCTCTGCAAACGAACTCCAGACGCGTGCGCCCCCTTGTGCATCTGGCTAACGTGGGACCTGGGGAACCGAGCCTCGAACCGGGGTCCTTAGGCTTCACAGGCAAGCGCTTAACCGCTAAGCCATCTCTCCAGCCCAGATGGGGAGATTTTATATGTAATGTTGCACGGGTTTTCTTTCCTCTTCTCCCTGTAGGTGTGGTCATGTGCTGAGCACGTGGCGAGGAGCTGGGAGGCCAAGTGGACAGAGCACTGTGATGACCCCACAGAGGCCACATCCGTTGTGTGACATACAGTTACAACCACTCTGCGCCCGTTTCCTCACCTGTTAGATGTGGGAAGTGCATGAAGTCAGTGGTTTTGCCAACTTTTTTTTTCTTTTCAGCAATGGCACCATTGTCCTTTCTCAGAACCAGCACAGTAACGGGCCAGTGACAGCGTGTTAACAACAGTCACCAGGCCCGATGAGGGAGAGCTGGGGCCGCAGCGGGGTGGACTCTTGGCCCCGCTGCCTGACCTCAGCTGACCCTCATTCCACTTGATGCCCCACATGCCAAGTATTCCATAAATACTTGTCATCAGCCAACTGGGCCTGGTTTCTGCCAGGCCTTTCCTGCTGCCACGTTGAAATGCTCTGTTCCATGTCCCTCCACCTGGCAGACACGGGCATTCCATTCCATCCTTCGTGCCCAGGGCTGTCCGGTTGCAAATGCTGCCTGTCCGTGCTGGAGAGGGCAGCCTCAGGTCTTGGCACTGCTGACGAGCGTTGGCTGGTATTTACCACCAGGCTGGAGGCTCCCTGGGGAGGCTGCTGGGAGATGCCCCTGGTAAGCTAGCCTGTGAGTGGCTGCTTTGCTCTAAGCTCCTCGGATAAAAGCCATCAGGGAGATTTCCTGGCTGAAATCCCTCACTCCCTCCATGTCTGTGGTTCTAGCATTTTATTTTATTTTTTCTTTTCACCATGTGCCTCACTTCCTAGCCATGGACTTTGGGGAGATCACCTCACCCCTCTAAGCCTGGGTACCTCATCTACATGGTTGGCCTAGCAATACCTATTAGTCAATACTTGCCCATCAGGGCAGATGTCCTGCTTGTTAGAACATTCAAATACATCCACACCAGTTATTATAAAGCCAATGCCCTGAACTCCTGGATCTCCCTTGTGACCCAGCACTCCTGTCACCCCCCGTGGGAGCCACATATCCAGAGAATCAACAGCGTAAGAGTCCCGTCTGACCCAGCTGGAGCTGTAGATCTGGTGCTCGTCTTGTGACCAGGGTCACCTCTGACAGCTGGAGTCCAGGCTTTGCTGGTGGCCCCCATGGTGGTATCACCCTTGGCTATGGGGCTGCAAGATTGTGTACGTGAGACACTCAACCCGCGAGTCCAGAGGGAGGGTTGGGTTTGGGATCCTCCCTTGGGCTTCCGGAGTTGCTTTCCCTCTGACAAAGTCCAGCTAACGCTCCTCCTTGGCCTTTCCCCCTCATCCTCTATCCACTATAGCTTTTTGTTTGTTGGTTTTTGTTTTTCGAGCTAGGGTCTTACTCTTGACCAGGCTGACCAGGAATTCACTATGTAGTCTCAGGGTAGCCTCGAACTCACGGTGATCATCCTACCTCCACCTCCTGAGTGCTGGGATTAAAGGCGTGCGCCACCACGCCCGGGTTTCATCCTCTAAGTCTGAGACATGGAGGTTTTCTTTTTTTTTTTTTAAAAAAAAAAATTTATTTATTTATTTGACAGAGGGAGAGAGAGAGAGAGAGAGAATGGGCGCGCCAGGGCTTCCAGCCACTGTAGACGAATTCCAGATGCGTGCACCCCTTGTGCATCTGGCTAACGTGGGTCCTGGGGAATCGAGCCTCGAACCGGGGTCCTTAGGCTTCACAGGCAAGCACTTAACTGCTAAGCCATCTCTCCAGCCCTTTTTTTTTTTAAGTTTTTTTTTTTTAAGACAAGCCCAACAGACTAGCCTTTTTCTTCCTTCTTTCTTTTTAAATATTTTATTTATTTTTATGAGAGAGAAAGAGAAAGATAGAGAGAAAGAGAGAATGGGCATGCCAGGGCCTCTAGCCACTACATATGAACTCCAGACACATGTGCCCCCTTGTGCATCTGTCTTACATGGGTCCTGGGGAATTGAACCTTGGTCCTTAGGCTTCACAGGCCAATGCCGTACCGCTAAGCCATTTCCCCAGTGCCCCCCCTTATTTATTTATTTATTTATTTATTTATTTATTTATTTATTTATTTATTTGAGAGCGACAGACACAGGGAGAAAGACAGATAGAGGGAGAGAGATAGAATGGGCGTGCCAGGGCTTCCAGCCTCTGCAAATGAACTCCAGACGCGTGTGCCCCCTTGTGCATCTGGCTAACGTGGGACCTGGGGAACCGAGCCTTGAACCGGGGTCCTTAGGCTTCACAGGCAAGCGCTTAACCGCTAAGCCATCTCTCCAGCTCCCCTTTTTTTAAATATATATTTTTTAATTTTTAATTTTATTTATTTGGGAGCGACAGACACAGAGAGGAAGACAGATAGAGGGAGAGAAAGAGAATGGGCGCGCCAGGGCCTCCAGCCTCTGCAAAGGAACTCCAGACGCATGTGCCCCCTTGTGCATCTGGCTAATGTGGGACCTGGGGAACAGAACCTCGAACCGGGGTCCTTAGGCTTCACAGGCAAGTGCTTAACCGCTAAGCCATCTCTCCAGCCCCCCCCCTTTTTTTAAATGAGAGTGAGAGCAGAGAGAACTGGCATGCCAGGTCCACGAGCCACTGTAATTGAACTCCAAATGTATGTGCCACCTTGTGCATCTGGCTTACGTGGGAGCTGGGGAGTAGAACATGGGCCCTTAAGCTTCACAGGCAAGCACCTTAGCCACTAAGCCATCTCTCCAGCCGAAGGTTGTCATTTTGTCTAGCCTGTTTCCTTTGCAAGCTGCTTCCAGATACAAGGGGGAAAGACATGAACGAAACCATTCGGCAGAAACCACTGGTACAGAGAAGCAGTTCGCAGCCATGTTCCCCTGGTGCATGCGCAGCCTGGAGCTCATCTCTGCGCATATTCAGCAGTCAGGCCTTCTGACCACATCACAGAAACCAACTTCTGGATTGAGGGAGGCAGCTCCTCAGCTGACTTTGAAATAATATGTTGCAGACTTTTCTGGTGCCTGGAGTAGGCAGACTAAGTAGTTTGTCCACTCAAAGGATATATCTGCATCCTAACTCTCAAAACCTAAGAATATGATCTTATTTGGAAGAAGAATTGCTATGATTTTAATCTGAAATGTCTCCCATAAGCTGTATTGAGGGCTTGGTTACCAACTGACAGACTCGGGGGAAGTGATTGGATCCAGAAGGTGATGACCTAATCGATGGGTTAATCTTTTCTTTGTAGCTTTTTTTTTTTTGGCTTTTCTGGTTTTTTGAGGTAGGGTCTCACTCTAGCTCAGGCTGACCTGGAATTCACTATGTAGTCTCAGGGTGGCCTCAATCTCAAGGTAATACTCCTACCTCTGCCTTCCAAGTGCTGGGATTAAAGGCGTGTGCCACCATTGGAGTGAGGCAGTCACACCAAATGCGGGCAGCATGGCCCGAGCCTTAGAACCTGCGGAGGGAATGACGTCCTGCAACACTGTGATCCCAGACTTCTGGCTTCTGCAAGGGCATCAATTTCTGTTAAGTACCCCAAGACTATAATGGCTTGTTATGGGTCCACAGAAATCCACCATAATGCCAGAAAATGTGGTGACTGACTCAGAATCAGTAAACAAGCAAGGGCGAGGAGACAGGATCAGCTGCTAGAACACAGAGCCTGAACAGCATCCACTTACAGAATACACATCTACGCAGACAAAAGTGAGGGCCGACTGGGTGGCTCCTGGTGGTCAGAGACCCAGGCCCTGCCTTCTCCTGGAATGATGTCTATCTATGTGGTAAATCCACGTGACTCAGAGACTTGCTTCTCTCCTGCCGAGGTCCTTTTCCTGTTCCCAACTGTTTTTCTCCACCGCCCCTCCAGTCCTCCACCCCTGCCCAGAGCACGTCTTGTACTAGACCATACAAATTCTGTGTTTGTCATGTGTATGGTCATGTTTATCTAACATTTATCACTTGTTTATTACGTGATGTATCCATGTACTCAGAACAGAGCTGGGCATATGGTAGATGTCCAGTAACTGTTCTTTTTTTTATTATTATTATTATTATTTGAGAGAAAGGCAGAAAGAGGGAATGGGTGCGCCAGGGCCTTTAGCCACTGCAAACGAACTCCAGACGCGTGCGCCCCCTTGTGCACACGTATGACATTGTGTGCTTGTGTCACTGTGCATCTGGCTTATGTGGGGCCTGCAGATTTGAACCTGGGTCCTTGGGCTTCGCAGACAAGTGCCTTAACCACTAAGCCATCTCTCCAGCCTGTAACTGTTCTTTTTTTTTTTTGAGGTAGGGTCTCACTCTGGTCCAGGCTCACCTGGAATTCACTATGGAGTCTCAGGATGGCCGCAAACTCACAGAGATCCTCCTGCCTCTGCCTCCCGAGTGCTGGGATTAAAGGTGTGGGCCACCACGGCCGGCTCGTAACTGTTCTCTTGATTGAATGACTCAGTCCTTTCCCATTGGCAGGAGGGTGACAAGTGTACTACGGTGTAGAGTGGAAGCTGTGAGCTTTGTATCCACTCACGTCTCAGTAGCCAGAATTCATCACACGGTCCTTCAAGGCAGCTTCTCCTGCCTACCCCTCCCCCCCCGGCACTCTAATGTGGTCTCAAGAGTTTTGCTGTCTCTTCTCCTATTTGTTTTCCCTTAAAAAAAAAAAAAAAAATCTGCTGGCCATGGTGGTGCACACCTTTAATCCCAGCACCCAGGAGGCAGAGGCAGGAGGATCAGATCACGTGAGTTGGAGGCCACCCTGAGACTCCATAGTGAATTCCAGGTCAGTCTGAGCTAGAGTGAGAGCCTACCTCAAAAAACAAACACAACAACAATAAAAACAAACAAACAACCAAATAAACAAAAATCCATCTAAACTGTGTGGCAGCATTAGAAGCTGAGGCAGGAGGATTACAAGTTCAAAAGCTGCCTGGGCTGCAGAGTTAGTTGAACAACTTAGTGATACTTGGTATAAATAAATAAGTAAAACGAAAGGCAAATAAAAAAGGGCTGGGCATGTAGCTCAGTGGCAGAGCGCTTGCCTAGTGTGTGTGAGGACCCGAGTTAACCACCAGCGCTACAAGAACAAAGAAATGTATCAGATGGAGGAAAACTCCATTTATCCTTTTCTCTTTCTTCTTTCTAATTTTTCTGCATGTGTGTGTGTGGTATACATGTATGTGCATATTCACACGTGAGTGTGCACATGTGTGTGGAGGTCACAGCTTGACTTTGGTTGCCTTTCTTTTTTAAAAAAATTATTTATTTATTTGCAAGGAAAGAATGAGAGAAAGGGAGAAAGAGAGAGGGAGGGAGAGAGAGAGAGAGAACACCAGGGCCTCCAGTCATTGCAGACGAACTCCAAATGCACACACCACTTTCTGCATCCGGCTTTATGTGGGTACTGGGAAACTGAACGTGGGCCTTTGGCTTTGCACACGAGCACCTTAACCACTGAGCCATCTCTTCAGCCTGGTTGCCTTTCTGGATTGTTCCCTACCTTGTTTTATTCTTTTAATTTTTTATTTATTTATGTGAGAGAAGGAAAGAGGCAGAGTGAGAGAGAGAGAGAGAGAGAGAAATGGGCGGGCCAGGGCTGCCAACCACTGCCAACAAACTCCAGACACATGCGCCACCTTGTGCATCTGGCTTATGTGGGTCCTGGGGAATCGAACTGAGGTCCTTTGGCTTTGTAGGCAAATGCCTTAGCCACTAAGCCATCTCTCCAGCCCCTACCTTGTTTTGTTTTTGTTTTCGTTTTTTGAGACAGGGTCTCTCACTTGAATCCAGATTCCTTCTTTAGCCTGTTTGTCCCATGCGTTCTCTGTCTCTGCCTCTGCAGTGCAGGAGTTATAAACAGGCCTCCACACTCACCCTGCATTTACCTGGGTACTGGGGATCCAAACGCCGGTCCTCACACCTGCACAGCAAGCGCTTTCTCCACTGAGCCATCTCTCAGCACCACTCTGTCGTTTCTTTTTCTTTTTGCTTTTTTTGGTTTTTCGAGGTAGGATCTCACTCTAGGCCAGGCTGACCTGGAATTCACTATGTAGTTTCAGGCTGGCCTTGAACTCACAGCCATCCTCCTATTTCTGCCCCCAAGTGCTGGGTGTGTGCCACTAGGTCCAACCCACTCTGTCTTTTTCTTTTTCTTTTTTTTTTTTCCCTAGGTAGGGTCTCACTCTGGCTCAGGCTGACCTGGAATTCACTCTGTAGTCTCAGGGTGGCCTCGAACTCACGGTGATCCTCCTACCTCTGCCTCCCGAGTGCTGGGATTAAAGGTGTGCGCCACCACGCCCGGCACACTCTGTCTTTTCTACAGTTATTTTAGAGGTTAAGAGAAGAAGGTAGTTTAAGTTTGGGAACCCCTTAGAAATTTCGATCTATGGTATTGTCTGCGCCCACCCCCCTCCAGCCAAAGACATACCTCGAAGATTCTAATCCCAAATAACTGTGCTCTGGACTCATGGAAACCTGTCTTTGTCTCCCTTCTCTTTGACACTTTGACTCTCACACTAACCCATCCTGTGACCTTGGGCCCGTCGCTTAGTCCTACTGACCTTCAGTTCTCCCATGGGTTCATCGAGGGGGTTGGACAGGGTGAGATGACTTTCTCAGCATTGACTCTGAAAACCCCAGACATTTTGATAGCAGGTCACAGAGGGGCTCCCATGACCTGCCTCCCGTGCCAGCATCAATAGATTACAGGGAAATTCAACAGAAAGAACACAATAGCCTGACAAACCCAGTCCACACAAATACAGTGAGGAAATCCTGACTTTAAAGAAAATAGCATTGTGAGGAAGGTTTGGCCAGCTGTTAATCTGTTCCTGTCCTAATGACTTATGTCCTAAAACTAAATGAAGAAAAAGAGTCCTTTACAAGAGTGGGTAGGCAAACACCTTCCAAGACTCAGGGTCCATTGCAGAAGAGGTGGCAGAAAGAACGTAAGAGCCAAAGGAAGGGTAGGACTCCTTACAATGCACTCTTCCAGACACAAAATGATCTAGATATCCATGACCTCACAGTGCCTGACACTACCTACACAAGACCATCATAAGAGGAGGAAAAGATCATGACATCAAGATAAAAGAGAGACTGATTGAGAGGGGGAGGGGTATGATGGAGAGTGGAATTGCAAAGGTGAAGGTGGGGGGAGGGAAAGATCATGGCTTATTGTCTATAATTATGGAAGTTGTCAATTAAAAAAAAAAAAAAGAAAAAAGAGCGGGTAGACAAGTTCAGGTGCCATGTGCCATCCATCCATCCATCCACGCATCACCCATCCATCCATTCATTGCCCATTCATCCATTCACCCAGCTACCAATTCAACATCCATCCATCTAGTGTATACTTGCCTTCTTCCAAAAAGAATCTGTGGCCGGGCATGGTGGTGCACGCCTTTAATCCCAGCACTAGAGAGGCAGAGGTAGGAGGATCGCTGAGAGTTCAAGGCCACCCTGAGACTACATAGCTAATTCCAGGCCAGCCTGGACCAGAGTAAGACCCTACCTCGAAAACAAACAAACAAACAACCAAAAAGTATCTGTGGTCTAGGGAGATGACTTGGTGGTTAAAGGTGCTTGCTTGCAAAGCCCAACAACCCAGGTTCGACTCCCCAATGCCAGCATAAAGCCAAGTGCACAAAGTGGCACGTTCAGCTGGAGTTCATTTGCAATGGTACAACTCCCTGGTACGCACATTCACTTTCTGTCTCTCCCCCTAACAAATAAATACAATAACAAATAAATAAAAAGTGGTGGCACATGCCTTTAATCCCAGCACTCAGGAGGCAGAAGGAGGAGACTTTCTGTGAGTTCAAGGCAGCCGGAGGCTACATAGTGAATTCCAGGTCAGCCTAGGTTAGAGCGAGACCCTACCTTTGAAAATCCAAAACAAAATTTTTTTAAATAATAATAAAAATTTTAAAGGTATTTGTGACAGGAGGAACTAAGCTAACAAGCTATAGCTTTTCTAGGGTATGTTGAGAGAAAGAGAAATAGGGAGAGAGGAGGAATTAAAGAAAAGTAAAGAGAAGGAGGAATATAGGGAGGGAAGAAGGAGAGGGTAGCTGGAATAACTGACCTATGCGGTGAAGGGAGGATAGAAGAAAGGAAGGGAAGGAGGGTGGAGGAAGAAAGAAAAGAAAGAAGCAGAGCAAAAGGAAGAAATAGAGAGAAAGAAAATACAGTCACTATCCAGCAAAGGTCCATTTATTAAGCGAGCAACCCTTTCTGTCTCTCTGTGGCTCTGTTCTCTAAAGGCCTCAGCCGAGCAGTATTGATTGGAGAACTGCCCACAGCCCCCTCCCTGGCAGAATGCATCCAGGCACTGTCAGCTCTGGCAGGAGAGGGTTTTGTGGCTCTGATGGAGTAGGATCCAGCAGGTTTCTTGCAGGAGACAGTTTGAACCTAAATGTGCCCTAAGAAAAGGGGTAACTCAAGTAAGATTAAAGAAATCGGGCAGCATTTGGGAGGCTGAGTCAGAAGCAATGCAAATTTGTGCCCAGCTGGACTACATAGTAAATGCCAGGCCAGCCTGGGCTACATCGACCCTGTCTCTAATAACCAAAATGATTAAAAAAAAAAATCAAATCAAAGGGTAGGAAGAATGCTTTGAGACTCTGGGATTTGCTTCCCCTGGAAGCCACAACCCTGGGCCAGGCCTTCTCCCCTGGGATGGGGCCCTGAGTCTTGCCTGCAGCTCATGGAAAAGCGCTGTCATCGATCAACCAGTTGGCTAACGGGTTCATATCAAGCATTCCATAAGGTGTCCTATGAATGCTGCCTGCCTTCGAGGCCTTTCAAGGGAGAAAATGTCATCATGCAATTTTAAAAAAGAGCCACACCTGACAGCTGACCAGTGTCTCGAACAGTAAAAGCAAGGGGAAGCCAGTGTTGTGGTCCGCAGTGACTGGCCTTATGAGGAGACCTGCTCAGTGGTAGGAAACTGAATCCAGTCCAACTGGCCCAAGGTCACATAGCAGGAAAATGACAGAACTGGCCTGGATGGGCGGGCCCAGAGCCTTTACGGTGAACCAGTGGATCAATGTTGGTCAGAGCCTTTGTTTCATACACACACACACACACACACACACACACACACACACACACAGAGTCAATTAGTCAGTCTGTGCCAACAAGAGGAGCAGTGGGAAGATCTAACCAATAAATCCCACTTCTGGAAAAGCTTACATTATGTAGCTATTTATTTAATCTTCACAACGACCCTGTGGGGCAGGCACTATCATTATATCCACTGGTGTGTGTGTGTGTGTGTGTGTGTGTGTGTGTGTGTGTGTGTGCAGGCACATGCGTGTTGGCGTATGGAGGCCAGGGGACAGCCTTAACTATCATTTCTCAGGAACACCATTCACTCTTTTTGAGGCAACGTCTCTCACTGGCCTTAAGTTTGCCTAACAAGTCTAGACTGACAGACCAGCAAGCCTCAGGGATCTGCCTGTCTCTATCTACCTCCCCAGTGTGGGGATCACAAACTCATGCCACTATGCCCAGCTTTTCGCCTTGGTTCTGAGAATTGAACGCAGGTCCTTGTGCATATAAGCCAAACACTTTACTGACTGAATGGTCTCCTCAGCCCTTTCTGTGCTGGGAAGGTAAGATAAGGATTTGTTGGTGGAAAGAGGTATGGGCCAAGAAGCAGGATACAGGCCATAGCTTCTGCTTTGCTGCCCTTAAGTGAATGCTGGGGTTCAGTCTTCTCATCTGTAAAATGGGAGCAAGAATCGAGGCCTCACTCACACTCCTTTTTGCTTAGGCTCTGGAATTCAGTTACTGTCCCTAAGGCTTCATCTTTTCACTGGCTTCCTGGGCCCAGGCTGGTTGCTCAGTTCCTGTTCTCCCAGCTGGCCCTGTCCTAGCAGTGACCGACTTACTGCCTGTACCCAAAGCCATGCCTTCTCAGCTCGCCCCAAGGCTTTCAGTAAGCATCTGTCATCTCTTCCTGCTTCTTGGCATGAGCTAGAGGGAGGGGGTGGTGCCCTGTGGTGCCTGGCCGAAAGGCCAGAGCATAGCAGATGGCAAACAGAGCAGGCCCTGCCCTGAGACCCTGGGGGACCATCACCTGCCACTCTGGCTCTGGTTGTAGTCTTGCTTGGCTAGAAACACCCCCCACAGTTGAGCCAGTATGCCAAATGGCCTATTCAGACAGGGCACTGGGAAGATACTGTTGACTTCTCACCGCTTTTGAGTTTCAAGCTGGTATTTTCATCTTGCTGGATGAGGAAGTTCAGCTCCGCTCTGCTTCCAATGCTGTCCGGCACTGTGTCAGGGACACAGAGCGTCTTACTGGCCCCCTACCTTGCTTCCACTGGTCACAAGTGCTGGGTGCCAGGGTGGAGACCAAGTTCATGGCAAGGAGAGACTCAGCTTGAGTCAGGTACTCAGGGAGTCACAGGCTGGACTCTGGGCTTGGCTCCACTTTTTCCTGTCTCTTTTGGGAATCATTGTGCAATAGAAGTGGAAAGAAGCAGTGGACCTCTGGGGAGAAACCCATCAGCTGCCTGTTTTTAAAAATGTTTTATTTATTTGCTTATTTAAAAAAATATTTTTATTTATTTGCAAGCAGAGAGAAAGAGGGAGGATAGAGAGAGAGAGAGAAAGAGGGAAGAGAGAGAGAGAGAGAGAGAGAGAGAATGAGCACTGCAAACGAACTCCAGACACTTGTGCCACTTTGTGCATCTGGCTTACATGGGTCCTGGGGTATCGAACATGGATCCTTTGGCTTTGCCAGCAACTACCTTAACTGCTAAGCCACCTCTCCAGCCCTAGTTACTTATTTTTTTTAAATATTTTATTTATTTATTGAGAGAGACAGACTCTCTCTCAATAAATAAATAAAAATATTAAAAGTGAGAGAAAAAGAGACAGATAGAAAGAGAATGGATACACCAGGGCTTCCAGCCACTGCAAACGAACTTCAGACTCATGCACCACCTTATGCATCTGGCTTATGTGGGTACTGGGGAAATGAACCTGGGTCCTTAGTCTTTGCAGGCAAGTGCCTTAACTACTAAGTCATCTCTCCAGCCCTAATTTACTTATTTTTGAGAGAGAGACAGAGAGACAGGTAGACCCAGAGAGAAAATGGACACACCAGGGCCTCTAGCCTCTGCAAACAAACTCCAGATGCATGCACCATCTTGTGCATCTAGTTTACATGGGCACTGGGGAATAGAACCTGGGTCCTTAGACTTTGCAGGCAAGCTCCTTAACTGCTAAGCCATCTCTCCAGCTCTTTTTTTTTTTTAAATTGTGTATGTGCACATGCATATGCAGGTGCATGTGTGCAGATGTGTAGGTAGAGGCTAGAGGGCAATCTCAGGTGTCATTTCTCAGGAACATTGTCTGCCCAGCTTTTGGTTTGTTTTTCGATGTAGGGTCTGACTGTAGCCCAGGCTGACCTGGAATTCACTATGTAGTCTTGGAATGGCCTCAAACTCATAGTGATCCTCCTACATCTGCCTCCTAAATCCTGGGATTAAAGGCGTGCGCCACCACACCCAACCTGCCCACCTTTTTTAAAGACAGTCTCGCTCATTGGCCTGGAGCAAAATAAGAGGATTAGACTGGCTAGCCAGTGAGCTCCAAGGATTCTCCTGTCTTTGCCTCCAGACCACCCCTTGCCCCACAGTGGGATTACAAAGCACATGCCACCTTGCCTGGCATTTTCACACGTGTACTAGGGATTGAACTCAGGTCCCCCCCCCCCCAGCTTGCAAGGGAAGCATTTTACCTACTGAGTGGTCTCTCTCAAGCCCCACCCCCTTTTGAGACAGGCTCTCACTATGTAGCTTTGATTGGTGGTCTCGAACTCACTATTAGGCCAGGCTGACCTCAAACTTGTAGAGATCTTCCCGCCTCTGCCTCCTGAGTGCTGAGATTACAGACATGTACCACCATGCTTAGCTGCCTGCTTTTATAAATAAAGTTTTATTGGAACACAGCCATGCTCTCTGGGTGTTGCTGCCTTTGGCCAACAGAGTTACAGCAGTGGTCACAGGTGGCCCATGAAGCCTAAAATACTTACCATTTGACCCTGTGCAGAAAAAGTTAGCCAAGGGCTGTCCTACGTAGCTCTTCTGGTCACAGGGACCGTAGAAATGCCTGCTGGTCACTTTGT